>NC_068457.1:10999544-11362044 GCF_023373465.1 Oncorhynchus keta | reverse complement strand
CCATTGGGGGCCAGAGCAGCGAACAGTTTTGACTGGGCTGAGCGGGAACTGTACTTCCTCAGTGGTAGGGAGGCGAGCAGGCCAGAGGTGGATGAACGCAGTGCCCTTGTTTGGGTGTAGGGCCTGATCAGAGCCTGGAGGTACTGAGGTGCCGTTCCCCTCACAGCTCCGTAGGCAAGCACCATGGTCTTGTAGCGGATGCGAGCTTCAACTGGAAGCCAGTGGAGAGAGCATTTAGCAGACAAGATTTGCTTAGAATTCCGTGGCATTATTTTGTAGTATGTTATAGTACGAAGGGTACAATTGAACAGAGCTGAATAAAATAGAAAGGATATTTTCTCCCAAAAGATGTCATGTAGTGCGCACATGCGGCTATTCTGTGCTGAGGGGTTAACAAAGAGACAGGTACTCCCATATGTTTCATTTAGAGGTATTTATGTGACTTTAGTTGTGATGTAAACGTGGTTCATTTCCATGCCAGCCAGAGAGGCTGTACTCTTGTTGAAAAGACACGCAATGTGCTTAATATTCAGAAAGCTGAGACATACGTATACATTGTATTTAGAAAGTATTCAGATCCCTCCCCTCTTCTCCACATTTTGTTACGTTACAGCCTTATCAACACACATTACCCCATAATGGCAAAGCCAAAAAAGGTTTTTAGAATGTTTTGTTAATTTAGAAAAATAAATATTCACATAAGTATTCAGACTCTTTGCTATGAGACTCAAAATTGAGCTCAGGTGCATCCTGTTTCCATTGATCATCCTTGAGACGTTTCTACAACTTAATTGGAGTCCACCTGTGGTAAAGTCAATTGATCGGACATGGTTTGGAAAGGCACACACCTGTCTATATAAGGTCCCACAGTTGACAGTGCATGTCAGAGCAAAAACCAATGCACGATGTCGAAGGAGTTGTCCGTAGACCTTCGAGACAGGGCTGTGTTGAGGCACAAATCTGGGGAAGGGTACCAAAACATTTATGCAGCATTGAAGGTCCCCAAAAACACAGTGGCCACAATAATTCTAAAATGGGAGAAGTTTGAAACCACCAAGACTCTTGCTAGAGCTGGCCGCCCGGCCAAACTGAGCAATCGGGGGAGAAGGGCCTTGGTCAGGGAGGTGTTCCGCTGTGGAGAAGGGAGAATCTTCCAGAAGGACAACAATCTCTGCAGCACTCCACCAATCAGGCCTTTATGGTTGAGTGGCCAGATGGAAGCCAATCCTCAGAAAAAAGGCACATGACAGCCAGCTTGCAGTTTGCCAAAAAGCACCTAAAGGACTCTCAGACCATAAGAAACAAGATTCTTTAATTTGATGAAATCAAGATTGAACTATTTTGCCTGAATGTCAAGTGTCACGTCTGGAGGAAACCTAGCACCATCCCTAAGGTGGTGGAAGCATCATGCTGTGGGGATGTTCTTCAGCGGCAGGGACTGGGAGACTAGTCAGGATCGAGGGAAAGATGAACGGAGCAAATGACAGAGAGATCCTTGATGAAAACCTGCTCCAAAGTGCTCAGTACCTCAGACTGGGGAGAAAGTTAACCTTTGAACAGGACAACGACCCTAAGCACACAGCCAAGACAACGCAGGAGTGGCTTCAGGACAAGTCTTTCAATGTCCTTGAGTGGCCCAGCCAGAGCCCGGACTTGAACCCGATCGAACATCTCTGGAGAGACCTGAAAATAGCTGTGCAGCGACGCTCCCCATCCAACCTGACAGATTTTGAGAGGATCTGCAGAGAAGAATGGGAGAAACTCCCCAAATATAGGTGTTCCAAGTTTGTTGTGTCATACCCAAGAAGACTCGAGGCTGTAATTGCTGCTAAAGGTGCTTCAACAAAGTACTGAGTAAAGGGTCTGAATACTTATGTAAATGTCATATTTCTATGTTTTATTATTTTTTATAAATTAGCAAAAATGTCTTGGTTTGACATTATGTGGCTTTGTGTGTAGATTGATGAGGGAAAATAACCATTTAATCCAGTTGAGAATAAGGCTGTTATGTCACAAAATATGGAACAAGTCAAGGGGTCTGAATACTTTCCGAATGCACTGAATGTACATATTTAATCATGCTTAATAGGTTTTATGTAAATAGCTAAATAAATGAGTGCCAAACAAGCCTTAATATCTTGAACTGGATTCCTGGCCGTAACGATGAAAATCAGCGTTGTCAACAATGCTAGCTAGCAGGAGTGTGTTCTTAATTTGAATTACACCTATTGACTTTTGCTCGTTTTTCACCATTGGTGACCCCAGAGTTGGCAATGGGCCAGATTTACATTGCTAAGGATGACATTTCCGAAGTAAGAAGTGGGCTGTACTCTGTGGGGAGCTCAAACTTCATCAGTCTCAATACAGAGAACTTGCAGACAGCAGAGATGCCCTGATGACATCGTGCTGTCTGCCTGCCTGCCCTTGGACATGCTGACATGACCACCACCTCAGCTGACCATGGAGAAGAGCTATGAGCTTCCAGATCCTCTCATGACCGTGGCTACCCATCTGCTGGATGCTTCAAACAGACTTGATCAAGCTGATCTAGCTACTGTAGGGCGGCAGGTAGCCTAGCCGTTAAGAGTGTTGGGCCAGTAACTGGAAGGTCGCTGGTTTGAATTCCCGAGCCGACACTGTGAAGAATCTGTCATTGTGCCTTTGAGCTAGGCACTTAACCCTAATTGCTCTTGTAAGTCACTCTGGATAAAGGTGTCTTCTAAAATGTACCATGGTAGCCTATATTTCTTTTTAAATAATTGTTTGTTTATTTTTGCTTAACAAGCGCTCTGAGATTCTGTCTGTAATGAAAAGCACTATCACAGTTGAATAAATTATTGTTGTTATTATTTCCTTGTCCTCAATGCTTCTTCCTTAAAATGTTCTGTTAGAGAATGACAAGGCTGTTCCTCTTGAGATCACCTAGGTTAAAACATGAAAATGTCTAAATCGCTTGCAAAGTAGATGTATTCATAATACCTCTAATAACAAAGAAGCACTTTCATGAACTTCCACTGTCCTCCAAGACTTGCTTAATTTCCTCATCACTTTAATATATGCTGAACAAAAATGTAAACCCAAAATGTAAAGTGTAGGACCCATGTTTCATGAAATAAAAGATCCCAGTAATGTCCAATACACACAAAAAGCTTCTGGCCTCCAAATGTTGTGCACAGATTTGATTTACATCCCTGTTAGTGAGAATTTATCCGTTGCCAAGATAATACATCCACCTGACAGGTGTGGCATCAAGAAGCTGATTAAACAGCATGATCATTACACAGGTGACCCTTGTGCTGTGGACGATAATGGCCACTCTAAAATGTGTTGTTTTGTCACACAACACAATGCCACAGATGTCTCAAGTTTTGAGGCAGCATGCAATTGGCATGCTGACTGCAGGGATGTCCACAATAGCTGTTGCCAGATAATTTTATGTTAATTTCTCTACCATAAGCCGCCTCCAATGTCATTTTAAAGAATTTGGCAGTACTTCCAACAGGCCTCACAAACGCAGACCATGGCATTGTGTTGGTGAGCGGTTTGCTGATGTCAACGTTGAGAACAAAGTTCTCCATGGTGGCGGTGGGGTTATGCTATGGGTAAGCATAAGCTACAGACAACAAACACAATTGCATTTATCAATGGTAAATTGAATGTACAGAGATACCGTGACGACATCTTGAGGCCCATTGTTGTGCCACTCATCCGCCGCCATCACCTCATGTTTCAGAAGATAACGCAAGGCCCCATGTTGCAAGGATCTGTACACAATTCCTGGAAGGTGAAAATGTCCCAGTTCTTCCATGGCCTGCATACACACCAGACATGTCACCCATTGAACTAGTTTGGGATGCTCTGGATTGACATGTACGACAGCCTGTTCCAGTTCCCGCCAATATCCAGCAACTTTGCACAGTCATTGAAAAGGAGTGAAACAAAATTTCACAGGCCACAATCAACAGCCTGATCAACTATGCGAAAGAGATGACCTCGCGCTGCATGAGGCAAATATAGTCACACCAGACTGGTTTTCTTATCCACGCCCCTAACTTAATAAAAACATGTATATCTGTGACCAACAGATGCATATCTGTATTCCCAGTCATGTGAAATTCATAGATTAGGGCCCAATATTTATTTACATTTACAAATTTTCTTATATGAACTGTAACTCAGTAAAATCCTTGAAATTGCATGTTGTGTTTATATTTTTGTTCAGTATATAGACTGTACGTATTATCACAATGAGAGCACTGAAGTCGTAGTACTGTTCCACAGAGATGTCTATGGAAGCTGTAAACCTTACGTACTCAAATGCATCCTACTCAGTTGGGAGAGGCTAGACGGACAAGCCTGGTGACCATCCAGGTGAACGCTGTGATCCCTTATTGATGTCACCTGTGAAATCCACTTCAATCAGTGTAGATGAAGGGGAGGAGACAGGTTAAGAGGGATTTTTAAGTCTCGAGACAGTTGAGACATGGATTGTGTGTGTGCCATTCGGAGGGTGAATTGGCAAGACAAAATATTTAAGTACCTTTGAGCAGGATATGGTAGTAGGACCCAGGCGCACCGGTTTGAGTCTGTCAAGAACTGCAACAGTGTTGGATGGTGTTGTGTTGCTGGCTTGTAGCGCAAACTCTCCCCATTGAGCAGTAGGCTGTATCACGGTGACATCTAGATGGTTACAATACTAGCAAATACCAATATTGCAAGTGTCTTCACTGACATTTTCAACCTGTCCCTGATTGAGTCTGTAATACCAACATGTTTCAAGCAGACCACCATAGTCCCCGTGCCCAAGAACACTAAGGTAACCTGCCTAAATGACTACCGACCCGTAGCACTCACGTCTGTAGACATGAAGTGCTTTGGAAGGCTGGTCATGGCTCACATCAACACCATTATCCCAGAAACTCTAGACCCACTCCAATTTGCATACCGCCCCAACAGATCCACAGAAAGATGCAATCTCTATTACACTCCACACTACCCTTTACCACCTGGACAAAATGAACACCTGCATGAGAATGCTATTCATTGACTACAGCTCAGCATTCAACACCGTAATGCCCTCAAAAATCATCACTAAGCTAAGGACCCTGGGACTAAACACCTCCCTCTGCAACTGATCCTGGACTTCCTGATGGGCCGCCCCCAAGTGGTAAGGGTATGGAACAACACATCTGCCACTCTGATCCCCTCAGTGGTGCATGCTTAGTCCCCTCCTGTACTCCCTGTTCACCCATGACTGCATGACCAAGCACGACTCCAACACCATCATTAAGTTTGCAGATGACATAACATTGGTAGGCCTGATCACCGACAACGATGAGACAGCCTATAGGGAGGAGGTCAGAGATCTGGTCGTGTGGTGCCAGGATAACAACCTCTCCCTCAATATGATCAAGACAAAGGAGATGATTGTGGACTACAGGAAAAGGAGGACCAAGCACGGATGATAGCTTCAAGTTCCTTAGTGTCCACATTACCAACAACTATCATGGTACAAACACACCAAGACAGTCGTGAAGAGGGCACGACAACACCTATTCCCCCTCAGGAAACTGAAAAGATTTGGCATCAGATCCTCAAAAAATTATACAGCTGCACCATCAAGAGCATCCTGACCGGTTGCATCACTACCTGGAATGGCAACTGCTCGGCCTCCGACCACAAGGCACTATAGAGGGTAGTGCATATGGCCCAGTACATCACGGGGGCCAAGCTTCCTGCTATCCAGGACCTCTATGCCAGGCGGTGTCAAAGGAAGGCCCAAAAAATTGCCAAAGACTCCTGCCACCCTAGTCATTAGACTATTCTCTCTGCTACCGCACGGCAAGCGGTATCAGATTACCAAGTCTAGGTCCAAAAGGCTTCTTAACAGCTTCTACCCCCAAGACATAAGACTCCTGAACAGCTAATCAAATGGCTATATGCATTGTCCCCGCCCTCCCCCATTTTTACGCTGTTGCTACTCTCTGTTTATTATCCATGCATAATAAACTCTACCTGCGTGTACATATTACCTCAATTACCTCAACTACGGTACCCCCTGTATATAGCCTCGCTACTGTTATTTTATTTTTGCTCCTTAATATTTTTCTATTTGTCTTGTTTTTTATTTTTCATTGTATTTATTTATTTTTTAATTCAGTTTATTTTAGTAAATACTTTCTTAACACTTTTTTTCTTTTTCTCGAAAATTGTTGGTCAAGTGCTTGTAAGTAAAACATTTCACTGTAAGGTCAACTACACCTGTCGTATTCGGCGCATGTAACAAATACGATTTGATAGTCTTTTTTATTTGATTTAATACACAATGAAATCAAACACAGACAAGCCCTTGCTAATCAGGAAACTATTGGGTATGTTGTGGTGGACTTTCATTACAATCTTTTCACGGCAACCTGGTAAAATTGTGTTTGCAGTGTGGCTCTGAATTCACTGCCAGCATGCAGTCAAAGCTATATCCACTTTTGGAGCCAACTAAGTCCTCTCAAATTGTATCCTGATGTAGACAGCAGATGGGAGTTATACTCATAACGTTGATACTTAGCTCGCTAACATACATTTTGAGAAAACAAGTTATATTAAGCAAGTCTTGGAACCGGTTCAAGGAACAGAACCAAAAGCCAGAAAATAACTAAATGATTTGAGGAACAGAACCCGAAACTGAAACAAAAGTGATCTACACATTTTTATTTTAAAAAACATGAGAACTGGTTAATAACATCATTTTACATTACAGGCATTGTTTTCCAGTCCCACAAAAATCACAACAAAGCGCCTATGCAAAGCACATACTCTGTCACTAAGAAACGTTTCCTAACTTCTGCCTGCCAGCTGGATATCTTTGCCAGTGTGTGTGTGTGTGTGTGTGTGTGTGTGTGTGTGTGTGTGTGTGTGTGTGTGTGTGTGTGTGTGTGTGTGTGTGTGTGTGTGTGTGTGTGTGTGTGTGTGTGTGTGTGTGTGTGTGTGTGTGTGTGTGTGTGTGTGTGTGTGTGTGTGTGTGTGTGTGTGTGTGTGTGTGTGTGTGTGAGAGACCTGCCCCTCCCTTCTGAAGCATAGGTTTCTGTAGCCTACTGACAAAGTTATACACATGGTTCAGAAATTAAGGAGAGATGTTTATTTAGAGAAGAATGGAATAACTTGTTCAACGCTAACGATAGTATAGTTATCACATTTCACATTGGATTTATTAACTACTAAAAGTTAAGCTGTTTTTAATTCTAGTGCTGCTCTGCACACACAAGCTTGTTAGCTAGCTAGTGAGCATTTGCTCTGTTCCAGCGTTAAACCAACTTGGAAGTTCAAAGAAATTCAAAGTTCCTCCATAGAAGCCGCTCCTCAGTAGGTATATTTAAAAAATATATTTTTATTTTTATTTTTTAACTCTGTTTATTAAGTTTTACACACACACACACACAAACACAGACAAGACAACACAAAGCAATATAAATAATATACTCAACTAGAAAAAAAATACCAATAAAAATACGAATAAAAAATAGCTTTAAAGATACCATACTTTAGACAAGTTAAACACACCAGGCAGAAGGCTGAAAGGTTAAAGGGCAATCTATAGTACAGGGACAGAGCAAACACCTCACCATTGTTCCTGTAAACAGTCAAGGGATAAGGGTGGAGAAATGCAACCACTCACAGACAGTCATGGTCACAGACCGACCATCCACTGGACCAAAAATAAAGTTTACAATGCTTTAAAATAAAAAAAATAGAATGATTATTCATGTAGGCGTGAACAAAATGTCAAAATAACTGGGAAAAACAAGTTCACACTTCAGTCTCTGCCCGGGCAAGATGAACAAGGCATCTGCGGATCACAATCAATAAGCACATGGACCTTAATGCCCCCCCAGCAAAAACACAGAGAGAAGCTCCTCCAACCCTTAAGTCACAGGGGGGTCAAATACAGACTTATTTTAGTTTTAATTGGAATGCCATCAGAGGATGGACTGTTTAAAGTAAGACCGGAATGGAGCCCAAGCCTCATTAAACAGTTTGGGGTTCCCACGTGAATTGAATTGAATTTTTTATAGTTTCAGATAGCACAACACATCTCTCACCCAATATTTATAAGATGGGGGAGCTGCCATCTTCCAGTTCTGTAGTATTAGCCGTCTAGCTAAAAGATTCGTATAAGCAACAGTGTCCGACTGGATTCTTGATAGGGGGGTACCCATGGGCAGTACTCCAAAAAGGGCTGCAAGAGGAGACAGATCTATAACAGTGTCATATATATCAGAGAAACATTTCAATATTAATTCCCAGAAACCTGACAGTTTATGACAGTCCCAAAACATATGCAACAGTGTGGCTGGTTCCACTTTACATCTGACACAGATAGGATCAAAATCACCCCCGACAAATGGATACAGTGAACCACCTTGAATTGAATGAGGCTGTGTCTAGTGCTAAAAAAGGACGGGTGCACCCTGTGCGGCACAGATTCCCAGGCGGAAAATCAAGTCTTTAAAGGGATTCTGGGGATTGCAGATTGAACTTTTCCTGCAGCTGAGAAAAAGAGGCAAATGTATCATCAAGGAATAATTGAGCTCGTGAGGAGAGGCCGAGTTAGTGCCAAATGCCAAAAGCCCCATCATTCAAAGATGGAGGAAATAAAATGTTCTGATTGATTGGGCCTGATAGAGAAAAGGCTCGGAGGCTAAAGACTGCTTTACAACTGGGTTGACACACCTTTTACCAAGGCACACTGGAAGAGACGAGCACAACACAGAGGAAAATGCTGCAGGTTTACACGATTCAGACTCCATCTGGACCCAGAGTGGTCTAGGGCCAGTAGGATCAGTCTGCAGCCAATACAGAAGGGCTCTGGAATTTGCAGCCCAGTAGTATGTCTGAAAATTTGGTAGAGCTAAACCCCCCAATGACCTAGGCTTCTGTAAATGTTTTCTACCAATCTGTGGTACCTTGCCATCCCAAATAAAATGCATGAATGTTTGATCCAGTGAAATAAAAAAAGATATTGGAATAAAAATGGGTAAACATTGAAATAAATATACAAATTTAGGCAACACATTCATTTTAATGACATTAATCCTTCCGATAAGAGAAAGGGGTAGCAAATTCCAAAAAGTAAAAGATTGTTTCAAACTGTCTGCTAGAGCAACAAAGTTTTCCTGAAACAAATTTCCTTGTCACTTTTACTCCCAAGTAGGTGAATTGATCCCGGACAATCCTAAACTGAGAACTTGTAAAAGAGCACTTTAAAGCAGCCTTGTTTACCGGAAAAAGCTCACTCTTGCCTAGATTCAGCTTGTACCCTGAGATTGATCCAAACTTTTTAAGAACAGATAGGGCACGTGGCAATGAGGTATCGGGGTTGGAGATAAACAAAAGGAGGTCGTCAGCATATAGTGAGACTTTCTGCTCCCAGCCCGCCCTGATTATACCTTGAATGGCATCATTAGAGCGTAGTGCAATGGCGAGAGGCTCGATTTCCAAAGCAAACAACAAGGGGGAGAGTGGACAACCCTGTCTGGAAAATAGTCAGAGGACAAGTTATTAGTCCGTACCGAAGCCATGGGGGAAAAATAAATAATCTTTATCCACGCAATGAATTTGGAGCCAAAGCCAAATCTATCAAGGGCAGCTGTTAGGTAATCCCACTCAATGCGGTCAAACGCTTTTTCGGCATCAAGGGAGACCACCACCTCCGGGTCCTCCGACGCTGGGGAGTACAGTATATTCATAAGGCGCCTAATATTGAAAAATAAATGCCTATTTCTCACAAAGCCAGTCTGGTCAGAGTGTAGTACTTGGTGCAGCAAGCATTCCATACGGATGGCTAAAAGCTTAGCTAGGATTTTGTAATCATAGTTTAAAAGAGAGATTGGGCGATAGGATCCACATTCCAGGGGGTCTTTGTTTTTCTTTAATAGTAATGAAATTGAAGCCTGATAAAGACTAGGCGGTAGCTTTGAAGTATTGAGGCACTCTGCAAATAGTCGAGACAAGACTGGGCAAAGCAGAACAGAAAACATCCTGTAAAATTCGGTTGGAAAACCGTCCGGACCTGGTGATTTACCACTTTTCATTGCGGACACTGCTGTTGCAATCTCCTCAAGTGTAAATTCTTCTTCTAGACAGTCATGGGAGTCTGTATCAATTGAAGGCATATTCAAGCCATTAAAGAAGGAGTCAATCAGCAAAGGGTCTTGAGGGGATTCAGAGGTGTATAGCGCAGAGTAAAATTGTTTAAATTGATCATTGATCTCTTTATGTATAACTGTGGTGGTACCAGACGGGGTCCTTATTTGTGGGATTAAACGTGAGGCCTCAGATTTACGGATCTGATGCGCAAGGAGTTTACTGGCCTTATTCGCCTTGTTCATAGACTTTGGATCGAGCTCGCAAGAGTAACTGTTCAGCTTGCCTGGTAGAAAGCTCATCAAATTCAGATTGGAGTAGTTGGCGCTCTTTATGCAGATCAGAGGAAGGATCCGTAGCATACTTCTCATCCAATGTGGCTATGGACTCGCTCAGGTCCCGAAGTCGCTGAGAGCGAACTCTGTTTTGGTTGGCTGTATAAGAAATAATTTGGCCACGTAGGTATGCTTTGAGAGACTCCCATGTGGTAGAGCAGGACATACCTGATGTTGAATTAGTCTCTAGGAATAAGGTGATTTCAGAAGAAATTAAATTGACAAACTCCTTACCTGAGAGTAAAATGGGGTTGAGACGCCATTGATAACACATAGGAGGTCGCTGGGGAAACTCTAGTTCAAGCACTAATGGTGAATGGTCAGAGATAACAATACTCTTGTAAGTACACTGCCGAAGGTTAGGCAGAAGTTTTTTGTCCAAAAAGAAGTAATCAATCCGGGAGTATGTTTGATGAACATGAGAATAAAAGGAATACTGTCTATCTGTAGGATGTAGGAAACGCCAGGCCTCAAACATAGCATATTTCTGAAGAAAGGATTGAATAAGTAGGGCACATTTAGATGGGCCTGTATTTGTTTGTGAGGACTTGTCAAGAACTGGGGACATTTTACGGTTGAAATCCCCCCCTAAAATCAACAAATGCGAATCTAAATTGGGAATAGCAGACAGAAAGGAAGAAATGAAACTTGTGTCATCCCAATTGGGAGCATAAACACTAGCCAAGAGGGGTAGAAAGAGGGGTAGAGAACAGTTCACCGGTTACTATGAAGTATCGTCCCTTAGGATCAGCAATAACCTCAGAAGCTACAAAGGGAGTAGCTTTATCAACCAGAATAGCAGCACCTCTTGATTTACTATGAAAGTTCGAGTGGAACACTTGACCAACCCAGTCCTTACGCATCCTAAAATGCTCACCAGTCCTCAAGTGAGTCTCTTGTAGAAATGCATTCAAACCCTTTAAGTGTGTCAACACCCTCTTACGCTTCACCGGGTTATTAACCCCTTTGGTGTTCCATGAAATGTACTTGATCGCATTATTTCGGCCCCTCTGGGCATTCCCGTTATTCAACCCTGTCGTTAGAGCATAGAATGGAAAAGCAATGAGCACCCAAAACCCCCAGAATAACTTGTCTCAGAGTAATAATGTACGGTGGTAGATGTTTGGAAAAAGTACAGAACAAAAAACTAAAAAGACAGAATGACAACATTAGAACTGAACAATTCAACCTGCCCCCCACCCCTTCCCCCCATCCCAGACAATACCTCCCCAAACGAGGTACAAGCCTAAATAGAATGTTCACTTCGCACAGTATGTCTGTGAGAGTTTTTTTCAAATAAAAACAAGGCGAATCCCTTGTGCAAACGGAATGACAAAAGCACCACTTTTAGATGTATATAATTATATTCCCAGTCTTATAACAGGCATTGAGAGAGAAAATAAGTCAAATGTATAAAGGCTCTCAGCCAAAAATTTAATTTGAAGTAAGGAAATTGTAGTAAGATAATCAAAAATAATAGTAATTATAATAGTAGTCTAGTTGACGCTGAGACAGCTTACAAACAATATCAAAAAACTATGTGTGCGCAACGTTGAACGTTTGCCGGGCATAAATGACGCTCAAAACTTTTAAAATTGAAGTTAGACCCCAAAAACCGTGTAGCCTCGGGAGACATTTACTGTTTACTAGGTCAATGCAAACGGATGCAGTAAACAAATAACCAAAAATATTTTGAGTCACTGAGACACTGTCTAAACAAACGGAATAGGTGAGCGAGACAGCCTAGAAACACAGGAGTTAAGTAAAACCTTAATAGAATTAAATAGAATTAAATTAAAATGACTGAATGCTTGTAAGGCATGCACACTAGATGATCAAAACATTAGATCACATCAAATAAGCCTGGAACAGTAGTGGAGAGGGTAGCAAGTTTTAAGTTCCTCGGCATACACATCACAGACAAACTGAATTGGTCCACTCACACTGACAGCGTCGTGAAGAAGGCGCAGCAGCGCCTCTTCAACCTCAGGAGGCTGAAGAAATTCGGCTTGTCACCAAAAGCACTCACAAACTTCTACAGATGCACAATCGAGAGCATCCTGGTGGGCTGTATCACCGCCTGGTACGGCAACTGCTCCGCCCTCAACCGTAAGGCTCTCCAGAGGGTAGTGAGGTCTGCACAACGCATCACCGGGGCAAACTACCTGCCCTCCAGGACACCTACACCACCCGATGTTACAGGAAGGCCATAAAGATCATCAAGGACATCAACCACCCGAACCACTGCCTGTTCACCCCGCTATCATCCAGAAGGCGAGGTCAGTACAGGTGCATCAAAGCTGGGACCGAGAGACTGAAAAACAGCTTCTATCTCAAGGCCATCAGACTGTTAAACAGCCACCACTAACATTGAGTGGCTGCTGCCAACACACTGTCATTGACACTGACCCAACTCCAGCCACTTTAATAATGGGAATTGATGGGAAATGATGTAAATATATCACTAGCCACTTTAAACAATGCTACCTTATATAATGTTACTTACCCTACATTATTCATCTCATATGCATACGTATATACTGTACTCTACATCATCGACTACATCCTTATGTAATACATGTATCACTAGCCACTTTAACTATGCCACTTTGTTTACTTTGTCTACATACTCATCTCATATGTATATACTGTACTCGATACCATCTACTGTATGCTGCTCTGTACCATCACTCATTCGTATATCCTTATGTACATATTCTTTATCCCCTTACACTGTGTATAAGACAGTAGTTTTGGAATTGTTAGTTAGATTACTTGTTGGTTATCACTGCATTGTCGGAACTAGAAGCACAAGCATTTCGCTACACTCGCATTAACATCTGCTAACCATGTGTATGTGACAAATAAAATTTGATTTGATTTGATTTGATTTGATTTGAATTGAATGGTTTCGCCAACTATACAAGACTAGCCTGTTATATCTAAACATAATTGCACCACAGGTGGGTTACTTACTTACTACTTAACCACAGTACGCAAGCAACAGTTGCTGAACTGTGAGCATGTTCAAGACTTCTTGATGTGACGTTGAATGTGAGCCATAGCCTCATCCGGAGATTCAAATGTGTAGTCTTTACCCTCATGAGATATCCATAAACGGGCCGGGAATCGCAGTCCATACTTCACACTTGGATGGTCGTTTGGCCTGTCCGAAAGCTGCGCGCTGCCTGGAAACAGTGGGGGAGTAGTCCTGGTAGATGGAGAAGCTCTGTCCTTGAAAGCTCAGAGTGGTATTGCAGACTCGTCTGAGGATCTCCATCTTCTCATAAAAAAAGTGCACTCGAAGAATTATGTCACGGGGCCTCTCCCCATCCCGGGGCTTTGGGCGCAGCGACCGGTGGCCTCGATCAATCAGGGGCTTTTCATCTAAGTTAAGAACATCCTTCAGCAGCCCTGAAATTAAATCCGTGGCGTGATGTATTTCCGCTGACTCTGGGACCGATACAAGCCTCAGATTATTGCGGCCAGAGAATCCCTCTAAACTCACACAGCACTCCTTCACCTTTTTTAAATCCGCAGCTAGGCATTTAACTTCGGCCTCCAGGGATGTAGTTAAGTCGGAGACATTAGTAGCGGAGGTCTCCAGTGCTGCAATCGTTGTAGTGTGTGACTCAGTTGTTGTTTTGAGTAATGTGATTGCTGGCACAGTCTCGTTCCGCAGGATGGTTAAATCTGCTTTTAAAGTGTCAGAAACCTCCTGTATTCTGGCCTCAATCGTAGCAACCATCTGTGTTTTCATTTCAACTATCTCAGAGGGTAGTAGTTTGATGGCCTCGAGAATGTTCATTTCAGTGCCGCCAGGCCAAGCCGCACCCCCGGGAAAAGTGTGCGTCCCTGGGCCCTCAGACTCAGGAGAGGGCGGTGATAAGATCGGGTCTTGTAGGCCGGGTTTTCTCAAAGTCATTTACATTTACATTTACATTTAAGTCATTTAGCAGACGCTCTTATCCAGAGCGACTTACAAATTGTCATGCTTTTGGCCTTATGTTTGGTGGACATGCTGACATTCGGAAGCAAAGTAGTCTTGGTTTTTACGGAAAGGGATGACGAAATTAATATTTGAAAATTAATACGGTTCTGCTGCAAAATTCACATAAACTTTAAGAATACCACGGGAGCAAACGGAATACACGTCAGTCGCACATGGCGTCCCTCCTATCCCCCATTAGGGTTCGAACCGGTTCAGAACTTTATTTTGCTGCTCGAAACAATGGAACTGAACAAAATAAAAATACAGTTCCAACGAAACGATTGGAAAATAATTTTGGTTCCAACCCCTGATATTAAGTGGCTAGCAAGCTAGCATTAGCAACTTCTGATGGCAAGTGAGACTGAGAGCTAGCTAACCGACCGAGTTAGCAAACAATGTAACAAAAGTATAATATCGACTTCTAAAAATACTCCATCAAACAGGCTCAGCATTTCAGGAATCACAGTAACAAGTACTCCTGCTGCACTGTTCAATTACTTAACCATTAAAAAATTAAGAATACTCTCTGGTTTAGCCATAGCCCTGACACTGGTTTCCATGTGATTTAAACGTGAGCTTGTGTCGGTGTCGGACTCGACGACATTTGCTATCCTTTGGAGCGTTGCGATTGGGCGGGGATTAGCAAAGTGCATTAATGTTTATGCATCGTTGGTTACAATAGGCTCACGTACACACTGTGAAATGCATCTACAGTAAATCAAAGTGATGACACAATGATTTATACAACATGACACGTGTCACTCCACGTGGTACACCCTAATTTATGAATATTCTGTACAGGTGTTTGCTATCGCCTATTAGACTGGCATCAAGTAATACTAAAATACCAGATGTTTCACCAGATGTATGAATCTAAAGCATCCGGTTGGCATTTCCACTCACCACCAAATATGCTAATGAGAGGAAGCCCAGTGGCTGGCAGTGGGAGAATATGGAGCTAGATGGATTTTGGCAGACATTTTGCTAATTTTGTCATTGATTAAATATTTGATCTCAACACAGTTTTCTGTTCCCAAAACGAAAATGTGTTATGAACAGAGTGGACGACACGCGCGCACTTCACAGAATAGGTGTTCCCTAATGGAAATATCCAAATACATGCTAGGATGTCGATAGTCTCGCTAGCTCGTGCTCGGCTCTGCCCACCTCCTTGCTTGTTCTGCCCACTATGATTAATTTGCTCCCATTGGAAACGACAAGCTCTGGTCTATCTTGGGTTGGTTATACAAATCTTTGCTACTAAACCGTAAACTCTGGTCTATAGGTAAATTCTATATTGTATCCTGTAGG
The DNA here is from genome assembly GCF_023373465.1 of Oncorhynchus keta. NCBI lineage: Eukaryota > Metazoa > Chordata > Actinopteri > Salmoniformes > Salmonidae > Oncorhynchus > Oncorhynchus keta. Next base: position 11,346,270 of record NC_068457.1, on the reverse strand, counting down.
TTTTTGATCATATGCATGTTGCTCTCTTGTGTTTTCAATATATTTATGGTTTCTCAGACTGCGAATAATGGTATGGTATGTCTGTGACAGGTGTGAAAAAGTATTGGAAATGTGTCCTATGCTCAAAGCTTTCTTTTCTTATATGAGCTGCTTGTTCAGTTCAAAGTCTCCACTATTCACCCTTGTTGCTTAAATCCGGGGCTGCAGCTCTCTCTTTGTCTGTGTGTTTTAATGGCTCCTACTCCTTTCTTTGATTATTGCTTACGAAATTGATGTTGATAGAACATAATCCTCCACTGGGTTCGTCTCTCTCCGCCTTACCCAATTGTTTTTGCGCTTCTGCACCTCTTTGCAGTCCACCATCTCCCAGTGGTGGAATTGTACCTCATTTCTGTTGTTCTCCTTCCTTTCTTTTCAATATCTGTTTCCCTGAGATAACATAATAACCCAGAGAGAGGCTTGCGACGAAAGCCTCTCAACAATTCATTATCCAAAAATTGACAGCAGGTTGACTATAACATTAATGGAAAATTAATATACAATGCCAACATATAGATAGTAATGTATGTCTAGTTATGTCTCAAAAACTAGACTACAGCCTATATGTACCATAAAACTGCTCTGTATAACCTAGAGGCCATTTGATGCTCTGAAAATAGTCACTTTTATTTGTATTATGCTATGCTGTGGTACATGCATCAACCAACATCGTATCTAGTCTCTCAGAGTATTATGGGCTGTTGGTCAAGTAGTATTCAACTACCTTGAACATGCTAGTTCAGAGGTTGTACTAAGTGGCAATATATCCTCTGAATCATCCACAAATCTTTGCTGACGCTAGTCAGAATGCTATGTCATCCATTTCAGAACATCATTCACTTCAGAAAAGCCGCAGGAGTTTTGCCATTTAAAATATTCGACTTGTCATCAGTATCTCAACGTTGCACCATTGTTTCCATCTCTAGCTCCATATATCGTCACGTCCTGAACTAACAGTTGCCCAACAGCCCGGCCCCTTGATGAACAAACAACTTCAAGGAACAACCTGCTAAATGTGGATCCAGGATCCTCTGTCTTGCAGCGGAGAATGTCTATTTGTGGTGCGGTATAGACATGAATTAATTCAATGTGATTTAGAATTCATGAGGAATGGCTGCTAACATCTTTCACCAGGCAACACGGTTCGTCTTCTCATCCCTCTCCATCCTCCTGTTGTACCTGGCTGATAAATGAAAGGACTAATTCATGCAGATGCATCGCAGGTCCCTCAGAGAGAAAGAGAGAGAGAGACAGAGAGAGAGAGAGTGTGTGTGTGTGTGTGTGTGTGTGTGTGTGTGTGTGTGTGTGTGTGTGTGTGTGTGTGTGTGTGTGTGTGTGTGTGTGTGTGTGTGTGTGCGTGTGTGTGTGTGTGTGTGTGTGTGTGTGTGTGTATGTGTGTGTGTGTGTGTGTGTGTGTGTGTGTGTGTGTGTGTGTGTGTGTGTGTGTGTGTGTGTGTGTGTGTGTGTGAGTGCGTGCGTGTGTGCGTGCGTGTGTGTGTGCGTGTGCGTGTGTGTGTGTGTGTGTGTGTGTCAAGTCGGACGCATCTCTTCTCTACAGTACATCTGGGAGTCTTACACATGAGCGATGAGAAATGAACCTCCCTAAATGCAAAAAAAACTTTGGGGGGTCTCTAAATAATGCTAATTTAACCATTCTCCTATTTGTTTCAAATGCAATTTGTACTACTGCAGTGGTATACATGAAAATAAAAGCTTATTCCAAATTAAACAACCCCCCCCCTTCCCCTTCCCATGTGGCTGCACTTGTCATCCCGGGACAGTCCCGTATTGCATGCCTTTTCAGGTGTCACAACTTTTATTTTATACAAAAAAAATAATTTTGTCAGCAAGGTGCATCAATGAATTCATGCGACAAGAGTGTACAGTCGTGGCCAAAAGTTTGAGGATGACACAAATATGAATTTTCACAAAGTCTGCTGCTTCAGTGTCTTTAGATATTTTTGTCAGATGTTACTATAGAATACTGAAGTATAATTACAAGCATTTCATAAGTGTCACAAGTTGATATTACATGAAGTTGATATTACAAAGAGTCAATATTTGCAGTGTTGACCCTTCTTTTTCAAGACCTGTGCAATCTGCCCTGGCATGTTGTCAATTAACTTCTGGGCCACATCCTGACTGATGGCAGCCCATTCTTGCATAATCAATGCTTGGAGTTTGTCAGAATTTGTGGGTTTTTGTTTGTCCACCCACCTCTTGAGGATTGACCACAAGTTCTCAATGGAGTTAAGGTCTGATGTGTTTCCTGGCCATGGACCCAAATGATCGATGTTTTGTTCCCCAAGCCACTTCGTTATCACTTTTGCCTTATGGCAAGGTGCTCCATCATGCTGGAAAAGGCATTGTTTGTCACCAAACTGTGCCTGGATGGTTGGGAGAAGTTGCTCTCAGAGGATGTGTTGGTACCATTCTTTATTCATGGCTGTGTTCTTAGGCAAAATTGTGAGTGAGCCCACTCCCTTGGCTGAGAAGCAAACCCACACATGAATTGTCTCAGGATGCTTTACTGTTGGCATGACACAGGACTGATGGTAGCGCTCACCTTGTCTTCTCCGGACAAGCTTTTTTCCAGATGCCCCAAACAATCGGAAAGGGAATTCATCAGAGAAAATGACTTTACCCCAGTTCTCAGCAGTCCAATCCCTGTACCTTTTGCAGAATATCAGTCTGTCCCTGATGTTTTTCCTGGAGAGAAGTGGCTTCTTTGCTGCCCTTCTTGACACCAGGCCATCCTCCAAAAGTCTTCGCCTCACTGTGCGTGCAGATGCACTCACACCTGCCTGCTGCCATTCCTGAGCAAGCTCTGTACTGGTGGTGCCCCGATCCCGCAGCTGAATCAACTTTAGGAGACGGTCCTGGCGCTTGCTGGACTTTCTTGGGTGCCCTGAAGCCTTCTTCACAACAATTACATGGCAAAGAGGGACTTTGCAATTAATTGCAATTCATCTGATCACTCTTCATAACATTCTGGAGTATTAGGGTTGGAGTGAAAGCCTACGGACGGTAGCTCTCCAGGAACAGGTTAGGAGAGCCTTAGTGTAGACCCAATGACAATCGCTGAATGTTTTGTTTTGTAACAGATGTCTCTTTCCATTCATCAAATGGCCCTAGTGGAATTATTTCCAGCATCTAAACAGTGGATGAACATGCGCAGGTAGCCTACTTTCTGAAGTGATTTGTTTGACACTATGATGAAAACATCATGGCTGGTTGTGTTCATGCCAAATCAAAAAGTTAACAAATGTTTACGTGAAATTACGTCTTTATTATTAGACCCATTATTGCCCTACAGAGAAAAGAAAAAGGTTTGTTTTGAAATGTCTGTAGTATTCTGTTCATGTACAGTATCTGAAGAGGAGCGCTATACTGTCTGTCCTGGTGCGGGTTTCCCCCCTTTAAAAAAAAAAAAACTTGCCCTTCTTTCCACTCTTTTCTATTTCATCTCTCTCTAATTGCAACCCATTCCTCTGACCAGTGTTGACTTAATTCCAGTAGACAGTGGCGCTTCTCAAAATTCAGCAGGCAGACCTTTGTAAATAAAGGGTTGGCAGAGAGGGGGTGTGCACGACCTTGGTTCTGGTGAGTCAGGACATGGCTGAATTTAAAAAAGCTGCTAGAATCCATGGATGCCAGCGACAGCAGCAGAATGTGCCGTCTTCACATGAACCGAACACTTTCTACGGATGCGTTGAGTGGAACAGTATGACCGTCACCAAACATACTGTAGGCCTATGTGTGTTTCACTTCAAGTGATCCGATCACAGGAGGTTGGTGGCACCTTAATTGGGAAGGACGGGATCGTGGTAACGGCTGGGGCAGTATCAGTGGAATGGTATCAAACACCTGGTTTCTATGGTTTCCATGTGTTTGATGCCATTCCATTTGCTCCGTTCCAGATATTATTATGAGCCGTCCTCCCCTCAGCAGCCTCCACTGGATCCAAGCAATGAAGAAATAGGTTGATGTTCTTAACATACGGACGTTGCACTGTTGAAGCCTTTTGCTCCACAAGGAGCTAAAAGGAACAAGTCAAGTAGCTAAGTCAAGGCATTGTAATTAACATAGTGTCTCCTTGTCTATTCATCTTGTCTATTCATCAATTTAAAATTTAAAAAATTCCCTTCCAAACCTGTGAAATGACCTGGTGTATGTGCATAATGTACAGTTGGTTCCATCCCCTAGTGTTGTGTGTGGTAGAGCTAGGCCCATGTCTGGAGGCTAGCTAGCTCCAAGCAGGAACACAAGCCTGCATCCCAAATGGCACCCTATCCCCTTATAGTGTAATATTTCTGAACAGAGCCTCATGGGCCCTAGTAGTGCAATATATAAGGGATAGGGTGCCATTGGGGATTTAGATAAGCATCCATGCAGGAAAACTAAGCGTCCTGGAACTAAACTCCCCCCACCATGTTTCCACAGAGAGGGAAGCTCCCAGGATCCCTTTGATGAGCGCAATTTCCGTCTAATTAATGAGGTGAAATTAGGGGATACGGGGCTTTTAAATGTTTTTTTTTACATCAGCCTTAATTCTTCCGATGGCTCATTAAAAACCATTCTGTAAGTGCCCTGTGATGTGATAGCCTGCCCCTTCTGTGTGCAGAGAGAGATTGGGGGGGGGGGTCTTGACGGATTTGTCCAAAACATAAGACATTACTTTTCTGTCCTTGCATTTATGGCAGTGTAAGTTGACGTTATATCATATATTAAGCATTAATCAGTTAAATTAGACATTGAACTTGAACCCTGTAAGAATCCTGGATCTACAGAAGCTGTTGGACAGTTTTTTTGTATAGAGATCTCAGAAATGCAGGGTAACCACATAACACTTCGCGTCTCCTTACGTGACAGGGAGAAAATAGTTTTCATGGGCACACAAATTACATTTTCTGAATGCCAGGCAAGTGGCGAACAGCTGTTGTGATAACACAACAGGAGAAGGGTGTAATTGCACACTGCAATCAGGGGCGTTTTCTGATATAGGCGTTTCTTGATATCAAGTTACTCCCATTGATGCTCGCTATTGGTCCATGGCCGTTTCTTTCATGTTGGAGACAACAGTTGTTGACAACTGTAGCATTGTAACTAAGCTTAACCGTACCCATTTTCGTAACCTCAGTCTCCTAACGTGCCACACTAATTCACTTAACCTGCCATGCAAATGATCCTAACCTGCCACATTAGTTATCCTAAACTGCTTTGTAAACAAATAATTTGTGTTGAGAAACCATCAGTATTGTAAGACAGGAGTTGACCAATGGCAGGTATCAATAGGCATTTCCTGTTAGCATGACACACCCACATGAAGAAACGCCCCAAATTGCAATCTGCAATTACACCATATTTGACCGCAGCCCAAGTGCTGGAAAAAAGCTGTTTGCAAGCAATGGCCAGAATATTTTGCTGTCTAATTCGTTATCCTGGTGAAGACAGTTGTGCCTGGATCCACGTTGGATCTAATATACCTAGCGAATTGATGTTGATCCTCTGTTGTCTGCTTGACTTGCAGCAGGGTCTCGTTAGATTTAACAGAGAAAGCATCAAGGTAATAAGTTCCTGTTTTTGTGCCTTGAATTGGACACCGAGTCTAGGTCTACTGTGCGCAATTCTGTAGGATAGACTGTGGCGTAACACCCAGCGCTATTCCTTTTAATTATTTTATATAGTGACAACACATTACATAGCCTAGTGGGCTCATTCCCACTATGATCTGGTAATGTAAATGTAATGAAATAACATGACAAATATATTGTGTTTTCCATGTTACACTTGCAATACAAGGGGCTTGAAGTAACCTGCTTGAAAAGTCCTTGTAATTATTGCAGCCAATTTTTTAATTCTCCAGTTGCCTTAAATGATCCTGGATAACATTTTTGATCAGTTTTTGTGCCACTTTCATTTGTTTCCGTCTGTATCAAATTCTAATGTTGGCTTCAACTTGGCTTTACATACAAATCCTTCCATTAAAAAAGGAAACTGGTTTTTGGTAAGGTTCTCATTATAAAAACAGCGATAGTGAGATTGAAATGGTGAGATGAATACTACTGCTATTCATGACTTTAGCCTACAGAAAAAACGCCATGCAGGCATCCAATCTATTTAGTCAGGAAGTCCACATTACTCTCACACATTTTAGAATGTAATAATCATTTGAATAAAAGTGGTAGAGGGCTACTTTTTTAAAACACTTTTTGCATGCTTTTGGGGGTAGAAGGAGGGTTCTGTATTAGGCCCTATATGTACAATTATATCAACTTCAATACTGTATAACATTGAGAATCTTGAAAATTACAATTAAGTGCTTGAAAAAGTCCCTGAAAGTCATTGAATTTGACTTGCCAAAGGCTGTATAAACCCTGCTTAAAGGAGGTATAGTCCTAGTCCTATGTTGTTGTATAGCTGGAGTAATGGGCCAATTTGCACAAGTACCCAAGTGAAACTACATAAAAATAATTAACATTTTTGTTTCGAAACATTTTGAAAAATGTTTCCCAATGTCACACATTAGCCCCATTGTTTATAGAAAGACCCATAAGCCCTCTCTTCCCCTCCATACATCTCTCTCTCTCTCTCTCTCTCTCTCTCTCTCTCTCTCTCTCTCTCTCTCTCTCTCTCTCTCTCTCTCTCTCTCTCTCTCTCTCTCTCTCTCTCTCTCTCTCTCTCTCTCTCTTTCCAAATCTAACTGTTTAGTTTCTGGCAGGGTGGGATTGGGTGGTAGAGGCTCCGGGAGGTTGAGTCCCCTGCGGCGAGAACAAAAGGCCAAGGAAAAATGTCATCCTGGCAGGCCACACCATCAGGGACAGCCGCTAATTTATCCCTGTGATAATTCCGTTTTGTCAGGGTGTACCACCGAGGAACGAGCTCTAGGCCGGACAGACACAGGGGGATCACAGCCAGGCAGTCCCGTAGCCTTTATAAAGCCTTACATTGTGCCTCAGTGACTATTTCTCGAGAAAATATCACTATGTATCAATTGTACATAACTGCCACTACCTGAGACATTGCTTCTGTTTCTAAAGTTCCACTGTGCACAGCGTCACACTGTTCAAAGGGCAGCTTTCTATGTGGAAAGCAATAGAATCTTACTCAAACCTGCCCTGACATTTCAAAACACCTGCATGTACCACATACTAAAAACTATTTCCTCCCCTTAGACCCTGGCCATCAGAGGTCCTGTAGTGCACTCAGTCATCACGTAGCATACTGTAAAAACAGAACCAATCAATGGTAGTTTCATTAAAGTAAATATATTCATATTAGGTATTTATACAGATCTATTAACTCAGATTTGGCCTTGACAGAATGTTTATTTGATTGAATACTCTTAGATGTACAGTTGAAGTTGGAAGTTTACATACACTTAGGTTGGAGTGATTAAAGCTCTTATTTCAACCACTCCACAAATTTCACAAAACTATAGTTTGTTAACTCACCTAAGATGGGGAATTTTTACTCAGATTAAATGTCAGGAATTGTGAAAAACTAAGTTGAAATGTATTTGGCTAAAGGTGTATGTAAACTTCCGACTTCAACTGTACATACCCTTAAAAATGATTTCAGGACCTTTTGGAGTAAGGCCTACTGATTTACCAGTTCATCCCCATTTAACACTGGCTGCTCATTCCGTGTTGGAAGGCAAAGGTTCAGACATAATGATTTATAGTTTGAGACAAATACAAATCTATATGTTCATTTATCGTCAATTCCATTATTATTATTATTATTATTATTATTATTTCTGTCTATATTAAAACATCAAGGCAAACATTTTCCTGCTTTAAATGAAATAACTCATCTATACAATTGAACTGATTCGGCATTTTTATCCATAACTAGGGGATGAATAGATTTATGTTGAAAGTGGTGCACTCAAACACTGTATATCAAAAACATCTTGAATTGTTGCTTGTCAACCCTGTTATGTGACATTATCCACTCAAAAGATGTCACCTTGGGACATTCATTCAGTCTCGAAGCTCTGAGTCACATCAAAACCTCCATCGGCATCTCAACACAAAAGGACGGTGTCTTTCTATCCTTTGCCTTCCTTTCAGACCGACTGCAATGCAAATAAAAGTAGATAATAAACCAACAGACATGCAGCCAGGACCATCCAGTGCTCCTACAGAAAGTTCCTATACAGCTCTCTGGTTTCAATGTCAAATCCCATTTCAGAGTCACAGACACTCCATTCACACTCCATTCTGTGTCAGTGACACTGACGAGGCTTTGTTTACTCCCAGGGAAGCGAGTGAGACACTTCGTATTCAGACCAAACACATTGGGCCGTGTCCCAAATGGCACCCTATTCCCTATCATAGTGCACTACTTTTGACCTGGGGCACTATATAGGGAAACGGTGACAATTGTAATGCCCACAATCATGATCTGTGTTTGTCAAACGGTCACGGATGGATTTGTTTGCCGTTGCCTGCACAAATGGTAGTTTGCCATTTGCTGCTAAAATGCATCCTTGAATCGCTGATGTGTTGAGCCAACCAATGCATCACAACATTAAAGGGAGTATAGAAAACATGATTTCTTTCAGCATATTTCAGCTGAATTCTATAGCCTCCTTGACTGTCACGGCCCAGGTTTAATAAAGTATTTCAATCTGTTCAGAATGTGAAACTCAAGTAGTCTACTATGTCTTCATTCCAACATCAATTACATTTTTTGTTCAGTTTCTTCTTTTTAATAAAAGTACATTTGTTCAGAGGTTTATCGGACTCATTTCGTTCTTTCATAGATACATTCTATTATAAATCTGTTTGGATATTTAATGAAACAAACAGACATTTTAGAAGAAGAAAAAAATCATCAACCGATAAAACTAATTTGAACCTTGGACAACACCTAAGATCCTCTGGGATTTCAGCACCAGGGACAGCGACTAACTCCCACATCTCTGGTGTGTGTGTGTGTGTGTGTCTGTTCATTCTGTCCAGCCAGCAGAGTTGTGTTCTGCATGCCCATCAGACAGACAGACTATGGGGGCATCACTTACTGTCTACCCCAGGTCCCAGGGGAAGGGAGTGCATACAATACCGTTAGCGACCTGCTATATTTTCACACTGTACAGCACATATGATCTGTGGTAGAACACTCACACACAATTCAGAACCACTGTATAGCAAGCGTGTGTGTGTGAAACCTCTGTGTATGCGTGCACATGCATGTGTGTCCGGGTACACACACTCCACCAACGTGTGTGTGTTGATGTTGAGTGGAGCTTACAGTAGGCAAACTGATGCACATCCATAATGCAGTATATCAGGGGTAGGTGGCAGCCCGGTGTTACTGACGTGTTGTACATTGAGATGCCAGAGGCCCTTTTAACAGTGCCCAGAGCACTCTTTGCTGCACTGCTTAAACCGCTTAAATGGATTTCAGCCCTAAATGCATATTTATATTTCAGTTGCTTACATTACTTTTAATGTGGCGTCTTCTACGAGAGATCTCTGGAGGAGGATATGGAGACGGGGGGGGGGTTGTGAGTATTTGATTCTATGCAAAGATAGGGGATCTAGTCCTACCACCAGACAGAGCGCAGACTGTTTGTGGGGCTCCTCGGTGAGACTAGCACTCATTCGTTACCACCAGACAGAGCGCAGACTGTTTGTGGGGCTCCTCGGTGAGACTAGCACTCGTTCGTTACCACCAGACAGAGCGCAGACTGTTTGTAGGGCTCCTCGGTGAGACTAGCACTCGTTCGTTACCACCAGACAGAGCGCAGACTGTTTGTGGGGCTCCTCGTGAGACTAGCACTCGTTTGTTACCACCAGACAGAGCGCAGACTGTTTGTGGGGCTCCTCGAGACTAGCACTCGTTTGTTACCACCAGACAGAGCGCAGACTGTTTGTGGGGCTCCTCGGTGAGACTAGCACTCGTTCGTTACCACCAGACAGAGCGCAGACTGTTTGTGGGGCTCCTCGTGAGACTAGCACTCGTTCGTTACCACCAGACAGAGCGCAGACTGTTTGTGGGGCTCCTCGGTGAGACTAGCACTCGTTCGTTACCACCAGACAGAGCGCAGACTGTTTGTGGGGCTCCTCGGTGAGACTAGCACTCGTTCGTTACCACCAGACAGAGCGCAGACTGTTTGTGGGGCTCCTCGGTGAGACTAGCACTCGTTCGTTACCACCAGACAGAGCGCAGACTGTTTGTGGGGCTCCTCGGTGAGACTAGCACTCGTTCGTTACCACCAGACAGAGCGCAGACTGTTTGTGGGGCTCCTCGGTGAGACTAGCACTCATTCGTGACAGGCTGTTTGTGGGGCTCCTCGGTGAGACTAGCACTCGTTGGTTACCACCAGACAGAGCGCAGACTGTTTGTGGGGCTCCTCGGTGAGACTAGCACTCGTTCGTTACCACCAGACAGAGCGCAGACTGTTTGTGGGGCTCCTCGGTGAGACTAGCACTCGTTCGTTACCACCAGACAGAGCGCAGACTGTTTGTGGGGCTCCTCGGTGAGACTAGCACTCGTTCGTTACCACCAGACAGAGCGCAGACTGTTTGTGGGGCTCCTCGGTGAGACTAGCACTCGTTCGTTACCACCAGACAGAGCGCAGACTGTTTGTGGGGCTCCTCGGTGAGACTAGCACTCGTTCGTTACCACCAGACAGAGCGCAGACTGTTTGTGGGGCTCCTCGGTGAGACTAGCACTCGTTCGTTACCACCAGACAGAGCGCAGACTGTTTGTGGGGCTCCTCGGTGAGACTAGCACTCGTTCGTTACCACCAGACAGAGCGCAGACTGTTTGTGGGGCTCCTCGGTGAGACTAGCACTCGTTCGTTACCACCAGACAGAGCGCAGACTGTTTGTGGGGCTCCTCGGTGAGACTAGCACTCGTTCGTTACCACCAGACAGAGCGCAGACTGTTTGTGGGGCTCCTCGGTGAGACTAGCACTCGTTCGTTACCACCAGACAGAGCGCAGACTGTTTGTGGGGCTCCTCGGTGAGACTAGCACTCGTTCGTTACCACCAGACAGAGCGCAGACTGTTTGTGGGGCTCCTCGGTGAGACTAGCACTCGTTACCACCAGACAGAGCGCAGACTGTTTGTGGGGCTCCTCGTGAGACTAGCACTCGTTTGTTACCACCAGACAGAGCGCAGACTGTTTGTGGGGCTCCTCGGTGAGACTAGCACTCGTTCGTTACCACCAGACAGAGCGCAGACTGTTTGTGGGGCTCCTCGGTGAGACTAGCACTCGTTTGTTACCACCAGACAGAGCGCAGACTGTTTGTGGGGCTCCTCGGTGAGACTAGCACTGTTTGTTACCACCAGACAGAGCGCAGACTGTTTGTGGGGCTCCTCGGTGAGACTAGCACTCGTTTGTTACCACCAGACAGAGCGCAGACTGTTTGTGGGGCTCCTCAGTGAGACTAGCACTCGTTTGTTACCACCAGACAGAGCGCAGACTGTTTGTGGGGCTCCTCGGTGAGACTAGCACTCGTTTGTTACCACCAGACAGAGCGCAGACTGTTTGTGGGGCACCTCGGTGAGACTAGCACTCGTTTGTTACCACCAGACAGAGCGCAGACTGTTTGTTCCTCACTAGCACTCGTTTGTTACCACCAGACAGAGCGCAGACTGTTTGTGGGGCTCCTCGGTGAGACTAGCACTCGTTCCTTACTTTGACACTGTGACGGTAAAAGTAAAAGTGAAAGTCACCCAGTAAAACACTACATGAGTAAAAGTATTTGGTTTTAAATATACTTGAGCATCAAAAGTAAATGGAATTGCTACAATATACTCAAGTATCAAAAGAAAAAGTATAAATAATTTCAAATTCCTTATATTAAGCAAATCTAATGGCACCGTTGTCTTGTTTTTATATTTATGGATATCCAGGGACACACTCCAACACTCAGACATCATTTACAAACAAAGCATGTGTTCAGTGAGTCCGCCAGATCAGAGGCAGTAGGGCTGACCAGTGAGTCTGCCAGATCAGAGGCAGTAGGGCTGACCAGTGAGTCTGCCAGATCAGAGGCAGTAGGGCTGACCAGTGAGTCCGCCAGATCAGAGGCAGTAGGGCTGACCAGTGAGTCCGCCAGATCAGAGGCAGTAGGGCTGACCAGTGAGTCCGCCAGATCAGAGGCAGTAGGGCTGACCAGTGAGTCCGCCAGATCAGAGGCAGTAGGGCTGACCAGTGAGTCCGCCAGATCAGAGGCAGTAGGGCTGACCAGTGAGTCTGCCAGATCAGAGGCAGTAGGGCTGACCAGTGAGTCCGCCAGATCAGAGGCAGTAGGGCTGACCAGTGAGTCCGCCAGATCAGAGGCAGTAGGGCTGACCAGTGAGTCCGCCAGATCAGAGGCAGTAGGGCTGACCAGTGAGTCCGCCAGATCAGAGGCAGTAGGGCTGACCAGTGAGTCCGCCAGATCAGAGGCAGTAGGGCTGACCAGTGAGTCCGCCAGATCAGAGGCAGTAGGGCTGACCAGTGAGTCCGCCAGATCAGAGGCAGTAGGGCTGACCAGTGAGTCCGCCAGATCAGAGGCAGTAGGGCTGACCAGTGAGTCCGCCAGATCAGAGGCAGTAGGGCTGACCAGTGAGTCCGCCAGATCAGAGGCAGTAGGGCTGACCAGTGAGTCCGCCAGATCAGAGGCAGTAGGGCTGACCACTGAGTCCGCCAGATCAGAGGCAGTAGGGCTGACCAGTGAGTCCGCCAGATCAGAGGCAGTAGGGCTGACCAGTGAGTCCGCCAGATCAGAGGCAGTAGGGCTGACCAGTGAGTCCGCCAGATCAGAGGCAGTAGGGCTGACCAGTGAGTCCGCCAGATCAGAGGCAGTAGGGCTGACCAGTGAGTCCGCCAGATCAGAGGCAGTAGGGCTGACCAGTGAGTCCGCCAGATCAGAGGCAGTAGGGCTGACCAGTGAGTCTGCCAGATCAGAGGCAGTAGGGCTGACCAGTGAGTCCGCCAGATCAGAGGCAGTAGGGCTGATCAGTGAGTCCGCCAGATCAGAGGCAGTAGGGCTGACCAGTGAGTCCGCCAGATCAGAGGCAGTAGGGCTGACCAGTGAGTCCGCCAGATCAGAGGCAGTAGGGCTGACCAGTGAGTCCGCCAGATCAGAGGCAGTAGGGATGGCCTGGGATGTTCTCCTGAATTGGACCATTTTTCTGTCCTGCTAAGCATTCAAAATGAAATGAGTACTTTGGGGTGTTAGGGGAAAATGTATGGAGTAAAAAGTACATTATTTGATTTAGGAATGCAGTGAAGTAAAATTAGCTAAATATAGAAATAGTACAGTAAAAAACAGCTTAAGTAGTACTTTAAAGTATTTTTACTTAATGTACTTTACACCACTGCATCTACTGGACAAGGATTTATTTTAATTTGTAACTGACACGAAAATCAGGCCCTTACTCTTGGCTTCAGGGTGGATGTTTGTTATTTTGTGAACTCTGAAAAGGAGATGTGTTGTTGCCATGTATTATATGATTGAATACATTCATATAAGATGCAACACATGGCACATCCTTCAACTCTATCCTCCGACGCAGAGATTTAGCAAACTGTGAGCTGCGATGACTACTCAACTATAATATCTGAAGCTATATGTGTCATCTCATCTTCCTTGGTCTTTGTTTTCAACCCACACGTGAAAATGACTACACATACAGCCTATTTCTATGCCTGCGTCCATAATGACACCCTATTTCTTTGATAGTGCACTACTTGTGACCGGGGATCTGGTCAAAATGTGTGCCTTATACAGGAAACATAGTGTGCATCCCAAAGGGCACCCTATCTTATTGTTATGATCTGGTGGAACAATCAAACGAGTGTGATTCAAGTCTAAATAATGAATCACTTCACATGATGAATTAGTCTGTGCAGCATGATTTAAATTACAAGCATACGACGGTATTAACATTTGATATGGTTAGATTGAATGTGGCGGTGTATTTCAAATGAAAAAGCAAATGTTCCACGTTTGCTCTCACATCCCAGAAGAGCACAAGGGACTCGGAGGGAGAAACCGGGGAAGGAAGAACATTTCTAGTTCCATTAGCCTTCATTTCAAATGGATTAATCAGTCTTCCATTGTTCTATTTGAAACATAAATTTCTTGCTTCCTTGCATACACAAACGTGTACGCGACATTGCCGTCTGTAACAAGCTACCTGCTCGTGTAATAACGTATTCTCTCATCATACAATAATGCATAAACCATGAGGTGTAGCCCGATATATTTGCAACTTTGAAAGATTGTTGGGTCTTGTAGAAATTGCAAAGCACTCATCTCCATATCCTCTGCTACAAGAAGACCGGCTCCTCTTGGCCAGAGGAGTCTTTCATTTCTCGATCCGAGCTCCACGAGATCTTTTGGATGCCAAGATCTGATTGAAGAACTCACTATGGATGCTCTCTCTCCATTATCACAAGTCTACAGATTGAAAGGAAATTGTAACTTGCCACATCATGATGATGTATAATGTACCATGATGTAAAACACATCATCATGGGGATGCATAATGTACCATGATGTAAAATGCATCATCATGAGGATGCATAATGTACCATGATGTAAAACGCATCATCATGAGGATGCATAATGTACCATGATGTAAAACGCATCATCGTGAGGATGCATAATGTACCATGATGTAAAACATATCACCATGAGGATGCATAATGTACCATGATGTAAAACATATCACCATGAGGATGCATAATGTACCATGCTGTAAAACGCATCATCATGAGGATGCATAATGTACCATGATGTAAAACACATCATCATGGGGATGCATAATGTACCATGATGTAAAATGCATCATCATGAGGATGCATAATGTACCATGATGTAAAACGCATCATCATGAGGATGCATAATGTACCATGATGTAAAACGCATCATCGTGAGGATGCATAATGTACCATGATGTAAAACATATCACCATGAGGATGCATAATGTACCATGATGTAAAACATATCACCATGAGGATGCATAATGTACCATGCTGTAAAACGCATAATCATGAGGATGCATAATGTACCATGCTGTAAAACGCATCATCATGAGGATGCATAATGTACCATGATGTAAAACGCATCATCATGAGGATGCATAATGTACCATGATGTAAAACACATCATCATGAGGATGCATAATGTACCATGATGTAAAACGCATCATCATGAGGATGCATAATGTACCATGATGTAAAACGCATCATCATGAGGATGCATAATGTACCATGATGTAAAATGCATCATCATGAGGATGCATAATGTACCAAGATGTAAAACGCATCACCATGAGGATGCATAATGTACCACAATATAAAACGCATCATCATGAGGATGCATAATGTACCACGATGTAAAACGCATCATCATGAGGATGCATAATGTACCACGATGTAAAACACATCATCATGAGGATGCATAATGTACCAAGATGTAAAACGCATCATCATGAGGATGCATAATGTACCACGATGTAAAACACATCATCATGAGGATGCATAATGTACCATGATGTAAAACGCATCATCATGAGGATGCATAATGTACCACGATGTAAAACACATCATCATGAGGATGCATAATGTACCATGATGTAAAACGCATCATCATGAGGATGCATAATGTACCAAGATGTAAAACGCATCATCATGAGGATGCATAATGTACCACGATGTAAAACGCATCATCATGAGGATGCATAATGTACCAAGATGTAAAACGCATCATCATGAGGATGCATAATGTACCACGATGTAAAACATATCACCATGAGGATGCATAATGTACCAAGATGTAAAACGCATCATCATGGGGATGCATAATGTACCACGATGTAAAACACATCATCATGAGGATGCATAATGTACCATGATGTAAAACGCATCATCATGAGGATGCATAATGTACCACGATGTAAAACACATCATCATGAGGATGCATAATGTACCATGATGTAAAACGCATCATCATGAGGATGCATAATGTACCAAGATGTAAAACGCATCATCATGAGGATGCATAATGTACCACGATGTAAAACGCATCATCATGAGGATGCATAATGTACCACGATGTAAAACACATCATCATGGTGATGGGGCAAGTGACACTTTGCTTCTTGAAAGTCCAATATGTCAAAGACTTGACTGCTAAAATGCTAAACATTTTGTCACTGTATCAACAGTGGCCTAAATAAATAAATAGCTAAATAAACTCAGCAAAAAAAGAAACGTCCTCTCACTGTCAACTGTCATCGTTGATTTTCAGCAAACTTAACATGTGTAAATATTTGTATGAACATAACAAGATTCAACAACTGAGACATAAACTGAACAAGTTCCACAGACATGTGACTAACAGAAATGGAATGTGTCCCGGAAAGAATGGGGGGTCAAAATCAAAAGTAACAGTCAGTATCTGGTGTGGCCACCAGCTGCATTAAGTACTGCAGTGCATCTCCTCCTCATGGACTGCACCAGATTTGCCAGTTCTTGCTGTGAGATGTTACCCCACTCTTCCACCAAGACACCTGCAAGTTCACAGACATTTATGGGGGGAATGGCCCTAGCCCTCACCCTCCGATCCAACAGGTCCCAGACGATTAATGGGATTGAGATCCGGGCTCTTCGCTGTCCATGGCAGAACACTGACATTCCTGTCTTGCAGGAAATCATGCACATAACGAGCAGTATGGCTGGTGGCATTGTCATGCTGGAGGGTCATGTCAGGATGAGCCTGCAGGAAGGGTACCACATGAGGGAGGAGGATATCTTCCCTGTAACGCACAACGTTGCGATTGACTGCAATGACAACAAGCTCAGTCCGATGATGCTATGACACACCGCCCCAGACCATGACGGACCCTCCACCTCCAAATCGATCCCGCTCAAGAGTACAGGCCTCGGTGTAACGCTTATTCCTTTGACGATAACCCCGAATCCGACCATCAGCCCTGGTCAGCGAAGAGCACTTTTTGCCAGTCCTGTCTGGTCCAGCGCCCATAGGCGACGATGTTGTCAGTGATGTCCGGTGAGGACATCAGGCCTACAAGCCCTCAGTCCAGCCTCTCTCGGCCTATTGCGGACAGTCTGAGCACTGATGGAGGGATTGTGCGTTCCTGGTGTAACTCGGGCAGTTGTTGCTGCCATCCTGTACCTGTCCCACAGGTGTTGTTACACATGGTCTGCCACTGCGAGGATGGTCAGATGTCCGTCAATTTATTGCCCTGGCCACACCTGCAGTCCTCATGCCTCTTTGCAGCATGCCTAAGGCACGTTCACGCAGATGAGCAGGGACTCTGGGCATCTTTCTTTTGGTGTTTTTCAGTCAGTAGAAGGCCTCTTTAGTGTCTTAAGTTTTCATAACTGTGACCTTAATTGCCTACCGTCTGTAAGCTGTTAGTGTCTTAACGACCGTTCTACAGGTGCATGTTCATTAATTGTTTATGGGTCATTGAACAAGCATGGAAAATAGTGTTTAAACCCTTTACAGTTATTTGGAGTTTTACAAATTATCCTTTGAAAGACTGGGTCCTGAAAAGGGGACGTTTCTTTTTTTGCCAAGTTTATATTTTTGGGGTGGATTTGTTCTTTAAGGCTGTAGACTTAAGAGTGGGAATATGAAAATGGATCAGTTGCATCCATAGAGAGTTCTTCAATCAGATCTTGGCATTCTTTTGTGCTCCCTTCTTTTGCCGACTCAAGTGCAGCCTGCACTCCGAAGATAGGCATACTGTAGATGCTGTTTTTGCTTAAGAACTGCACACCAAATGTGTTTTTACGTGGTCTTGGGGGTGACCCACCTTTGCACACGGTGCAGATATTTTTTGTTGTTTTTGAGTTTTCTTGCTAGTATGAACAAACAAAGAGGAGTTCTTTATTATCACTATCACGGAATGCTACTTCAATAAACTCTTTTCATTTCCAAAGTAAGCCTCATGACTTGGCACATGGCTTCCCCGACCGCTGAACTGCTCTTTGCATACTAATGGTTTTCTATGTTGTTCCATACAAACTTGGAACTTTCGGATAAGAAAAATCTTGAGGACCAAGGCCCATAATCACAAAGTCTCAGAGAAGGAATCAGTTCTGCCTTATAGATCATAACAAATAAGAGGGGGAAGCTGATCCTAGATCAGTACTTCTACTCTGATGGACTTTGTGAATATGGGCACCCAAATGTTTACCCTAAACAGTTCGTTGGCCCTTGCTGCTATTAATAACTGAAACCAATTACTTTTGTGTGTCATACGTCTAGAGAAAACCCATTGCTATATCCCAAAGCAATAATGCACAAGTCTCTGTGTCTATTTAATCCATTGCTTTCATTTTCTCAGGTGTTTTATCACATTAAAGATGAGTCTACATCCCTGAAGGAAAGACATTAACTGCTTTCTGCTTTTTTAATGAAAGCCACCATATACTGTATATGTCTTGATAATGCACGACAGTGAAGTCCGAATGACAGTGAAAATGTACAAGGACTGTCTGCCGTTATCAGAGGAGCTTTCTCATTGAGCTTCAACCAGTGGGCTTGTCAGCCAGTAAGAGGATGAAAACAAAAGAAAAGCTTTATTATAACATTCTAAAATGAGGTCATTCAATACAATGTCTGTTTTTCAAACTTCCCCTGTTGAGTGACACTGGTCTGAGTGCTGATAAAATCCTGTATAGAAAACCAACTGACGATGAAAATGAATGGGGGTCCACCGTCCCTCTTCTGCCCTCCCCGGCATGATGTGAAGACGGGCCTGAGAAACATGTTAGCTAGCCTCTCTCCCTCCCTCACTTGCTCTCCTCTCTGTTTCAGGTCAGGAGGGAGGGATAAAATAATAGTTATTGGCAGTAGATGAAGAGACTGCTAATTTCCTAGGAGAGAGAGGAGCCACTGGGGCCCTTCTAGTCACAAGCAGTCAGGTGGACTAGCATTACAGGTGGAATAGTAAGCTCTGATATCAGTTATTGCAGAGTGCTTTTCCTATGCAGGTAGTGGCTGGATCATCAGGCTAAACTGATGGTGATTGGTTGCCCAGATGAGAGACGTAGCCAATAGGCTGCTCCTGGGCGGACCAAGTACCTCTGTCTGCTCACCATAGTCATAGACCTTGAGGGGGAGGATGAATGCTAGCAGAAGAGAAGAGAAAAAGCTATTATGTCCCAACAAAAAGGACATTATGCTTTGTGAATAGCAACTGCAATATGTTGAGATGGACTATTCAGTGTATTTTTACAGAAACGCAGTAGAAAATGCATGTTGAATGCCCACTTGGTAACTCCATGTGCATTTTACAACAATACTCGTGAATACTGTATCTGCACTGAGCTACTTCTATCATTTACCACAATGTCTGTCGTCACTTATTTGATACAAAGAAAATGCATTTTAAAATAGCAAAATATAACTCCTTTAGACTGTGGCAAATGGCATTGGTCATTATGAACCATTCATACCCTGATCTGACTACATTTTCCAGACATAATGTTCCAACACCATCACACTTATTGCATAAATACACACCCATACATGCATAATGTACAGACACACACATGCATATACACTGAGTGTACAAAACATTGGGAACACCTTCTTAATATTGAGTTGCACCCCATTGTGCCCTCAGAAGAGTCTCAATTTGTCTCCTCCCCTTTTAGCTACACTGATTTTAAGTGGATTTAACAAGTGACATCAATAATCAATCATAGCATTCACCTTGATTCACCTGGTCTGTCTGTCATGGCCCTAATGTTTTGTACACTCAGTGGATATTCACACACACACACACACACACACACACACACACACACACACACACACACACACACACACACACACACACACACACACACACACACACACACACACACACACACACACACACACACACACACACACACACACACACACACACACACACACACACACACACACACACACACACTTCAGGGCATGAGGGGCTAAATGACTTGTAAAACGGCTGAGTGATGAGGAGGAGAGGAGGAAAAGCCTCAGAGATTAGCCCAAGTTGAGGATGAAAGGCTAGGGATGCATGGAGGCCGGGAGGGGGAAGACGTATAGTGGATGGAAGGATACTACAGCAGTGAAATCCTATTTCAACAGCCTGAGGGAGGTGGGGGAACAGGGCTCCGCATTAGCTCTCAGAAACTCTACTCGTTTCGGGGGTTTTCTCAGGGAAGAGAGAACATGTGAATTCCAGCAGCACTGCTGAGGCAAACATGAGTGAAGATGAAAGAGCTGAAGATTTCTCTCACCATCTTTATTGGATTACACATCCAAGCTGGGAAAAGTGTCTTTGGCATTTCAATAGGCCCCGCTCAAAGAAGAGTGGCAAATGGTATGAAGCAGGGAAAAGAGGGAGAATCGAACAGCTTAAACTGCAGTTGGTTATGAAATCTGTTCAAGGACATTAACTCAGAGACGGATACATCTTTACCTAGAATGACTGTGTTGGACTCTGGTCAAAAGTAGTGCTCTATGTAGGGAACAGGGTGCCATTTAGGATGCACAACCAAATCACAATAAAAGCCTTTAAACTAATCGGCAGCGAGTTGCTTACAATACCAACCTGTGTAAAAGGTTCAGACAAAAAAATGACCTCTCATTATGTTGACAATTCAACCATTATTCTCAGCCGTTCTCATTATTTGGCCAAAGCAAAAATATTAATATTCGACTAACAACAACTTGATCACAGTTCCAAGTAACAATCAAATTCCCAGGCATTGCATAATTTGGATCAGCATTGTGATCGTTGTGATTAGCATCATTACATTGCTTTGATCAGGCTAAATGGTGAAGATGGAGGGTAAAAAGCAGGGGTGGATTGGAGGTTCTCAGCCCTGAGCAGGAAGCGGAGATGGAGCTCAGTCATAGGCCGGCAGGCCGAACATCTCTGGTTTGAAGTCCACCATGGTCCTCAGGACCAGTGTGGCCTCCTGGGTAAGGCCTCGGTCCAGTTTGTCATCAGGGATCATGACAACCTGCATCCCAGCCGCCAGGCCGGCCTTAACACCCATAGGAGCATCCTCAAACACCAGGCACTGTTGAGAGAGGAAACAAGACAAGCAGGCGCTAGATGTCATACAGTGCTAAATAAAAAGTGAAAGGAGACAATAGGATTTATAAATTCACATGGGAGCATAATGAAGTGAACAATAGTTAATGTAATTCTGCTATACAGTCAATTACGTATTATAACCTAGTCTGTCCACTACAGGAGGTTGAAGGCAAAATACCAGAAGTACCAGAAGTTATCAATTTCTTAAATAGAGGAAGTATGACAAGGTTTATGATGCCTCATTATGCAACCACAACATAAAACAGTCCAGTCTATTGGCACAGCACAATGCACAAAGTCTTGGACTTTGGACTGAGAACTATGAACTGCAACTCAGTGTCTGGTGGAGAAAACAGAGCAGAGGAAGGCAGTCACACTGAAGAACTCGTGTTGAGGTGAGGTGACCCACAGTATGCTTCTGACTCTTACCTTTGCGTCACAGCTGCATGAATATAGGCAGCATACAAATGAGAAGCCAATATGAAAGCAGTGTGGAGAAGAATGGACAAAGAACTGAGTGACAAGAGCTTTCCTTTTATTCATTGGGAACTTCCGACATCCTGCGCATTTGAACCTCAATAGCTACGCTTCCTAGCTTTTCAAACAAAACACCCCCTCCAAAGACGTCTCCCACCACTCTACCTAATTCAAGGTTCAATCAATCCCTATAATTTGAATGAGTGCACAAAAATAATCACAAAATTACACTATTTGCTGCAATGTTCTTCCTTCTACGTGATTTCCCTCCAATTTGCCTTTGACTTACCTCACACACTAATAGTGACAGACATTGTCATTTAATTGTACCAGATTGACCTAGCAGCTTCGGAAATGCCCTAAACCACAACTACCAGTCAGTCTCTTCTCTAATTCTCAAATGGAACTAAAATAACCTAATAAAAGGTTCCCAGATGGAACAATAGAAGCCGACTCGAGGTCTCTAGAAGATTTGACTAATTGACTCTTGTGATGTCACAGCCTAGAAGTAGCCTAGGAGAGGGACAATAAGTATGGAAACACAGAGCGACAAGGCTACCGAGAGGCCCTAGCTAGATAGTTGCTTCCAATCAAGGGGCAATAAAGACTCTGAATTAGGCAATGAGACTGGAAAATGAACATTTAATCAGTGTTCAATGGCTGCATTGTAATGGACGAGAGGGAAACAGGACTCAAATGCACTGCAGCTCCATGTTAGCTCAGGAGGAAGGCACATAGCCTGAGTGCCAGTCTGTTTGTGCTATCATGCCAACTCCTTGTCACTCATTGTCATGCCAAACATGCTTGACAATGAGCAATGGAGTTTGCAAGGGCACAAGCAGATATGTGACCAGGCTACAAGTCACTGCAGCAAAGAGAGACTGGGGTGGTGATTTGCCTTTATAAAGGGTCAAGGGTCTTTTCTCCTACTCATTGTTAGGACAATGGAAATTTGCTTCAAAAAATCCATATTTTATTGTTCAACTACCGGCCTGCTATACCATGCATTGGGAAGAGTGAACGGAGAACAGACAGAGAACCCAAAGTCGTTCGCCACGCAGGCCTCCAACAGCCAGCCCCATGGAAGATTAACAACCAGTCCCGAGGCATACACCCAAACACATGCAACATTCATCAGAACCAATTGAATCTGTATTCACAGTGTACCCAAGGCAGTCACTGCCGCAACACAAGAAGAGTGGGAGACTCAGTGTGTGTGTGTGTGGATACCTCCCAAATGACACCCTATTCCCTACATAGTGCACTGCTTTTGACCAGGCTCTTCTCAAAAGTAGCGCACTACGTAGGGAACAGGATGCCATTTGGGATGCACAACAGACTACAGTGGCTGGTGCCAAGACTACTGTGATTAGCCGGCTCAGCAGCACGTCACACACACTCCCTTTACAACGGTGTATTAAGGGGAGATGACAGAACATAGCATAGTGTTGTTATGGAGCAGATCCAGGGCCTGCTTGGCAGCCAGCAGCAGCTATTTCAGCAGAACGGACCAGGACGTTTAGTTGTTTACAGGACTATCACGGGACACTTAAGACAAGGAGAGAAAAGTTTCGCTCAGAGAGAATGGGATTGAATCCTATGGACAGTTATGAGTTTTAATCATATGGACGCATGTCATGTGACTGAGTCACATGTATGCTATGTGATTTAAATCCGAATAACTATATATACAAAAGTATGTGGACAGGATTTGGCTATTTCAGCCACACCGGTTGCTGAGAGGTGTATAAAATCGAGCACACAGCTATGCAATCTCTATATACAAACATTGAAGAGCTCAGTGACTTTCAACGTGGCACCTTTCCAAAAAGTCAGTTTGTCAAATTACGAGCCTGCTAGAGCTGTTCTGGTCAACTGTAAGTGCTGTTATTGTGAAGTGGAAACGTCTAGGAGGAACAACAGCTCAGCCGCGAAGTGGTAGGCCACACAAGCTCACAGAACAGGACCACCGAGTGCAAAAAAATGGTCTGTCCTCACTCACTACCAAGATCTAAACTGCATCTGGAAAGCAACTTCAGCACAATAACTGTTTGTCGGGAGCATCATGAAATGGGTTTCCATGGCCGATGAAACCACACACAAGCTTAAGATCACCATGCTTAATGCCAAGCATCGACTGGAATGGTGTAAAGCCCGGCGTCATTGGACTCGAGCAAGGGAGAGGGAGACGTCTACTCTGGCGTGACGAATTAATCTGGGTTTGACGGATGCCAGGAGAATACTAGAATACTGCAAGAATACATATTACCAATTGTAAAATTTGGTGGAAGAGGAATAAATGGTATGGGGCTTTCCATGGTTCGGGCTCAGCCCCTTTGTTCCAGTGAAGGGAAATCCTAACGCTACAGCATACAATGACATTTTAGATGATTCTGTGCTTCCTACTTTGTGGCAACAGTTTGGGGAAGGCCCTTTCCTGTGTCAGCATGAAAATGCACCCATGCAAAGAAAGGTCCATACAGAAATGGTTTGTCAAGATCGGTGTGGAAGAACTTGACCAGCCTTAACAGAGCCCTGACCTCAACACCATCGAACACAACCCCATCGAACACCTTTGGGATGAATTGGAACACCGACTGCGAGCCAGGCCTAATAGTCCAACATCAGTGCCGACCTGGCTGGATGGAAGCAAGTTCCCGCAGCAACGTTCCAACATCTAGTGGAAAGTCTTCTCAGAAGAGTGGAGGCTGTTATAGCGGCAAAGGAGGGAACCAACTCCATATTAATGCCCATGATTTTGGAATGAGATGTTCGACGAGTCCACATACTTTTGATCACGTAGTGTATGTTATATGATGGAATCATATGTACTGTGTGTTATGTTATTGAATCATATGGTCTCTATGTTATGGTAGACGAGTGCGTAGGCTTGCTGCTAGACAGTAGGCTTATGCTATTGTAAACAGAGACCAGGGTCTGGATCTGACACACAGACTTGACCTGGCAGCATGGTCAGTCCTTGGGGGAATACTCATTAGATGAGACATTTTGCCCAGATGGAGAAGCAGAGAACCGTAGGTCACAGTCACCATACGCACTCAACCTACACATGGACCCAATAACCTTCTACTCAACCTAGACATGGACCAGGGAAATAAAGCTGGGTCTAAGCTGGGTCATTGTCCATTTGGAAGACCCATTTGCGACCATGCGTTAACTTCCTAACTGATGTCTTGAGATGTTGCCTCAATATATCCACATGATTTTCCTCCCTCATGATGCCATCTATTTTGTGAAGTGCACCAGTCCCTCCTGCAGCAAAGCACCCCCACAACATGATGCTGCCACCCCCGTGCTTCACGGTTGGGATGGTGTTCTTCGGCTTGCAAGCCTCCCCATTTATCCTCCAAACATAACGATGGTCTTTATAGTCAAACAGTTCTATTTTTGTTTCATCAGACCAGAGAACATTTCTCTAAAAAGTACAATCTTTGTCCCCATGTGTAGTTGCAAACCGTAGTCTGGCTTTTTTATGGCGGGTTTGGAGCAGTGGCTTCTTCCTTGCTGTGCGGCCATTCAGGTTATGTCGATATAGGACTCGATTTACTGTGGATATAGATGTGTTTGTACCCGTTTCCTCCAGAATCCTCACAAGGTCCATTGCTGAAGATCTGGGATTGATTTGCACTTTTCGCACCAAAGTACACTCATATTTAGGAGACAGAACGCGTCTCCTTCTTGAGCGGTATGACGGCTGTGTGGTCCCATGGTGTTAATACTTGTTGTACAGATGAACGTGGTACCTTCAGGCGTTTGGAAACTGCTACCAAGGATGAACCAGACTTGTGGAGGTCTACAATCTTTTTTCTGAGGTCTTGGCAAATTTCTTTTGATTTTTCCATGATGTCAAGCAAAGAGGTTGAAGGTAGACCTTGAAATACATCCACAGGTAAACCTCCTATTGACTCAAATGATGTCAATTAGCCTATCAGAAGCTTCTAAAGCCATGACACCATTTTCTTGAATTTTCCAAGCTGTTTAAAAGGCACAGTCAACTTAGTGTATGTAAACTTCTGACCCACTGGAATTGTGATACAGTCAATTATAAGTGAAATAATCTGTTTGTTAACAAATATTGGAAAAATGACTTGTGTCATGCACAAAGTAGATGTCCTAACCGACTTTCCAAAACTATAGTTTGTTAACAAGAAATTTGTGAAGTGGTTGAAAAAAATAGTTTTAATGACTCCAACCTAAGTGTATGTACAATCAATCATGGATAGAGAGTTACCCATCAAATAAAACATAGTATTTTATTTTATCGAAACGTCTCTAATGCAAATTCGGTTGAGTGCAGTGTACCACAAGGCACCCGTCTTGGGACATTGTTTTCTGTTTTTATTATTGACCTTCCACAGAATATACATTGAGTGTACAAAACATTCTTAACATCTTCCTAATATTGAGTTGCACACCCCCTTCTGCCCTCAGAACAGCCTCAATTCGTTAGGGCATGGACTCTACAAGGTGTCAAAAGTGTTCCACAAGGATGCTGGCCCATGACTCCAATGTCCTTTGGGTCGTGGACAATTCTTGACACACATGGGAAAATGTTGAGTGTGGAAAAACCCAGCAGCGTTGCAGTTCTTGACACATGCAAACCGGTGTGCCTGGCACCTACTATCATACCCCATTCAAAAGCACTTAAATATTTTGTCTTGCCTATTCACCCTCTGAATGGCGCACACACAATCCATGTCTCAATTGTCTCTAGACTTAAAAATCCTTCTTTAACCCGTCTCCTCCCCTTCATCTACACTGCTTGTAGTTGATTTAACAAGTGACATCAATAAGGGATCATAGCTTTCACCTGAATTCACTTGGTCAGTCTGTGTCATGGAAAGAGTAGGTGTTCCTAATGTTTTGTACACTCAGTGTATGTCGGCTACGACAGTAAAATAAGTGATTGACACCCTTAACATAGAGCTCCAGTCAGTTTTAGAATGGGCATCTAGCAATAGGCTGGTGCTAAATATAAAAATATATATAAAAGCAACATTTATGCGACAAATCACTCACTCAACCCTAAAGCTCCTCCAGATCTATTATTGAATAACGTGGCGATTAAGCAACTTAAGGAGACTAAACTGCTAGCCGTAACCCTAGATAGCAAGCTACGGCATCATGGTCAAATCATATAGACTCAATAGTGACTCAAATGGGAAGAGGTCTGTCCATGATAAGATGTTGCTCTGCTTTCTTGATATCTCAGTCGACCAGACAGGTCCTACAGGCATTTGTCGCACCTGGACTACTGCCCAGTCGGGGGGTCATGTGCGACAAAGAGAGACATAGGTCAATTACAGTCGGTCCAGCACAGAGCAGCACGTTTTGCATTTAGATGTTCACCGATGGTGAATGTCAGTAACATGCATGTCAGTCTCTCCTAGCTCAAAGTGGAGGAGAGACTGACTGCTTCACTATCGGTCTTTGTGCAAGATATTGTTGTGTTGAAGGTACTGAACTGTCTGTTCAAGCAGTTGGCACACAGTTCGGACACTCATCGGTACAACAGGAGACATGCAACCAGGAAGTCTCTTCAGTCTCCAAGTCCAAAACAGAGGCTGGGAAAGGCACAGTAATAATAGAGCCATGACTATATGGAACTCTCTGCCACCTCAGGTAACTCAAGAAAGCCATAAAAAAATGATTTAAAAAAACAAAACAGATAGAAGAACACCTTACGGCACAAAAGGGACTGTGAAGAGAGCCATTTTGATATATTTTGTATTGTAATTTACACTGTGTTATGTGTTGAATAATGTAGGTGGGTGGACTTGCACAAGCCTTGGCTTGTCTGAGTCAGAATGGCTCATAGGGCAGGAGACATCTCCTGCTCCTGAAGCGTGAGACAGAGGCAGATTATGTATATTAGTTGTGTTTTTTTCCTGTATGGATCCCAATAAATACTGCTACTAAATACTCCCTTTTACTGTGTCATTTTCTATTTTATCGTGTCATTTTCATGTTCCTGGAAGGACACATCAGGAGAGATTTTTTGTTTGTTTTAAATAGCATATTTTGAATGGACTTTTGACACACACCGTTGTTTGACAGTGATCCATTCAACAAATCATTTTCCTTTTTCCTCAGGTGTTAGATCTCAAAGAGGCTCATCCTCTGCTCCAACATATTACTTCACTTGTCGCTTTTGTCAACGTTTGACACGACAAGGCAAACCAACTATGTCAACACCAGAGTGCCTGGTGTGTCTTAACTTTCGCACGGCTTTAAGACGGGGCTTGTCACAGTGACACAGCCATTCGCTAAAATAACAGCGTTTTGTACAGTCGCTTTCCCTTCAATATTTAATCAGAGCAGTGTGTACGTTTTGTTTATGTCGGGTAAATAAAACGATCATTCTGCTTCTCGTTTTGTTCCGACGCCATCCTGGCCTGAGCTTAATGCAATAAGGTAGGTAGTGCAGCGTGTTCATTCATCAAACTGTCCGTCTCAGAGTGATGCATTTTCAAACTTGATGAATGGTACCGTGGCAAGAAAATACTTGAAACTAACACATCACACTAGAGGTCGACCGATTATGAGTTTTCAACGCCGATACCGATTATTGGAGGACCAAAAAGGCCGATACCGATTAACCAGACAATTTTTTTTACATGTATTTGTAATAATGACAATTACAACAATACTGAATGAACACTTATTTTACTTATTTTAACTTAATATAATACATCACCAATATCGATTTAGCCTCAAGTAAATAATGAAACATGTTCAATTTGGGTTAAATAATGCAAAAACAAAGTGTTGGAGAAGAAAGTAAAAGTGCAATATGTGCTATGTAAGAAAGCTAACGTTTCAGTTCCTTGCTCAGAACATTAGAACATATGAAAGCTGGTGGTTCCTTTTAACATGAGTCTTCAATATTCCCAGGAAATAAGTTTTAGTCTGTAGTTATTATAGGAATTATAGGACTATTTCCCTCTATACCAGTTGTATTTCATTAACCTTAGACTATTGGATGTTCTTATAGGCACTTTAGTATTGCCAGTGTAACAGTATAGCTTCCGTCCCTCTCCTCGCTCCTCCCTGGGCTCGAACCAGCAACACAACGACAATAGCCACCATCGAAGCAGCGTTACCCATGCAGAGCAAGGAGAAAACCTACTAGAAGGCTCAGAGCGAGTGACGTTTGAAACGCTATTAGCGCGCGCTAACTAGCTAGCCATTTCACTTTGGTTACACCAGCCTCATCTCGGGAGTTGATAGGCTTGAAGTCATAAACAGCGCAATGCTTGACGCACATGAAGAGCTGCTGGCAAAACGCACAAAAGTGCCGTTTGAATGAATGTTTACGCGCCTGCTTCTGCCTACCACCGCTCAGTCAGATACTTAGATACTTGTATGCTCAGTCAGATTATATGCAACGCAGGACACGCTAGATAATATCTAGTAATATCATCAACCATGTGTAGTTAACTGGTGATTATGATTGATTGTTTTTTATAAGATAAGTTTAATGCTAGCTAGCAACTTACCTTGGCTTACTGCATTCGCGTAACAGGCAGTCTCCTTGTGGAGTGCAACGAGCGAGAGGCAGGTCGTTATTGCGTTGGACTAGTTAACTATAAGGCTGCAAGATTGGATCCCCCGAGTTAACAAGGTGAAAATCTGTTCTGCCCCTAAACAAGGCAGTAAGAATAAGAATGTGTTCTTAACTGACTTGCCTAGTTAAATAAAGGTATAAAAATAAAATCCCCAAAAACATTTTTTTTTTTTTTTTAAATCGGCAAATTGGCTCCCAAAAAAAACGATTTCCGATTGTTATGAAAACTTTAAATCAGCCCTAATTAATCAGCCATTCCGACATCACACAGTAAGGATTTGTGAGAGTGTGCATATTCGGGCCTGCAACATGGTTTGTTGAGTGAGTGAAGAGACAGTGATAGATAGCCTGCTACATCTTCTAAACCATCTCTAAGCACAGGGCAGGCTAACTGCAGGATATGCAGGAACGTTTTCCTCATCTGTGTTACGGGGTACTTTGTTATACACAGGAAACAGGAAATGCAGGCCATCATTTAAAAATCTGGAGGTCCTAAATGGCACACTATTCCCTTTATAGTGCCCGACTTTTGACCAGGGTCCATATGGCTCTGCGGTGCACTCAAAAGTTTGCACTATAAAGGGAATAGGGTGTCATTTGGGATGCAGACCTGGAGGGCACAGTGTAAATGCATAAAAGGGCAATCTATTGGCCTCCAGAGGGCTGCGTTCACAAGGCTAATGAGTGGTTTGGTCAACCCGAGGAAAATCACATGGAGACGTTTGTCACTCTAGGCCAGATGGCAGACAGGAGCAGAATAGCTTTCATTTGGTGTCTGAGTGGGGACACGTTTTCATCTTTTACTCAGACAAAGACTAGGTTTAGAATAGTCTCTTCTAACAGCCGCTGTGCTTGTGGAGCGCCCTGAATCTGTTGAGAGAGATTATGTTTTGAAAGACTTAGGATACATACAGGCTATGGAACAGGTAGACTTCATAAATAACCGTAGGTAAGGGTCACGTTATCTAGAAATTGCGGAAATAGAAGGTCAAGGTAATGACATAGCTATTGATGATTGAGTGAAGTCAATTCTCTCCCGCACCACAACTACCTTCCAGATAAGAAAATTATTAACAAACCATGATACTACAGTGGACAAGTCCTTCAGGAAATAGCCTTTAACTTGTCTACCGGCTGTGACTGTGACACTCCCTGGGAGCTTATATAAATCCCCATTGACCGAGTGTCTGTCCGTAAATCTTACATCTCCATGCCAGTGTTGGCATTTTCTTTCCAACAGAATAAAAAGGAGTGATCAATACTGTTAAAGCTCCTCATAAACTCAGACAAACTCGCTGACAATGTATTCTCCCCGTTCCTGATTTGGTGTGGACAGAAAAGGACCCAACAGGCTTCACTAACATGAAGTCTGTGTTCATAAAGCACTTTAACAAATAAAATATATTGTGTCTCTGAAATGAATGGGAGTTCATAGGATTTTAGGCCACTAAAATGCAGCACCAGATATGAAAACCCAAACAAGCACATTACTGCTGAGTATAGGGCAAGTGATATTACATCTACTGGTATTAAGGACTGACCTTCTGACCACTTAAAGCACCACCGTGTCCATAATATTTTTGCAGAGAACTTCAAAGCTCAAATATTGAATATTCCATAGAGCTGATATTAAAAAACACTCTCGTTGTTTGTTTTTTTTGGGGGGGACTCGCAGCGAGGCCCTACTGTACCTTCTCCGTCAAAGCATGTGGGACTGTCTGTTCATAAGGAACATAATTAGGGCTGTAGAATAGCACGGCCTTAACTATTCAGATAGATAGATCAAGCCTGTTTTAGTCCCTGACCATTTCAATCCACCAGCACCAAACACACTGGGTACCACAAACGCATCACTGTGATAGCTAAATTGAAGAATAAAAGAAAGATGTTGACTATATGGTCGAGAAATAATGAATAATGTGTCAATTTTGGGATTATAGCAGCAGTCACCATTTATTATGTGGTTGGTGCACAGCAGAGAGGCCCACTGGGTCCGGATAGTTGAAACACCCATAAAATATGGGGGTGTAGCCGAGGCGACTGGCTGTCCCTAAATCAGCGTTGTGTTGTTGCTGTAGCATCATTATATAGGCTAGCTACAGATCCAAGCTCCAGAGCCAATACTGTCTCTGTACTGACTCTTTACACCCTCTGTGTGAGCCTCTCTGTGACTTAGTCTCAAATGGCACCCTATTCCCTACAAAGTGCACTACTTTTGACCAGAGCCGTTTGGGACGCAACCTATGTGAATGTGAACTAGAGCTTTTTCATGTTTCATTTTCATGTTTCATTAATCTTAGCTGGTAGGCTGAGTGCACACCTTTAGTAAAAACCTTTTCTCTATCCCTCCACCTCTTCCCTGAAATGGAAGAGGTGGATGACTAATTCCTTGCCTTTGGTCACCATAGAGACAGAGTACTGGGCTGGGCACATTACTTACTTGTGAGAGGGTTTTAAGCAGTCTGCCGGGCGTATTGCCTCCAGTGTTGCATAGCATCATCAGAGCCCTCAAAATGCCTCACGTCACTTCATGCCTATATTCCAGGAAACCTCCCTCCCAATAACGCTGATATAAACAGCAACCTTTTAAGCACCAGAACAAACATGCATCCTGAGAAAATGACTTGAAATTCCACTGCATGATTGAATATGTACAGTTGTAGTGAAAGCTTAAAATAATGCTTACATTTTAGAGGTAAGAAAGGACAACAGCAAAAATACAACTCAAATGTTTCACCTACAACTGTCTTCGCTGAAGTTTCTGTAAAATTACTCACTACAATTAATTAAACTCATTGTAAATTCATCCCTGCTTCCACTAATCTGGGGGTAGGAGAGAAGCTGCGAACACAATGTTAATACACGCTCCCATTTTCTTTTTATTGCATTCTGTCTTTCTCCTGTCTCCTCCTTGCAATCCTGAATCGCAATCTGTCTCCTCCCTCCCTACTTCTCTCTCTCTTTCTGTGCTTAGGCAAAACTGTCACGGAGAGAGGAGAGGTGCCAGGAAGTGATGCATCATAATTCGTTATTCCACTGAACCGATTCCCCTCTCACCCGCAGTTCCATCTCATCAAGAAAAAACGAAAGTCCTAACTGGGGATGTTTGGAAGCCGCCAAGATTTTTCAAAAACAGGCCGACAATTAACGAAGGCTGCTGCTGCAGACCCATTTGCAGAGAAATCTACAGCCCTGCACCTGTTAGGGAGATTCATTTACCTCAAAAAAGGAAAACACAAATCCAAAGCTATTAACCTCTCTTTTTGGGTTCCTTTTTGGGGGTTTTCCATTTGATAGCTCTGTAAAACTAACTGAATATTTATGTAGTCTTCTAACCCTAATGATTGTAGACATATTTCATAGGTGGGTTTGCTAAAACAGGCATGGAAGGTGATAAACTTGGTAGTGGCTACGTCACAAGCAGCACCCTATTTCCTATATAGTGCACTAGCACTATGGGCCCTGGTCTAATGTAGTGCACTATAAAAGGGAATAGGGTGCCATTCGCAATGTACACCGTGTGATTCCTCAAAAAGTGGGGGTTTCACAGGGTCCTATAAATAAGGCCTACACTTTCGATAGCCTGGTTTGGATCTGCTACAGACGATCAGTTGGTCAGTCAGTGTCTTGCTAATAATTCCTTTGGCGTTTCTTAGGAACGGGTGAAAGCTGAGGCATTGAAGCATGGCAGGACGACATTAGCCTTGGTAACTTTCCTAACAACAGAATTGGTTATGGGCTTAAGAGTTAACCCACTTTCTTGGAGGTATAAATGCAATTCCACAGGTTCCTATAAAAACAATTTTGTTAATCTGCACAATGATTAGTCTACGAACGAATATACTAAGTAACAAACGGGAAAAAAAATTCTTAACAACTGAATTGGTGTAAAACTTTTTAGGGGTTGGTCTTTTTCAGCATTATAAGTTGTACCAGCCCACTGTCCACTACCCTGTCCCTCTTCGTATCAGTCATCTGAGCTATGATTGGTAAGAATTGGGGACCTTCGGGCTGCTTTCCCCCTCCAACCTTACTAGGTGTGTATGAGAGTATCTTAGCGTGTTTACCGGTCTGTCCCTCTTATCGTGGCTGGTTATTTTATGCTTAGCTTATTTATTCATGAGGCAACAAGAATAGGGTAATAGTCTACTCCACTACCCACTGTAGGCTACTGTCCCTCTCACTCGCCTGTCCTTCTTACCGTGGCCGGAGGTGCAGGAGGAGTGAACCTGCTGGCACACACCAAAAAGGAGTCAGGCTGAGGTTTGCTGTTTTTCACATCGGGATCATCCCCTAGGACGATGTGGCTGAACAGGTCAAAGAAGGCTTTGTGCTGACTGGTCTTCATCTCAAACGCCAGGCCTGCTGAGCTTGTCGCTACAGCGATGGGCACATTGTGTTTACGGAGATGGTGGACGAGATTCTCCACTCCTGGTTACACACAGACAAACAGTACCAGTCAAACGTTTGGATACACCTACTCATTCAAGGGTTTCTTTAATTGTACTATTTTCTACATTGTATAATAATAGTGGAGACATCAAACATATAAAATAATACATATGGAATCATGTAGTAACCAGAAAAGTGTTAAACAAATCTAAATATATTTTATAGTTGAGATTCTTAAAATAGCCACCCTTTGCCTTGATGAAAGCTTTGAACACTCTTGGCATTCTCTTAACCAGCTTCATGAGATAGTCACCTTGAATGCAATTCAATTATCACATGTGCCTTGTTAAAAGTTAATTTGTGGAATTTCTTTCCTTCTTAATGCGGTTGAGCCAATCAGTTGTGTTGTGACAAGGTAGGGGTGGTATAGAGAAGATAGCCTTATTTGGTAAAAGACCAAGTCCATATCATGGCAAGAACAGCTCAAATAAGCAAAGATAAACAATAGTCCATCATTACTTTAAGACATGAAGGTCAGTCAATACGGAATATTTCAAGAACTTTCAACGTTTCTTCAAGTGCAGTCATAAAAACCATCAAGCGCTATGATGAAACTGGCTCTCATGAGGACCGCCACAGAAAAGGAAGACCCAGAGTTACCTCTGTTGCAGAGGATATGTTTCAATAGAGTTAACTGTACCTCAGAAATTGCAGCCCAAATAAATGCTTCACAGAGTTCAAGTAAGAGACACATTTCAACATCAACTGTTCAGAGGAGACTGTGTGAATCAGGCCTCCATGGTCGAATGGCTGCAAAGAAACCACTACTACAGTTAAGGACACCAATAAAAAGAAGAGACTTGCTCGGGCCAAGAAACACAAGCAATGGACATTAGACCGGTGGAAATCTGTTCTTTGGTCTGAGTCCAAATTTGAGATTTTTGGTTCCAACCGTCATGTCTTTGAGACAGAGAGTAGGTGAACAGATCTCTGCATGGGTGGTTCCCACTGTGAAGCATGGAAGAGGAGGTGTGATGGTGCTTTGCAGATGACACTGTCTGTGATTTATTTAGAATTCAAGGCACACTTAACAAGCAGGGCCACCACAACATTCTGCACCGATATGCCATTCCATCTGGTTTGGGCTTAGTGGGACTATCATTTGTTTTTCAACAGGACAATGACCTAACACACCTCCAGGCTGTGTACGGGCTATTTGACAAAGAAGGAGAGTGTTGGAGTGCTGCATCAGATGACCTGACCTCCACAATCACCCGACCTCAACAGAATTGAGATGGTTTGGGATGAGTCTTAACTATTATTCTACAATGTAGAAAATAGTACAAATTAAAGAAGAACCCTTGAATGAGGAACTTTTGACTGGTACTGTATAGTACACATCATTGGTTTGTCCAACACAGTAAATACTAACAAATCCAAACAAATTGAGCCCAGTTCAAATCCAGGATCACACTCCCTCTAACTCATGCCCTATTGCAGGGGTACTCAATTTACGCTATGAGGTCTGGACCCTGCTGGTCTTCTATTCTACCTGATAATTAATTGCACACACCTCGTGTCCCTGGTCTAAATTTGTTCCTGATTAGATGGGAACAATTAAAATAATGCAGTGGAACTGGCTTCAAAGGTCCAGAGTTGAGTTTGAGGGCACTAGCACTCTGAATATAGTGTAGAGTCTTCCTATGTATACAGGACACACACACACAGTAATGAAAACATGGGATTACAGTTCGTTTGTCAACAAACTCAGAGACTCATATTTCATAGGTGAGAACCAACTATTTTGTTCATGTTATGGTAACTATACCACACTACAACTGTAACACACACACCTTAGCTACCTTGCATCAATTGAGCTGAAGGAAATATCTTCTCCTGAATTTTTCTAGTCTCACTGAGAAGTTCCTCTGGTGTCATTGGTAGTTCTAGGGAGTCTCGTATAATGGTGGAAGCCTCCATAGCTTTCTTTCCCATCACAGAAGACTTCACGTCCCAGGTGTATTTCTTTCCAAACCTGTCGCATACTTCCTGGTATGACACCGTGTACAGCCTCTCTGTATCTGCAAGTTCAAAACAGAGCAAAATAAACGTTAGATAGCTTTGTTATCACCACACGTTTAACTTAAAGCTAAAATCCTTAGTTGCTACATCAAGTTTTGGACTTATGATATATACCCATTGATTCTGGAATATAATGAGCTTAGTTCAACTGTCATACCCCATCAGAACCCAGATTATAGGCTTTGTTTACTAGAAGTTTTGTAAAGAACAGAAATGTAAAACTGTATAGCTTCAAAAAATGTCTAAATCTATCATTTTGATATCATGGATGGTCAGTCCTTGGAACCTCATATTTCTATGAATTTGAGTGGTTACATTTATCCACACACATCCCCTCAGTTTTTGTTTTTACTGAAACAGAGGCTTTTAACTAAGGATTCTAGCTTTAAATCACGACATTCAGAAGACTATGCAAGACAGCACATGGAAATGATTAGCGAATGTTATGGTTGTAGAAAGATTTCTTTACAGATAGCTAGCAAACGTTACTGTTAATTTTGCTTCACCATGGTTGACACACATGATGAGCTGTTACTGAATGCAAGGCCTTGTGTCAGTTTGTTCCGGCATGTATAATTCCATCGTTTCAAATGCAAATAGAAAGTGTATATTAATAACCTAATAATAATCCATCCATGTCGAAAAGAACATGGGTCACCGGTTTAAAAATCGATTGTGTAGACATAATTACAGTAGGTGCCAACACAACGACAAAATCCAATCTTGAAATCGAAGCACTAGCTAGCTAGCAGGCTAACGTTAGCTATATTTAGTAGGAAGATGGACAACTGATACCAAAGTCTCAGTGCCAATAACTATCAAGTAGCAAACTAAATGTATGATTTTATTCATTTCTAGAACGTAGATAAACCTATTTACATCACACAATATCAAAATAATTTAGTAATCTTACAATTTAGATTTACGAAAATGATGCTGTCGCAAATAATGGTGATTCTTTAGTCGGCCAACATTTTGCAACGGCTCATGGGCAATGTAGTTTTATGCTCAGAAGCCTCTCTTCTGCCTATTCACTCAGAAGAATTAGTCTCATAATATCCCACTTATCTACAGAAATGTAGTGGGCCTAATTTAAATGTGATTTGCTACATTTTAAAACACATGTCTGTATTTGTTCATTTTTTAGATAACTTCACATACAAAATAATGTGCTTAAATGTTGATTCAAACAGACAACGCAGTGTTGGACCTAAACCATTGATGTAAACTGCTGAATGTAGACTTACTTTTCACTTGTCAATACTTATTTGTGGGCAGCATTTAAAATATCAAATATTGGCTATATTTTCATTTAATTCATGAATTAATTAGCATAGTGTAATAAAAAATGATTGAGCATTATGTGGTGATGGCTCGGGGAGGCCATGAACTCTCGTTCATCACCCACGATGGCGCTGTCAATGTGTACAGTCCCAGCGCTCTGTCTACACGTTAATAATCCTCGATTGTGATACAGTTTTGAAAACTGTACTTTCATATTGAGATTTTTTTTTTTTTTAACTAAAGGTAAACTATAAAGGTTACTATGCACCTTTTTTTGGCCGTCATTGGCTCATTATCACAAGGCCTAGCCTTCATTAGACTATCAAAGACCATCCTAAAGCACACCACCCCTAAAGCAAACCATCAATAAATATAAGCTAGCTGAACACCTAACCCTGACTCTAGTCTAGGCCGATTCTAGCCTAATTATTTTTCATTAAAATGGACTATGTTAGTTTATTGATCCTTATTCCAGGGTGGTAGTCTATATCACACCATACAGGTGGATTCGTTGTTGCAGATTAAATTAACAGCCTGTGGACCTGTGTTCTAGCGCCACATTTTACAGAATAATTGGATCCTCAATGTTTGTCTTGTTAAGGTGAGAGAAAGAGACATCGGGGGAATGAGTCCTCCAACCTGGGCGAGTTAATGAGGCTATGGATTCAGGTCTATTTGGGAGGAGCTGAGGCCCACACTCAAACAAAGTGTAGGTTCCAAATAGCACCCTATTCCCTGTAATAGTGCACTTCTTTTGACCAGGGCCCGGCCCATACCTATTTGGGACGTACTCTTTGTTTGAGTCCTTCAGAGTGAGTTTGGCTCTCTTTACCAATTGTGTTTCAGAACTTTGTGTCTTTTTGTGAATTGCTTCAGACCAAACACTCAATTCTCTTTCTACCAAATCGTTCACAAAGTGAGCACTGTAGGGAAGAAGAAAAGTCGGGGCACCTTAACATTTTTTAAATATTTGATTTACATAACTTTACATGCATATCTTTGCTATAATGTATTTACCTACTATATATTGCAATCATACCATTTGATACTCTTTATAGCCTTATACTATACAGTTATAGGCCAGTAAAACTAAATTGCCACTTTTTTCTCACAGGCCTACATTTTAGACTGAAGTTAATTGTATTTATCTAATCATTGTATTACCTTGCAGATACAAACATGACACTTGCATAGAAGGGGAAGGTCTAAAGCAATTAACATCTGCACTGTTTACATTATGCTGATAAGCTCATTAATTTTGGGCGACTGATTGGTATCAACCTTCGATGCAATTCCCCCATCATTTTTTGGCCTCTGCGAGATATTTGCAGTCACCCTTTTAAATGAGGAAAAGTGAACTGAAATGCAAATTCAGCAGCTAAGATCAATAGAGTTTGCTCTGGGGAAAGCTAAGCAGAGGACCTATTGCGAACATGAACTCAGCCATATCCTTGATGAGTAAGTGTTCAACAATGGCCAGGCATGAAACCATAGTAGAGGTAGAACATTCAGAGGGAGTTTACTCTAATGCAGAGGGAAAACCCTGATTAGACCTGACGGGCCAACCCCAGGTGGTAAAGGTAGGCAACAACAGCTCCGCTACGCTGGGTCCCCACAAGGGTGCGTGCTCAGCCCCCTCCTGTACTCCCTGTTCACCCATGACTGCGTGGCCACGAACGTCTCCGACTCAATCAAGTTTGGAGGCGACACAACAGTGGTAGGCCTTGATTACCAACAATGACGAGACAGCCTACAGGGAGGAGGTGAGGGCTCTGTTGGAGTGGTGCCAGGAAAATAAAAGAAGGGGCTGATTATGGACTTAATGAGACAGCAGAGGGAGCATGACCCCATTCACCTCAATAGGCTTCAGTGGAGAGGGTCAAAAGCTTCAAGTTCCTTGGCATGCACATCACTAACAACCTGAAATGGTCCATCCACATAGACAGTGAAGAAGGAACAACAGCGTGGCCTTTAAGACCCTCACAAACTTCTTCAGATGCACCATTGAGAGCATCCTGTCGGGATGTATCACTGCATGGTATGGCAACTGCACTGTCCATAACTGCAGGGCTCTCCAGAGGGTGGTGCGTTCAGCCCAACGCATCACCAGGGCCACACTGCCTGTCCTCCAGGACATCTACAGCACCCGGTGTCACAAGAAGGCCAAGAAGATCATCAAGGACCTCAGCCACCCGAGCAATGGCCTGATCACCCTGCTATCATCTAGAAGTAGGAGACAGTACAGGTGCAATAAAGCTGGAACCGAGACTGAAAAACAGCTTCTATATCCAGGTCATGTTACTAGCACCCAGTACTCTACCCTGCAGCTTAGAGACTGCTGCCCTGTGTACATAGTCAATGAACACTTTAATTATGTTAATATACTTTTACACACTTTATAAATATATATATATACTGTATTCTAGTCGGGGCTCATCCTATATAACTACTGCTGTACACACCTTTTCTATTCATATACTGTCCATAATATCTATACACACCATCATATACTGTACATAGAGTGTATATTTATATTCCGGGATTCATTCTAATTTTTATATATTTCATCATTCCTTTTTTTACATTTTTTGGATATGGGTGTATTGTTTTGTATGGTTAGATATTACAGCACCGGTGGAGCTAGGAACATACGCATTTAGCCACACCCACAATAACATCTGCAAAATACGTGTACATGACCAATAAAATGTTGCTCTATTTTATTTGCATTTATTTTTGCTAAATTCGTTGTTATTTAACAAGCTTATTGTAGTATAAGCTATACCAAAGTTATTGTCCTATTTCATTCACCCAAAATAAATGTCATTGCAGGCCAGGGGCGTAGTTGGTTTTTGAACATTGGGGCGACCAATTTTAACGCTGTTGTGTGGGGCCTCCCCCTGATAAAAAAATAAAATAAAATGAATTTCCTGCCTTTTAAAGGCCCAACGCAGATCTTTTTATCTCAATATCAAATCACGTCTGGGTAACAATTAAGTACCTTACTTTAATAGTTTTCCATTAAAGTAGTCAAAAGGAGGCCTCCCGAGTGGCGCAGAGGACTAAGGTACTGCATTGCAATGCTAGAGGTGTTACTACAGACCCGGGTTTGATCCCAGACTGTGTCGCAGCAAGCCGCGACCGGAAGACCCATGAGGCGCCGCACAATTGGCCGAGCGGCGTCCGGGTTAGGGTGAGGGTTTGGCTGGCCAGGATGTCCTTGTCCCATCGCGCTCTAGTGACTCCTTGTGGCTAGCCTGGCGCCAGCTGTACGGTGTTTCCTCCGACACATTGGTGCAGCTGGCTTCTGGGTTAAGCGAGCAGTGAGTCAAGAAGCAGGGTGGCTTGGCAGCGTTGTGTTTCAGAGGACACATGGCTCTCGGCCAGACTCTCCCGAGTCTGTACGGGAGTTGCAGCGATGGGGCAAGACTGCAACTATCAATTGGGGTAAAAAGTACAAATACATTTTTTTTTTAAAGCAGTCAAAAATTAACATTGTTGTTTGTTGTTGCTAAAAGCTATTTCTCAAGCAAGAATGTCACTATGATTGTCTGGGAGTGGTCTTAGCGGGAAGGGGAAGGGTACTTCCAAAATCTGCTGATAAAATGTCCTGTTTGATTGTATTTTAAACCAGCAACTATTAGGAATTAACATCGAAATGATCAGTTGTTGTAATATATGATACAAAATTTGCTATGATACTGCATTTTGACTGCACTGGGCCTTTAAGGTTTGCCATTACTCATGGCCTCTCTTTCCTAAAACACAGGAAAAAATAGGGGGAGGGGGGAATTGAGTGATGTATTAAGGACAGTATAGGAAATGTAATGGGTGTGAATATTTTTACCAATAAAATGTCAGCCTCAAAGAGAGCTTTTTTTTTATTGAAGAAACTTTATTTGGTTGGTTTTCCACACAAAAGACTAAAACATAAAAACAAGTGTTTGTTTTTGCAGTGCATATGAAAAGGACTATTCAAAGACGCTCTGTTGGTCAATATTTGGTGAAAAAAATGGAGCAGAAATCTGATACTAATCTGTCTGTATAGGATTTTATCCGTAACCAGGCCCAGGCATAAAACAAGCCTTGTTAAGAAAGTACGTAAGCCTTGGACAAGTATCCCTTGTCTGAGCCAGAATGGCCCATAGAGGCAAGAGCTTATCAACTGTA
Source organism: Oncorhynchus keta (assembly GCF_023373465.1). NCBI lineage: Eukaryota > Metazoa > Chordata > Actinopteri > Salmoniformes > Salmonidae > Oncorhynchus > Oncorhynchus keta. The sequence continues at coordinate 11,305,167 of NC_068457.1, read as the reverse complement.
GCATGAATCAGCTAGATCCATGTACTGTATTTTATACCATCTATTGCACCTTGCCTATGCTGCTCGGCCATCACTCATCCATATACTTACATGTACATATTCTCATTCACCCCTTTAGATTTGTGTGAATTAGGTAGTTGTTGGGGAATTGTTAGATTACTTGTTAGATATTACTGAACTGTCGGAACTAGAAGCACAAGCATTTCACAACACTCACCTTAACATCTGCTAACCATGTGTATGTCACCAATAACATTTGATTTGATTTGCCAAGCAAAGAGGCATCAGGTCCCATTCTCAACTGGGCATCAAACCCCCCAACCTTTTAATCTCAGGGTGGACTCTAACCTCAAGGCCAAAGCAGATATTTCGAAATACGTACGGGGCCTTCAGAAAATATTCATACCCCTTGACTTATTCAACATTTTGTTGTGTTACAGCCTGAATTGAAAAGGGATTAAAACATTGTTTTTAGCACCCATCAACACACAATGCCCCATAACGACAAAAGTGAACATATGTTTTCTGAAATGTTTGCAATTATATTGAAAATAATATACAAAGAAATATCTCATTTGTGTCACTATTCACACCCATTTGATGTGACGCTCTAAATTGAGCTCAGGTGCATTCAATTTCCTTTGATCGTCCTTGAGATGCCACTACAACTTGATTGGAGTTGGCCAATTCAATTGTTTGGACATCATTTTGGAAGAAACACAGCTGACTGTATAAGGTCCCCCTAGTTGACAGCGCATGTCAGAGCAGAAACTATACTAGGAAGACCAAGGAACTGTCCGTAGATCTCAAAGATAGAATTGTGGTGAGGCATACGGTGCCTTCAGAAGGTATTCACAACCCTTGACTTTTCCCAAATGTTGTTCTGCTACAACCTGAATTTAAAATGGATTAAATTGAGATGTTCTGTCACTGGCATACACACAATACCTTTTAATGTCAAAGTGGAATTATGTTTTGTTTTTAGAAATGTTTACAAATTAATACATTTAAAAGCTGAAATTTCTTGACTCAATAAGTATTCAACCCCTTTGTTATGGCAAGCCTAAATAAGTTCAGGAGTAAAAATAAAAAGTGCTTATTAAGTCACATAAGTTGCATGTAATACTGCATGTAATACTAAAAGTATTGTTGAATGACTACAATTATCTGTAAGATCCCTCAGTCGAGCAGTCAATTTCAAACACAGGGTCCACCACAAAGACCAGGGAGGTTTTTCCAATGCCTCGCAAAGAAGTTCACCTATTGGTAGATGGGTGAAAAAAAGTTAGCCATTGAATATCCCTTTGAGCAGTGGTGTCAAACTCATTCCATGGAGGGCCTAGTGCCTGCTCTTTTTTGGCTTTTCTTTAATAAATGAAGACCTAGACAACCAGGCGAGGGGAGTTCCTTGGTGTAAAAAAGTACACATTTGTCATACTTGAGTAAGAGTAAAGATAATAAAAAAATTTTTTTAAAAGATAGAAAAGATAGAGGAGGAAAAGGAGATAATCGACAGCAGCGCATTGAGACGCAAATGAGTTGAGATGAAGATGAGAGCTAGCAACGATCAACCAGACAGCATCCAGCAGTGGCTTTTATTCCACACGTCACAATTAAACCAACTTGTACATTATTTGATTTGCCCTAAGTATCGAAACACTGGACTGAAAATCACCATAGAGCCCACCAACCAGGGATTCTGTCATGATAGAATGTGCACATTGTGAAGGTGATCGTGATGCATTTGGGAGTGTTTACACTTCCCCCAGGCTGCAGGGGAGATGTGGCATTTGATATAAATGTGAGAATGGTTCTTCTAGCCCACGATCTTCGTTATGTAGCTCTAAAGAAAATAATCAAAGTCCTAGGGACTCCTTTCTTGCTTCTCAGCTCATATCAGGTAAATAAGGGAGAGTAGCCCATTATTGTCAGGTGACTTGCTGTGTAGAAATAATATGTATTTCCTTGCTCCAGCAAATGTTTTCAAAGTGAATGAACAGAGTGATAGGAAAACAATTATACAATGAGACTGTCACAGAGGCCTACAGTGTCATTGGACTGTGATTACTGAGAATTTAGCTTTTAAATACATGCTGATATGCTAATATTTACACAGGGTAACATGCTGATATTTAGTCCTGCAGTTATGACTAATGTCAACAGACATAATAAGTACTCCCCCACACACTTTAGTTTTAGAAACATTCAGAGAGGGCTACAGTCGATGGAGAGTCCAGCAAAGCTAATTAGAAGAGCATACGCAGATACAGTATACAGTAGACCGAGACATAGCAGAGTTGCCAAAGGATGTATACCTTCATGATAATTTAATGGCACTTGGTATAAGAGAGGATTCACTTCAGACTACGGGATAGTTGTGTGCATTGGTGCTGGTACCAGCGAGCCCTGGAAAATAGTGAAGATCCACCCAGTCACAAAAACCATGGAGGCCATACATTTTTGAATAGAGAGGTTGCACAGAAAATGGTACCTGGATATCTATCATAGGATGTCAAATGATAATGAATGCAGCGCAGAGGAACCCAGAATGCAAATGAATGTCTGAACTCTGTAATATGGTCGTGATGCCCCAAAACTGTCTTTGTGGGCAAAAGCTACATTGACGCAGCAGCCAGTAGCCACTGTTCAACAAGGGAGCTACTGCTATATCAAATGTGATGGACAAATTGTGGCCTGACAGCACTTTGGTGGCACTGGAAGCAATGAGAAAGGAGAATGTGAGGCGTGTCGGGAGAGCTGATGCTGCTTCAATGGAGTGTGGCAAGAGTCGGCTCAGGTCCCAGGACACGGTCAAGAAAGTAAAGCAGCACCAGCAACAACTCAAAGAGGGCTTTACATATGGGGTAGACATAGCTGATTAATGCACATTTCAACAGCCATATAACAGCCTTGTATTTGAGAAATTGAGCAAAGTGATTTGATCATTTACCCAAAACTGCAGATTTACCCAACAGACCAGTATTCAAAGCATATGCTCTATTGCTTGAAACTAATGTGTTAAATGTGCTAATGTATTTGTAAAAGGTTTATTGGATGTTTATTCGTCAAATTAGAAGTGATACATGAATAAGAGATTAATTAATGTGACATAAATGGTCATAGTTATGGGAAGTAAATTTTAATTGCATTAGCCTATCTTTATCGTCCATTTTCTCAAAATGACGTTTCCCATGAGCCAATTAATTTTTCTGTCTTCAAAGAACGTACTTTCACATTATTCCACACACAGGTTCTTCGGTCTTATCGTCAGACTTTTACAGAGGCTTTTTTAAATATCTTGTGTCGTTTTGATTTTGTCGTGTCTTTGGCTATGCTGGATTAAGTGATATGACATGCTATTCTATAAAATAATTTATCCGTAATTAATATTACCTGATTCAGCTAATCATGTAAATGTAATTAACTAGAGAGTCGGGCACCACCGAAATAATATTTATAGAGCTGTTATCTTCCGAATAAACTCTTAAAGACCTAGTAATATTTTACATCAATAGCAGTCAATATTAATCATCATCTTAATTCAGTCTCATCTGAAAGTTGTAAATTCTTAGTTATCTGCACAAACCCTGGCTAACAAGTTGAATCAGCAATACAAAATTGGGTTTAATTATTTATTTACTAAATACCTAACTAATCACACAGAATTACACATAATTAAACCATAACTTGATTATGGGTGGGACAGATATGACAGCTTGTTACACAAAAGAAAAGGGGCTGGGTTTGAGTGAAAGAGCGGGAAGACTGAGGAACAAAGGGCGAAGCTGTGCTATCGTAAATACAGTATCTTATGCATTCTAAATTACCGCCATTTGGAAAAGGAAAATGCAATAAATATTTACTCTGAGCTGCGCTTCCGTAGGTTGGTGGTAGATGGAAGGCCGTGTTGCCCAACGGAATCCTTTGAAGAATGTCTCTGGTTGTCAATTGGATATGTTGTAGTAACGTCGTTGTGTGATAGATGGGATACTCTGTCTGTACTTTCCTAACCCTCGTTTGCAGCGGCTGTTGCTAACTCAACAGCTAGGAGGTATCACTTCTGTCGTGAATAATAGTTCAAAGTTCATTCCATTCGCAAACAAAGCTCACGCTGATGTTGGCTTCGTTCTGTAGTTATTATCTGAACCATTCTGACATCAGACCGTCGTCCTCACGTCCTCGGAACAGGAGGTTATATTGTCGTCAAGGGCTTATATAGGAAAGGAGTGGAGGGCGTGTTTGAAAAGTTTTATAGCCCATATCCCTTCACAGGCGCGGGCCACTGATTGAGCAGAGCCCTATCTTATGAAAACCAAATCTCACATTTTAGAAGCTAAAATCACATTTCATCCCATCACAAATCATTTCATATTCAAACATTTAAATTGAACAACAATTCCATGTGAATCCGATAACTCTGATGTGTAGACTTTCCACTGTAGAGTTTGTCATCTTATCATTGATGAGAATGCCTCAGATGACAACCGAACTGACATCATATTCATTAAGTACCACCGCATATGTTCAATTGGTCGCATTACCAGAATATAGTTAAGTTCCCCCCACCTTCTGATGTTCCCAGAATCTCTTTGTTAACCAAGGGTTTTGCAAATGTAACATCAGTAGGGTAGAGAAATCAAAAAGGGGGGAAGATGTATATATGACTGTCATAAACCTACCCACAGGCCAACGTCATGACAATTTTAAGTGTAATTTATTCTGTAAATATATGCAAAATATGCATCTGTCATACATGTGAATAGTGTTCCATGAAATTACATTTTTTTTAATCAACTGTTCTGTAATTGTCTGACCATTTCGTGTCTTATCACTATAAAACTAAAATAATATATCTGTCATGAAGCAATGTGTTGCAAAAAAGATTCTCGTAATATGCAAAATAGCTCATTTTAAGGAGGTTTTGCCTCATTTGCATATATATTTTTTTAAATTAATAATAATACAACTTGTAATGCAAAAATATATTGTATTTATATATACTTTCAACTGGTAAAGTTTCAGTCTGATAAGAGTAAAGGGGAAAATCTCTATTAGCCTGTGATGCCTGGCCTTAAGTACTCTTCCTTACTAATCAATTACCTTAATTCATCAATCAAGTCCAAGGGAGGAGCGAAAACCCGCAAACACTTGGCCCTCCATGGAATGAGTTTTGCACGTGTCGTTGAGCATGGTAAAGTTATTAATTACGCTTTGGATGCTGTATCAATAAACACAGTCACAACAAAAAGATACAGGCATCCTTCCTAACTCAGTTGCTGAAAGGGAAGTATACCATCTCAGGGATTTCACTATGAGACCAATGGTGACTTTAAAACAGTTACAGAGTTTAATGATAGGAAGAAACTGAGGATGGATCAACAACATTGCAGTACTCCACAACACTAACCTAAATGGCATAGTGAAAAGAAAAAAGCCTTTACAGAACTTTTTTTTCTCCAAAACATGCATGCTATCTATCTTGCTTGCAATAAGGCACTAAAGTAAAACTGCCAAAAAATGGCAAAGAAATTAACTTTGTGTCCTGAATACAGTATTATGTTTGGGACAAATCCAACACAACACATCACTGAGTACCACTCTTCATATTTTCAAGCATGGTGATGGCGACATCATGTTATGGGTATGCTTGTCATCGGCAAAGACTAGGGAGTTTTTTTAGGATAAAAATAAATGGAATAAAGCTAAGCACAGGCAAAATCCTAGAGGAAAACCTGGCTCAGTCTGCTTTCCAACAGACACTGGGAGTTAAATTCACCTTTCAGCAAGACAATAACCTAAAACACAAGGCCAAAATAAACTGGAGTTGCTTACAAAGATGACATTGAATGTTCCTGAGTGGCCTAGTTACAGTTTTGACTTAAATCAGCTTGAAAATCTATATCAAGACTTGAAAATGGCTCTCTAGCAATGATCAACAACCAAGTTGTTGATCACTGGAACAATTGTTTAAATAATAATGTGCAAATATTGCACAATCCAGGTGTTCAAAGCTCTTAAGCCATTTTCACATTGGCAGCTTGAAGTGACTCAAAACCAAGTTTTTTGCATATCCCTTTTCGAATCTGTTCTTTTTCCAGAGGACTAAACAACCAAAAAGTACAAGGAATAGGATATTTCAAGCCACATTTCAAACCACTTCATAGGTGGCCAACTAGCTTATTAATTGTTTACAAATACATTTCTGAATTTGTTAAAAAGCTAAACAGTTACCATCTTATTCTTTGAGGCTTTAAAAATGTTTTTACACTTTGATTTTGCACATTTAAAGCAACTGGGAAAAGTCCACAGCAGGCATTGTTGTCACCTGAGCCTGCTACTTAACTTCTGACTGCACCAACACCAATCAGCCTACACCACTGCACACACACACACAGCGTTACTATGACAACTAACGTAGCCTTGTTCACACTGTCCAAACAGCAAATTACAAGTGACCAAATTGCTGTTTGGATAGTCAGTATTCCAAAACAGATTTGAAAAACAAAACTGATTTGAGCAGTAAAATGTAACTAAATGTAATGGAAAATGTCTACTTAAAATCCCCAAAAGTAATTAATGCTAGATACTCAAAGAAATTGTCAAATCTCACCTTTCTGGTAAAAATAGTTATAAATTGCTGCAGTGTAGTCACTTTTGAGGACACAAGCTCAAGTACACAATACAAATATGATAAAAATATGAAATATTTTATTTGATGTATTCCCTATTCAACAAAACTGTATGACTAAGGCTTGAAATTACTTATATGCTTTCTAAATATAGTATAATCAAATTATAAAATGACTAACTATAAAATTTCACAATTTATTATACCTGTAAAATACATATTAGTATGTTTAGTGTTAGACCTTTAGAAAATATGCACATTTTCTCTATCTTGCTCGAAACGTCTGCCCCCATTGCTGTGAATGTCTCACTGAGCTCTAGCTTGGCTTCCTGAACTCATTAGGAACCCGCCTTTCATCTCATAGTATTGTCCATCTATGAAAAACAATGTTTTTTATATAAATGTAGTAATTACTTTAGATGAATGGCTGTAAATTGATCTCTGAATGTGGTACCATGATGAAACCCCTCTCTCCTGCTGTGCTACAATGTAACGATTGCAGGCATGTGCTTTGGGACATAGGGTTCAGTCAGGAGCGAATGAAATGGTAGGAAGGACATGCAAGCTTCTGTCACACCCTGATCGGATTTACCTGTCTTTGTGCTTGTCTCCATCCCCCTCCAGGTGTCGCCCATCTTCCCCATTATCCCCAGTATATCTATACCTGTGTTCTCTGTTTGTCTGTTGCCGGTTAGTTTTGGTCTTCATGCCTACCAGCTTTGCCCCCTTGCTCCTGTCTTTTTCTAGTTTCCCCAGTTTTGACCATTCTGCCTGCCCTGACCCTGCCTGTCATTCTGTACCTTGTCACACCACCCTGGATTATTGACCTCTGCCTCTACAAGTGCCTACCCCCGAGACTGCCTGCAGTTCTGTACCTTATGGACGCTGATCTTGATTACTGACCTCTGCCTGCCCTTGGCCTGTTCTAGTAATACACTTTTGTTACTTCGATACTGTCTGCAACTGGGTCTTCTCCTGAAACGTGATAGCTTCAAGTTTTTTTTCAAAGGTAGGTACAGTGACCTGAAGAACATTGAGTGTTCAGCTAAATAAAAAAAAATAAAAAGCAGGGCATGCAAGAGTTTGCCTTTAGAGGACACAACGAGAGGGAAAGTTCCGTTAACAAAGGCAACTATAAGGAGCTTGCAGGTAACTGCGCTTTACTTGCTGAACATATCGAACTTTGCCAGTACCAGTGTGCAGTTTTCTCTGACAGAATGGCCAACTCTGCCAAAAATGTTGTGATCTTTTTGTTGAAGAACTCCTTCCATTCTCTGGGGTACACGGAAATGTCGATGGGATGTCGAAAACAATTCCGAATGATTTGATAGCTTCCATCGCATCATCCATTAAAAGTTAGATTGAAGAGGAAGATTTTTTTCTAGTGCGCTCAGGTAGGCTTTCCACTTTCCTCCGGTATATATTTAGTAAGGATATTTATTTAGCAAAGATGATAACACCGGACAGACACAAGCAAAAACTCATGACATAAATGTTGCAGAAGCCTAGGCTACACCTAACATTAGAAATTTGACATGCTGTATGGAATGAAAACGATACTATTTTTCAGTCTGATCAACTGTTAAAAATTACAGGAGGTTGGGGACATCTTAATGTGATAATGGAACGATTGTCACGCCCTGACCTTAGAGATTCTTTTTATGTCTCTATTTGTTTTGGTCAGGGTGTGATTTAGGGTGGGTATTCTATGTTCTATTATTTGTATTTCTATGTTTTGGCCGGGTAGGGTTCTCAATCAGGGACAGCTGTCTATCATTGTCTCTGGTGGGAAGTTTCTGCTCATGGCACATAGCCTTTAGCGTCACGGTTTGTTTTGTAGTGTTTATTGTTTTGTTCTGCGTCTTTTCTATTAAAAATAATATGTACGCTCACCACGCTGCACCTTGGTCCAGTTCTTCCAATGGCCGTGACAACGATATCAGTGGTACAGTATCAAATCACAGAATCAGTGGAACGGTATCAAATCACATCAAACACATAGTTTCCATGTGTTTGATGCCATTCTATTTGCTCCATTTGCTATTATTATGAAACATCCTCCCCTCAGCAGCCTCCTGTGACTGCCATATTATACTATACCATTGGGGAAATGGGTCCGCTGTAATACATAAATGAAAAAGTTTGAATCACAGAATCATAATGAAGACCATATGACTTCCACTTAGAACCACTAGACATGAGTTGTTTCCCAAATGGCATCCTATTTCCTATATACAGTAAAGTGCCCTATGGGCCCTACTTAAAAGTAGTGCACTAAACAGGAACTAGGGTGCCATTTGGGGAGCATAAATTGTTTACTCTGTTCACTGTTCAGTCATTAAGAAAAGCCTGCATGATACAAATGATTGTGGAGCATCTTCAGCCTCTTCCTCTTCCCCTTCCATAGCCTAATTAGCCACACAGAGGCCATAAGCACTTGAAACTGAAGTGTGCTCTAATTTACACACTGTTGATAATAATGGTGATCAAGGCAATCAATTGTCACTTGTTGGCTTCTCTTGATTTTCAATTACAGGGTTTATGGTAAGACTGTGGCAACGTTACTGTAGGCTGGGGTGGAGAAGAGGTTTAAGAGTTTCATCTGGTTAACTAGCAGGATAACAGAGGTAGAACTATTCTTATTCCATCTTACACACACTGGTGAATAAAGACTTGAGAACCTGCACTTCTCATCTTGGTCTCTGGTAGATATCTAGCTTCTTAGTTTGGATCCCACAACGCAGTTGGCATCAGTTGCTGGGACTGCTTGTGTCTTTCCATTGATCCTGCCGAAATGACCTCTGCGAAATTGAAGATGGACCACAGGAAGACTGAGGTGGAGTGCGCCCACAGGACTGGAAAACCCACCACCGGCCCAGGTGATAGGCCCAGGCCGATAGTAGTCAAGTTCCTGAGGTTCAAGGACAGGGAGCCAAGAACTTGAGAGGAACGTATATCTTCATCAACGAGGACTATCCTGAAGCTGTGCGCCAGAAGAGGAAAGAACTGATCCCAGCCATGAAAGCTGTCAGAGCTGGTGGGGACATTGCTTACATCCGCTATGACAGGCTCATTGTCTACCCTCCCTCACAGAAGCCTGGAAGGGATGAGAGCCAAGCCCAGCACACACACACACACCAATAATTAATGGACTGCTGAATGTATATTTTTTCTCTTGCTTTGTTTGCTCTTTTCAGTATTATGTCTCTCTCTGATAAGCTACACAGGTAAGGCCTGAAAATAGCCCATATTAATATATGTAGCCTTAGAAATAAGGTTCATGAAATCAATAACTTGCTAACATCAGATAACATTCATATATTAGCCATTTTTGAGACTCACTTAGATAATTAATTTCATGATACAGTAGCAATGGGGGAGGTGTTGCTGTATATATTCAGAGTAATATCCCTGTAATGCTTAGAGAAGATCTTATGTCAAGTGTTATTGAAGTGTTGTGGTTGCAGGTTCACTTGGCACATCTAAAGCCTTTTCTTTTGGGGTGTTCCTATAGGCCACCAAGTGCTAACAGTCAGTATCTAAATAATATGTGTGAAATGCTTGATAGTGTATGTGATGTAAACAGAGAGGTCTACTTTCTTGGGGACCTGAATATTGACTGGTTTTGATCAAGCTTTCCTCCCCAGAGGAAGCTTCTTACTGTAACTAGTGCCTGGAATCTGGTTCAGGTTATTAATCAACCTACCAGGGTGTTTACAAACACAACAAGAACAAGATCATCCACATGTATCGATCACAATTTTACTAATGCTGTAGAGCTTTGTTCTAAAGCTGTATCCGTACCCATTGGATGCAGTGATCACAATATAGGGGCTACTGTATATCCAGGAAAGCCAAAGTTCCAACAGCTGGGCCTGAAAAAGAGATCATACAAACGATTTTGCTGTGACTCTTATGTGGATGATGTTAAAAAACATTTGTTGGTCTGATGTGATTAATGAGGAGCATCTAGACACTGCACTTGATGAATTTATGAAATTGCTTCTTCCAATTAGTGATAAACATGCACCTGTTAAGAAACTGACTGTTAGAACGTTAAGGCTCCATGGGTTGATAAGGAAATGAAAAACTGTAAGGTTGAAAGAGATGGGGCAAAAGGAGTGGCTAATAAGTTTCGCTGCACATCTGATTGGCTAATTTACTGTAAATTGAGAAATTATGTGACTAATCTCAACAAAAAGAAGAAGAAACTTTATTATGAAGCCAAGATCAATGATGTAAAGAATTATGGATAAAAAACTTTGGAATACTTTAAATGAAATTAAGGGCAGAAAAACATATTCAACTCCATCTTTCATCGAATCAGATGGCTTATTCATCACAAAACCATTTGATGTTGGCAATTTTTTTATTGATTATTTAATTGGCAAAGTGGGCAAACTTAGACAGGAAATGCCAACAACGAACAGTGAGCAATTGTATTCATGCATAAAAAAGTAATTCCACTATCCAAGAGTGATAAAGCGGTCTTTACTGGTTCTAACAGCAGACCTATAAGCTTGCTGCCAGCTCTTAACTTCTTTGAGATAGGGGGCGCTCTTTTAATTTTTGAATAAAAAACGTTCCCGTTATAAACAAGATATGTTGTCACGAAAAGATGCTCGACTATGCATGTAATTGACAGCTTTGGAAAGAAAAAACTCTGACGTTTCCAAAACTGCAAATATATTATCTGTGAGTGCCCCAGAACTAATGCTACAGGCGAAACCAAGATGAAGTTTCATACAGGAAATGCCCCAGATTCTGAAGGCGCAGTGTTCCAATGTCTCCTTATATGGCTGTGAATGCGCCAAGAATGAGCCTGCCCTTTCTGTCGTTTCTCCAAGGTGGCTGCAGCATTGTGACGTATTTGTAGGCATATCATTGGAAGATTGACCATAAGAGACTACATTTACCAGGTGTCTGCCCGGTGTCCTGTGTCGAAATTATTGCGTAATCTCTAGGTCCATGCGCGTTCCATTTCTTCAGAAGAGAAAGCCGACTGCCACGAAGGATTTATCATCGATAGATATGTGAAAAACACCTTGAGGATTGATTCTAAACATCGTTTGCCATGTTTCTGTCGATATTATGGAGTTAATTTGGAAAAAAGTTTGCGTTTTAATGACTTAATTTTTTTTTTCTTTTTTTTCTTACCCAAACGTGATGAAGAAAACGGAGCGATTTGTCAACACAAGTAATCTTTTTGTAAAAACTGAACATTTGCTATCTAACTGAGAGTCTCCTCATTGAAAACATCTGAAGTTCTTCAAAGGTAAATGATTTTATTTGAATGCTTTTCTGTTTTTTGTGAAAATGTTGCCTGCTGAATGCCAGGCATAATCCTATGCTAGGCTATCAATACTGTTACACAAATGCTTGTTTAGTTATGGTTCAAAAGCATATTTTGAAAATCTGAGATGACAGTGTTGTTAACAAAAGGCTAAGCTTGAGAGCAAATAGATTTATTTAATTTAATTTGCGATTTTCATGAATAGTTAACGTTGCGTTATGCTAATGAGCTTGCTGATAGATTTACACAATCCTGGATACAGGTTTTTTTCGTAGCTAAACGTGATGCAGAAAACGGAGCGATTTGTCCTAAACAAATAATCTTTCAGGAAAAACTGAACATTTGCTATCTAACAGAGAGTCTCCTCATTGAAAACATCCGAAGTTCTTCAAAGGTAAATGATTTTATTTGAATGCTTTTCTGTTTTTTGTGAAAATGTTGCCTGCTGAATGCTAACGCTAAATGCTACGCTAAATGCTACGCTAGCTATCAATACTGTTACACAAATGCTTGTTTTGCTATGGTTGAGAAGCATATTTTGAAAATCTGAGATGACAGTGTTGTTAACAAAAGGCTAAGCTTGAGAGCTAGCATATTGATTTAATTTCATTTGCGATTTTCATGAATAGTTAACGTTGCGTTATGGTAATGGGCTTGAGGCTGTAGTCACGATCCCGGATCCGGGATGGCTCGACGCAAGAAGTTAACAAAATTTTTGAAAAATTGTGTTTGACCAAATACAATGCTATTTCTCTGTAAACAAATTAACAACAGACTTTCAGCATGCTTATAGAGAAGGGCACTGTCACGAGTCTGACCGAGGGTGGCTTCCCTTCCCGGTTGGGTGGCACTCGGTGGTCGTCGTCACCGGCCTATTAGCAGCCACTGATTATCTTTCCTCTCCCTCCCTGTATGTTTATTGGTAGCACCTGTGTGTGAATGATTAGTTGGGCTTTATTAGACAGCCGGCCCGTTTGTTGTGCGGGATTAATTATTGTGACCTTCGGTTCTGTAGTAGAGGAACGTGTTTGTTCCTGGTCGTGTATTTCAGTGGTACATTTTTTCGTCCCCCGTGTTTGGGGCCGTTATTGTTGTGAGCACCCTGTGGTGCGTTTGTGCATTAAAGAGCACAGTCTCCTGCATCTGACTCCACACCCACGACACCCGGAGCGTTACAGGCACTCAACATGTACTCCACTGACACGAAATGACAGATGATTGGTTGAAAGAAATTGACAATAAGAAGATTGTGGGAGCTGTACTGTTAGATTTCAGTGCCTCTCTCATCTTTTTAAGTGGGAGAACTTGCACAATTGGTGATACTTTTTTGCCCCACTGTGGCTGGTTGTAAAGATGGGGAAAGGTCTAGCCATAATAAAGAGATGCTCTCCTTTTTTGACACCACACTCCAAAAAGCAAGTTGTGCAGGCTCTAGTTTTGTCTAATCTTGATTATTGTCCAGTCGTGTGGTCCAGTGCTGCAAGGGACGACCTAGTTAAGCTGCAGCTGGCCAGAACAGAGCAGCACGTTTTGCTCTTCGTGGTCATCAGAGGGCTGATATAAATACTATGCATGCCAGTCTCTCTTGGCTGAGAGTTGAGTGATTGCATCACTTCTTATTTTCATAAGAAACATTCATGTGTTGAAAATCCAAAATTGTTTGCATCGTCAACTTGCACACAACTCTGACACACACAGTTATCCCACCAGACATGCCATTATTATTATTGGTGCCCTTTAGTATCAAATCAAATCACTTTTTATTAGTCATATGCGACGAATACAACAGGTGTAGACTGTTGTTTACTTACAAGCCCTTAACCAACAAGGCTTTAAGAAGTTAAGAAAAAAAAGTGTTAAGTAAAAAATTGAAAATAAAAGTAACAGATAACTAAACAGACAAAAGGTTTGATAGATTTCAAACGCACTGCAGGGCTGTCTGTAGTTGGTCTCTGTTGCCTTCACAGCGGCGCAATTACAGTGCCTTGCGAAAGTATTCGGCCCCCTTGAACTTTGCGACCTTTTGCCACATTTCAGGCTTCAAACATAAAGATATAAAACTGTATTTTATTGTGAATAATCAACAACAAGTGGGACACAATCATGAAGTGGAACGACATTTATTGGATATTTCAAACATTTTTAACAAATCAAAAACTGAAAAATTGGGCGTGCAAAATTATTCAGCCCCTTTACTTGTAGTGCAGCAAACTCTCTCCAGAAGTTCAGTGGGGATCTCTGAATGATCCAATGTTGACCTAAATGACGAATGATGATAAATACAATCCACCTGTGTGTAATCAAGTCTCCGTATAAATGCACCTGCACTGTGATAGTCTCAGAGGTCCGTTAAAAGCGCAGAGAGCATCATGAAGAACAAGGAACACACCAGGCAGGTCCGAGATACTGTTGTGAAGAAGTTTAAAGCCAGATTTGGATACAAAAAGATTTCCCAAGCTTTAAACATCCCAAGGAGCACTGTGCAAGCGATAATATTGAAATGGAAGGAGGAGCCGTCCCTCTAAACTTTCAGCTCATACAAGGAGAAGACTGATCAGAGATGCAGCCAAGAGACCCATGATCACTCTGGATGAACTGCAGAGATCTACAGCTGAGGTGGGAGACTCTGTCCATAGGACAACAATCAGTCGTATATTGCACAAATCTGGCCTTTATGGAAGAGTGGCAAGAAGAAAGCCATTTCTTAAAGATATCCATAAAAAGTGTCGTTTAAAGTTTGCCACAAGCCACCTGGGAGACACACCAAATATGTGGAAGAAGGTGCTCTGGTCAGATGAGACCAAAATTGAACTTTTTGGCAACAATGCAAAACGTTATGTTTGGCGTAAAAGCAACACAGCTCATCACCCTGAACACACCATCCCCACTGTCAAACATGGTGGTGGCAGCATCATGGTTTGGGCCTGCTTTTCTTCAGCAGGGACAGGGAAGATGGTTAAAATTGATGGGAAGATGGATGGAGCCAAATACAGGACCATTCTGGAAGAAAACCTGATGGAGTCTGCAAAAGACCTGAGACTGGGACGGAGATTTGTCTTCCAACAAGACAATGATCCAAAACATAAAGCAAAATCTACAATGGAATGGTTCAAAAATAAACATATCCAGGTGTTAGAATGGCCAAGTCAAAGTCCAGACCTGAATCCAATCGAGAATCTGTGGAAAGAACTGAAAACTGCTGTTCACAAATGCTCTCCATCCAACCTCACTGAGCTCGAGCTGTTTTGCAAGGAGGAATGGGAAAAAATGTCAGTCTCTCGATGTGCAAAACTGATAGAGACATACCCCAAGCGACTTACAGCTGTAATCGCAGCAAAAGGTGGCGCTACAAAGTATTAACTTAAGGGGGCTGAATAATTTTGCACGCCCAATTTTTCAGTTTTTGGTTTGTTAAAAAAGTTTGAAATATCCAATAAATGTCGTTCCACTTCATGATTGTGTCCCACTTGTTGTTGATTCTTCACAAAAAAAACTTACAGTTTTATATCTTTATGTTTGAAGCCTGAAATGTGGCAAAAGGTCGCAAAGTTCAAGGGGGCCAAATACTTTCGCAAGGCACTGTAAGTATTCAGATCTTCCCCAGATCTCCCGAATGTCAAATCAGGAAGCAATACACACACCAGGAAATGCATCATCAAGAAGAGAGAAACCGTGCTCTGAGGTAAATAGCCCAGGTGCCATGTGTTGGTTACAAACCCGTATTTATAAAGCATCTCAGAGTAGGAGTGCTGATCTAGAATCAGCCCCCCCCCCCTCCCCCGTCCATGTTATCTTATTCATTGGAATCTAAACTCATCCTAGATCAGAGACGCTGAGATTATTGCCCATTAGTAAATAGGTGTCAGTGTCGGTTACCACGGTTACAAGTCAGGTCTGACACACTCTAACACTTTGAGGCCCACGGTCAGAATCACTCGCTATTACATCATCACATCACTGAGATCCACGTCATGTAGCCTATTGATGAAGGCAGTTCCTCAAGGTGAAGAGTTAATCCTTGCCAGCGTCTTTAGACTTTTGAGATATCAAGCACTCCCATTGTGTCGACAGGAAGTGTTTCAACTTCGAGGGACGCTTCAACTGCTTGTGTGACCAAGTATTCACGCTCAGTTTAGATAGACGAGTTTTGCAAAGGTAATATACTAATTCTATGCCCTGCTGCCTGTCTGTTTACAATGTCTACAAGGACACAAAATAAATTATTTGAAATAGTAACTGCTCAGGCAAAAATAACCATTGTTTACATTGATATTGGTTGTCAGAAGTATACCCACACAGGCTGACCTATCAACCGCAAACCTAAAATGCAGGTCTATATTTTGGTCATTCCAACATCAACCAGTCATATAATGATCATCATTGCATACTTCCCAAACTTAAGGAAAGTCAAACAATTGACATGACATTGTTCACGAGAAATTAATCCCACCTTTGACTATATCTCTCAGAGGACAATAATCACTTCTCACTGGTTGTGTTCCAAATGGCACCCTATTCCCTATATAGTGCACTACCTTTGACCAGAGCCCTATGTACACTACATAGAGAACAGGGTTTAAATTCGGATGTAAACACTGTGTTTCTCTACAGCGCCACTAATTTATGTCACATTGTACCTCGTCTTTTTGGCTGGACATCAGTCATTAACCGTACAGAAAAGCCACATGATATCACATGAAATTTCACACGTGAAAATATATGTTTTTGGAACACCTCACATGTATTCACATGTGAAATCCCTGTATTTTTTCTGTCAGGGTATGATCATCGGTGCCATGGTGCTGTCGACTGAAGTCGTCTCACACAGATCTCTCTCAATGCTACTCTGAAGGGAATTAAACGTGATGGTGTCTGTTTTGCTGAATCAATGTGGAATCAGAACATGCCGCCCTGTAACGGACCTGAGCGCTTTGAGGTGACTTCAATCACAAAGGGGAATCCCTAGGATGGATAATATGACTGTGCATTATGTCTGTAAACAGAACTATCCACACGTGGCTTTAGTTATTGTGCAAAACCTGTTTCATTCCTTAATAGAGACATGGGTAGTATAGTGGATTCTGCTACAGTATGTTGCTATTCAAGAATAGCCCCCGACTGTGTCCAAAATGGCCCCTATTCCCCCATGTAATGTACTACTTTTGACCAGGGCCCATAGGGCTCTAGTCCGAAGTAGTGTCCTATAGGGAATAGGGTGTTAATTGAGACGCCACCCTATGAAAGACCAAGGTATGTGGTTTGTTTTGAAAATGCAGCCAAATCAATACAACTGTCACTGAAACAAAAACATCTCACAGAGGGTTATGTCCAATGAGGATGTCAATTTCCTTCATAAAGTTAGACTAAACCACTGCTTCGAAGGCTCACTTAAACACTATTGGTCAGAATTGCAGAAGAAGTTATTGGTTTCAAGCAATGGGAGAAGTTACCAATTGTACATGTGGGCTGAATACATTCTCAACAAAATACAAAACATGTGAATAAAGACATATTGCATGAAACAGCATAAGATATTATTTCCCTGAGTAACAACCACCGTGGGGTGATGTGGATTGTTTTCAGAGATTGCTGTTGTCGGAATAGCACACTTGACATTATTGTTATCGCTTCTACGATGAGTCCCAATAGCTTGCCAGTCATTGCTGGTACACAGAGATGACGGCTCTTGTAATTGTGCCAAGGCAACATGGTGTACAATCTGACTCACATCATTGAGAGTGAGTAGTGGGTATGTACTGTACTACAAATGCAGGGGAAAGCTGCTTAATTGAAAGTCTGCAGAGAGAGAGAGAGAGAGAGAGAGAGAGAGAGAGAGAGAGAGAGAGAGAGAGAGAGAGAGAGAGAGAGAGAGAGAGAGAGAGAGAGAGAGAGAGAGAGAGAGAGACCACTGCAGCTAACTCTGTACAGTACAAACAGTGGTTTCAGTCCACTGCTCTCCAAATACATTCCCTGTCTGCTTGATAGTCCACTTGATTTACGTGCCTGTCACGGATGACATGCACCGACCCCTGAGCACTCCAATCCAATATTCATATCTTTGTTGGGCACACCAGCGTACGTCATTGCATCTGTCCTGGCTATTTGCCTCTCCGTGAAGCGTTTGACTTCCCTCGCTCTCTTTTATCGTTCACAATAAATAAACAGCACACCGGCCGCACACCAATGTCCTGTTGGAAATAGATGTCCAAAAGCTTTGTTGAGAAATCACAACAGCCCATGGTTTTTTGGACACAATGTAATGTGTTGAAATTATGCCCCATGTGGTGTGCAGGAATAATAATATTATGGTTCTAATTAGAAACGATTAACAAAAGGCAAGGAAGGCTATGTTTATTGTGTTTGAAGGAAGGTAAGGGATCAAATAATAACCAACAATTTGATTAATATACACACTATACTGCATCAAATGAACATAATGGTCCTTCAGAAATGTGTTGGTCAGAGACTATTTACAATAAGTGATGTGTATAGTGTTAGATACATTTTTAAAACGTTTTTATTTTATTTTTAAGAATCTATTCAATTAGCTGATTCCCATGTATTTCATTCCCACTGTTTAATAACTGGAACTAAAAAACCTCATCTGATATCCGTCTGCCTCATTACATCTACCATAGCTAAATGTATCAGTCTGGCAACACGAGTTCCCTTATTTACACTTCAGTAATTAGACATTGCAGAGTCAGATCTTCGTTGCTGCATCTTTTATCAGAGAGATGAATTGTCTTGTCATAAGTGGATCATTTCATTGGCTAAGGGGGCCTAAAATAAAAGAAAGAGAAAATGGAAGAGAGAAAGAGATGAACTGAAAAAAACTCTATTTAACTATTGAACCAACGGCATGACACTTACAAAGTGTTTAAACCACTAGATTTAATGAATTACTTTTTAAAAAAGCATAGGGGGATTTGTAAATATGATAAATGGCTAATGCCTAGAGTAAATGGAACTTGTGTTAGCTAGATTACATGATAATGGGAGTATATTTTTTTCCCACCCTAAATATGATCTATTCTATAGTATAATTGCCTTGCCGGCCGCCAGGGCACGAAAGCTTAACACACAACATGGAGTTACACACATCGCCACTGCTGTCTCTACAAGTAGAATTGAACAATGTAACCCCCCCCCCCCTTCCAGTGGGGTAGGACAACTGTATATTACAGTTTTTCTCCATTTCTAAAACACAATTTCTGAAACCTTGCTCCATTTCCTGAAAACATTAAACACAAAAGCTCATCTTCAAGCACTATTTACATAACCTCTGACTCCTCTTGCAAAATGAAACATTCGCCTCAAAACAGTTTTACCTGTGTTCAAAATCAAACACTGCTATCAAATCCTAAACAAAGTGATCAAAATGATATACACTCTCAAGCAGTCAGTGAACAATACACCAAAAAATAGAAAACACATTGTTCAAAACATACAATTCTCAGGGAGAAGTACATTTTTTATCTAAAAAAAACATTATTTTGATTAATGAAAACATGTTCTATCACATTAGCTCAAAATTGATAAGAAATTACTACTCTGCTTTGCAATTTAGTTTTTTGTTCTTCCTCCTCCTTGTACCCCTATTTTTACAGTACTGTACCCTGCATCTCAAAAACTTGTCCTTTGTCTCTGTGATACTGTAATTCTTGTTCTTTGTTGCTATGAACCTGCAACCAGTCAAAATCTATTGAGCAGTCAGTACTGTTAATAAATGGAAAGCACAATGTTCAGGGCCATACAATTTGTCCATTGTACAGTATACAGCCTACAATGCACTGTACTTCAGTATCCATTCTCAGACTTTCTCCTTCCCACCTTCAACAACCTGTTTGCTCTCTGAACTGGCTTATATTGGTTGTGTCGCATCATTTGAAACAGGTTAAATCAATTTTGAATGGTTGTGTTCAATCAATGACATACTGTATGTTCCCTATTTGTATTTGATTGTTGCCACTTGTGTATGGATGACATGTGCATTAGTATGCAGAATGTGCTTTGAGAATGAGAATGTGTTTAGAGTTTTGCTGAAAAGTCTAAGTGAGATCTGCAAATTGTGTTTTACCATGTGAAATGGTTTAAGGTATTGACAACAGACTGCATAATTAGCTAAATGAGTCCAGGCAACTGAGAACTTTGTTCAGCCAATGGGTTTTAGTGTTTTAGCGATTGAGAAAAACAGTAATAGAGTTTCAGAGGCATAGTAGAGATGTGTGTGTGTTTGTAAATATGTGTGTGTGTGTGTCCATGTGATTAAGGGTGGACGTAGACACAGAGAGAGAGAGGGAGAGTGATTAATAGGACCATAAAATAAACTCAAGGGGAATGTTGAGTGGTGAAGGCTCTCCTTGAAAAATGGCATGAAAGATACATGAGGACAACAGCAACCCATCAACCCATCATCAATCACCAGACTAAGACTTGAACATACATTTACACAAAGCCAGGCCTCTCAAGCAATCCATGGATAAAGCCGATTCCTCTTGCATTCAAGGTGTTAGGATTTATGGCTCAGAAAGACAAGTCATCGGCAAGTTAAGAAAATTCACCCTATTGCCTTTATAGTGCATTACTTTTGACCGGGGGCTGATAGGGCCCTGCTCAAAAGAAATGCATTATATAGGGAATAGGGTGCCATTTGGGATGCATGCTTAGCCTACCACTCAGCAAAATTTGTATTTATTGTGAGGAGATGGAAATGAACGTTCCAGGCCTCCACTCCCCCTCCCTCTGTCCATCTGCATACTGCCTGTCATTTGAAGCATGATGGTGAGTGCTGGACTGTACAGTATGTGGCCCCACAGGGCCTTTGCATGAGCATTATAACAATAATAATAATAACGGTCCTATCTAATTACCATCAACAATCCCAGTTCCCAGGCCTGTCTGGCCTGCACTGGGCTATACGTCACTGTCAAGCATCCAGCCGCAGCAATTAACATGAACAGAGCTCTCGCTCTCTTTCTCGCTATCTCTGCTTTCCCTCTCTCTCTCTCTCTGCTCTCCCTCTCTGCTCTCTGTCTATCTCTCTCTCTCTGTCTCTGCTCTCACTCACTCACTCACTCACTCACTCACTCACTCACTCACTCACTCACTCACTCACTCACTCACTCACTCACTCACTCACTCTCTCTCTCTCTCTCTCTCTGCTCTCTTTTTCTCTTTCTCTCTTGTTTGAATGTTGCTGATGTCTGCGTATGTAGCACCGCATATTAAAGGTGTAGGGTACGAGTCTATTTTGAGAGAAGCATCAAAGCATGTGTATCGTGTGTGTCCTTTGCATGTAGTTCTGTGTGTGTGCGCCTGCCTGCTTGCCTATGTGCATGTGTGTGTGGGACACGTACAAACACACTTGACTTGCTGTGTGTGTGTGTGTGTGTGTGTGTGTGTGTGTGTGTGTGTGTGTGTGTGTGTGTGTGTGTGTGTGTGTGTGTGTGTGTGTGTGTGTGTGTGTGTGTGTGTGTGTGTGTGTGTGTGTGTGTGTGTGTGTGTGTGTGTGTGTGTGTGCCCATTTCATTTGCTCTGGGGAGCCTGTGCCCTTATTTAACATTCCGAGTGGAGGTCGAACATATCAGGGATCAAGGTAAGACCCAGATGCAGACTGTCGACGTAACAATGTTTATTGTAGCAACAGGGGCAGGCAAACGACAGGTCAAGGCGGGCAGGGGTCAAACATCCAGGGTAAGACAAAGGTACAGGACGGCAGGCGGACATAGGGTCAGGGTCAGGCAGAGTTCAGTAATCCAGAGGTGGTGCAAAGGTACAGGACGGCAGGCAGGCACAGGGTCGGACCGAGAGGTCAGGCGGGCGGGTTACAGGGTCAGGACAGGCAAAGGTCGAAAACCAGGAGGACGAGGAAAGAGAGGCTGGGAAACGATAGGAAAACCCGATGGTAAGCTTGAACAAACACGAACTGGCAACAAACAGACAGAGGTCACAGGTATAAATACACAGGGGATAATTGGGAAGGTTGGGCGACACCTGGAGGGGGGTGGAGACAAGCACAAGGACAGGTGAAACAGATCAGGGCGTGACAGTGCATGAGTATTGGTCTCTGGTTGTCACCCTATACACTGGTCACTGCTAATAGTGAATTATTTGGTAGCCTATTAACAAGAACAGATGCTACTGGTGAGAGGCCCAGAAAACACTTAGGATGTGTCCCAAAAGGCACACTATTTCATTTATAGTCCACTACTTCTGATCAAACGTAGTGCACTATAAAGGGAATTAGGGTGCCATTTGGGACACCTCCTTACACACTCAAACCACTCCTTGTGTGCTGTGTTTCTGAAGGTCACGGTTAATTAATTTGAACTGCAAGTTCAAAAGAAACTGATTAATGGCACCATTTCAATTCAGAAATAATGTCAGGATGTAAGCATTGTCCACTGCACTTCAACAGGTTTTCTACACAATGGTAAGACTTATACTCATGAGAACAGTCCATTGCCGTTACCTTATTAAGGCTTGAAGATGAGTGTAATTTTGAACAGTCGTCCTAACTAACAATGTACCATATGAACAGTTCCCTCTAAAACAAAGAGTAGAACACGGTGGGCTTAATGTGATGGTGCTACTGTAATGAATAACAGTGATGCTCCTGCATCTCCCCCGCACTGTGTTGTGTGGCTGATGTTTTCACTGATGTGCCACTTACCTCACTTCCACCCACGTTAAACAATTAGCATCTGCTTGTGCATTTTGAAATATATTTTGTACATTCTGATCCAGTGATATTTTTTCAGTGTGTAGAGAGAGCTTTGAACTGCTGCATGAAAAGGGATACACAGATAAAAGTACTTACTAATATTATAAAGAAAAGGCTTAGGTTTACATGATAGTTTTAGCTCAATATATTACAGATCCTCAATTATCCACATTAGGTGGATTACTGTATATACATTTTTTATATATACATTCCCAACAACATATTTATAGAAAGAAGAAAAAATTCACGAGGGAAACGTTCCTCTGTATTTCCTGTCATAGTGGCATCCCATGACCACCTGGTAAGAGATTAAATGACAGCAATACACTGCTATTGAGTTAGTATAGTCTAAGCAGACACCATTGAAAACCACAATATTTACAATGCTTTGAGATGAGGTGGCACCACTATCTCTCTCTCTCTCTCTCTCTCTCTCTCTCTCTCTCTCTCTCTCTCTCTCTCTCTCTCTCTCTCTCTCTCTCTCTCTCTCCCCCTCTCTCTCTCTCTCTCTCTCCCCCTCTCTCTCTTTCCCCCTCTCTCTTTCCCTCTCTCTCTCTCTCTCTCTCTCTCTCTTTCTCTCACTCTCTCTCTCTCTTTTTCTTTCCTCCCCCCTCTCTCTTTCCCATTTCTTGCTCCCTCTTATTCTCTCATGGTTTCAGTCAGGAAAAGAGGAGGATGGCTGTAATCGATAAAAAAACATTTCTCCCCAGAGTCCTCTAGTAACTGACTTGGCTCTCTCTGTGCTGTCCAGACAGACATTCAATCTCGTTGGCACTTTACGAAAAGAACTCTCATGCTCTCCCTGCCTTCCTTTAGAAGCGCTGAATGTCAGGAGGCTTTATCACACGGGTGTGGGGGACCTCCAAGCGTTGTCCAGGATTCTTCCTGGCCCTCCCCTTCCCTTCAGCTAACTTCTAAGTGACATATCAGTGTGTGGTGCAAGGCGAGCCAGTGGCAAGAGGAGGTAATTTCGCACTGTGCTAGCTATCGACCTATACTGAACTTTAAACCAGCTCCACTTACACAGTGGGCAGGTTGTTTCATTTGAGGGACCAGGTCTTCTAAAGTGCTTCCCTATTCCCAAACTATTCTCTGCATTAGTTCCTCCCCACCGATGGAATAGCAAATAGCCTGCCAGTTGCCCTAGTTGTGCTCGCTCACCAGTCCAATTGCCTTCTAAAGTCTATTCTGGTTCTGCGGTCTCATCTTGAGGTGTGATGAAAAAGCCTATAGCCTGTGTAGATATCCGTGAGCAATATATTATATCATCGCCCTCTGTTAGTTTGCTAAGTCATTTGAGACATACGCAACTAGCTGATGATAACTGTTGGGATATGTATCTAGTCAATGTATCATATGAATGTTGTGATTTCGATACAGGATCGCCTTTATACAGTACACAAAAAAAAAAACACTTCCTAGACTCGAAGCTCGGTTTTGAAGCACAGGCAATTCCACAACAAAAACAAAAACATAAAAATCCCTCTTAAGATAAAAAGTCATTACAATCGACCATGGTGGTTCTTCAATCACTTATAGGCAACGCTCCAAGCCCCCGACACTACGCATTTCCAATGTATTTAACATGCATGCAAGCACAGGAATATGATCATCCAGCTAGCTCTCCAATGGTGACTGAGTGAGTTATACATTACCATGAGCAGATCACAGGGAAAGCATATCATAGAACATGCAGTATTACCAGCGCCAAGGAATTCTCAAACCCTCTCTCACGTTAACATTTAATGGAGGATCTCAAGATGAAATGTGACTAGCAAAGCCTTACTCACACCATTCTCAACAGGCAAGGGTATTAGAAATAGAATAGGAATTTTCAAAACCTGGATGAATTTACAACTGCTATTTATACCAGTGATCTACCCACTAATTGATAACATCAAGCTCCTTATGTTAAATCAATGGACCTCTGTTTGGTACAGCTGTTAGCCTGACAATTACGTCTAGCATTCAAACACTGTTTATTTTTCAGAGTGGTACTTCGTTATCCTCGTCCTCCTTAACTTACAAGAACCTAATGATTCAGGGATCTAACAATCACAATTTGAGCCAATTGGAGATGTTTTCCCTTGAACTATGTAGCGATATTAAAGCTTCATACCCATGTTTTCATGCAATATCACAGTCGTGTGCAATGGGCAGTTTGATACATTTGTATGAGGCATAGATGCGCGTAGAAGGAAACCAATTATCAGCCACGCTTTGCAAATTAAATTTGATATGTTCTGTACAACCTCAGAGTACTGAGTGAGAACACCGCAGAATGTATTAGCTAGTGGGCCATCTATAAAGTGAGACAACACTGCTTACTGCAGATTTCTGTGCATGGGGGTGACTATGCATCCGTCAACAATGAAGCAGAAGCAACATTTAGCATCCATATTCTGGGCCCTGGGCCATGTAACACATGGCCACATCCCGAATGGCACCCTATTCCCTATATAGTGCACTACTTTTGACCAGGGCCATATGGGCTTTGGTCAAAAGTAGTGCCATATGTAGGGAATAGGGTGCCAGTTGGGGGCACAACCCCGGAGAATGGATAAATAATCCCTCCTCGGACTTTGGAGAGGTTTGTATTTACAGTTGGGGTGGACAGCTAATACAGGAATGTATACCACAGACCATCAGTGGAGGGCAGTCCAGCATTGCCTAATTCAATGTCGTCGCACTGCACACAATGTTGTGTGTGAGTGTGTGCGTATGTGTGCGTGCGTATGCATGTGTGTGTGTTACAAACAAATTGGCTAAAGGAGGAAAGGAAGAAAGGAAGAAAGGAAGGAAGGAAGAAGTTCTGATGTGTGTCGGTGCCATCTAGAGTACGTCCATTGGTCTGGCAGGCAGGCAGGCTCAATCTTTTGGCTCTTGCTGAGACGGCTGTAGAAATCTGGCCCAGATTTCAAGCCAAACAGGGAGCACCATTTCACTCTCCATTCCAAAGTTGCCACAATGCATATTTCATGAGCCATCTGAATTAAGAGGCAATGATTAGATATTTGATGACAGATCATCTGAGCCAAGAACATTGCATAGCTGAATGATGTAGTACATGAAGGACTCTTCTCCCTAGGGTTTCCCTTCCGCTGCAAGATCTGTAGATACAGAATAAATTAAGTTCTGTCAATAATACAGGAATCTCTAGGAATCTCAGTTGCATTTATAGTTGCCATAAGTTTGATCTATATGGCCATGGACACAGAACCTATGGTGTCCTTCTACGCAACGTCTGTCGTAGGTGGAAGCAGGTGAAGAGGACCAAGGTGCAGCGTGGTATGTGTTCATGGTAAATTTAATAAAGAAACTGAACTTCTTCTACACCTGCTTCTACACCTGCATTGCTTGCTGTTTGGGGTTTTAGGCTGGGTTTCTGTACAGCACTTTGAGATATCAGCTGATGTACGAAGGGCTTTATAAATACATTTGATTTGATTTGATTTGAACACTAGAACAACAACAAAAAAACAAAGCGGAAACAAACGAAACAGTTCTGTCTGGTGCAGACACACAAAGACAGAAAACAACTACCCACACCCATAGTGGGGAAACAGGCTGCCTAAGTATGGTTCTCAATCAGAGACAACGATAACCAGCTGCCATAGAAACACAACACCTAGACATACAACATAGAATACCCACCCCCGTCACACCCTGACCAAACGAAAAATAGAAACATACAAAGCAATCTACGGTCAGGGCGGGACAACGGACAGGCTGAAGGATCTGCTCTTCATTCAGGAGGGGATGGAAATACCAGGGAATGGGGATTGCAGTTGCACAGCTCCTTCTCAGAAAGGCAGAGGGAAAGCTTGCAGTATCCAAAAACAAGTGTATAATCCACAGCCTACAGAAGACAGTCTTGACTTTAGTTATACTTATTCTTTGCCTTTTCGTTTTTTTTTGTTGACTAAATCTGACCAAAAGGAGCGCCAATCAATGATTAAATATAACACTATGGTCTTTGTCTTGCTCAATATATGACTTCCTTGGATACATACTATTTTGTACCTTATCTGATGCAAGACACATCCTTTGTTGTATCAGTGGCAAAACTAGAGATTATATATTTCCCAATAGAAATAGTCTACATGTCACGCCCTGGTCGAAGTATTTTGTGTTTATCTTCTTTTATTTGGTCAGGCCAGGGTGTGACATGGGTTTTTGTATGTGGTGTGTATGTAGTGGGATTGTAGCTTAGTGGGGTGTTCTAGGTAAGTCTATGGCTGTCTGAAGTGGTTCTCAATCAGAGACAGGTGTTTATCGTTGTCTCTGATTGGGAACCATATTTAGGCAGCCATATTCTTTGGTTGGGTTGTGGGTGATTGTCCTTAGTGTCTTTGTAACTAGCTAGTGTTAGTTTGCACCAGTTTAGGCTGTTTTGGTTTTCATTACGTTTTTTTGTATTGATTCGTGTTACGTTTGTCTGATTAAACATGGATCGCAATCTACACGCTGCATTTTGGTCCGACTCTCCTTCACCACATGAAAACCGTTACACTACACCTGATAGTTTGGTTACTGCCAGTACCGTCGGCCGCAAGGTCAACACAAATAACAGAACAGGAACGGTGGACCAATTAGAAGAAAGTGCAAGTCATCTTTTCTGACGTCTAAAGTAATACAACAGAATGAGAACTAAATGAACCAGACACTTCGTATTAGCCAAATCAGTCTAGTCATAATGATTTATTTACCAGATTATAAATGTAGCCGATCGTTATGTGACTGGACACGGTATCGTCCCAGACACGATCGATACCATTATATAATATCAATTTGAAAAAGAGAGTGGGAAGGAGAGAGGGAGAAGCAGAGAGAGAGAGAAAGGCTATATCCCTTTCCTTGTCCGTCCTCTACTTTGCTCTTGTCCTTCAGTAGGAAGCCCGTCCGACATACTGTAGGTGCAACTGAAACACAGTCGGGCACACAGGTCCACCAAGGCCTCGCTAGCTTGTGATTGCCAAAATAGCACAACATCCTATTCCTCCACAAACCTTCTCCTCCTCCAACCCTCATCCCCATCCTCCCTGCCACTCCTCCTCCTCCCCCACACCATACTCCCCATTGTTTTGAACAGATTTTTACACCTAAGATCTTGAGAGCCAATTTTTTTTTAAATCTATGGACGTGCAGGCTTTTGTTTCTGTTGGTTATGCTTTCAGCACTAATTTATCACAGGAAGTATCGTAATGATAGTCTCTGTCATGTCATTACAACGTGTCAGCCACTATTTTCCTCATCACGCCGCAGCCCACGTGGAAAACACCCCATAATAGCCCACTTAGCATACGAGATGAGTTTGCTCTCCAAAGGTAAGGTAACTTCACATTTAACGTATGTCATTCAACCACAACACTTACAATCTGAGTTGTGGTGGACATGCTTCCAATACTGCAGTTGCACTGTTTTGAGGAGAAGTGAGTGGATTTGGTCTGAAACACTACATTGTTATGTATTGCTGATATTGACCGGTGGTGCCTGGCTGTGTTTGTGTTTTACCACACAGTGACATGAGATGGTCTGGCTGTCAGGCCTGCTTTGGCTGCACGATTCCACATTCTATTTACAGCAGTGAATGCAATCTGTCTGCCACATCATCCGGGTAAAAAACACGCTGTCAACTTTACACAATGCTGCTGCTGCATTGTGTGTGTGTGTGTTTAGGTGTGTGTGCATTTAGGTGGAGTGCGGCTTCAGCAGGGAGAAAGCATATACAGTATATTATACGACAGGTCTCTCCTGAGCCGTCAATGGCAATATTGATCATCTGAATTAATTTCCTGTTTGCCTGAACGTCAGGAGGACTTAAGTGAAGGCTCGCTGCCTGCCGGAGAGTTTCTCACCAACGCATGCCGACGTCAAAAAAGATGAACCCAATGCAGTGGAACTTAAGAGAAAATGTGTGTACATATGATTCATTGATTTACCCTTGTGGAAACACAATTGAATGTCGAAATCCATAGAAGCACAGATGGTATGTTTATTGGGTACGAACAAACACACACATCCTACTATATGCCAAGACAGGTTGAGTTCAAAATACATTTCCTGGGTGATGTCCACTGAAGGCAGCCACTGTGGAAATGGTAGAAAGTTAAAAGGTGTCTGAACTGACAGCTTTGGCTTCTGTACCAACTCTCTGAGGTGTAACACAGTAACACACACCCTTTCTGAGTTTCAAACTCTTTAGTGTAACACCTCGACAGTCAGAGGAGTTCTCCCCACCATGACTCAGAGAGACACACACTGTGTGTGTGTGCGTGCGTGCGTGCGTGCGTGCGTGAGTGAGTGAGTGAGTGAGTGAGTGCGTGCGTGCGTGCAGGGTTTCAAAGCTAGCTGTAATTTACCAAAGTTACTTTCCCTTTCAGTAATTTTGGTAATTAACATGTAATGATTATTGTAATCTATGGTAACTTTGGTAAAGTATACTTGAATAAAGAAAATGCATGCATATACATTTATTCATTTGTTATATTTAAAATAGCCTAATTAATATTTTTAAAAGCATCTAATGGCATTATATTGAAGGGACTCTGCAACTCCTCCAACTATTGACCCTTTTACAACTGCCACCAGTTTGGTGTCAAAACATGAACAAGAAAGACATATTGGCATAGACAAATAAATAAAAGTGTGTAAAAAAATATATAAAGGATATGTCATGCTGAAACCTTCATATTACACCCCAATGGTATGCAATAAGTTGATGGTTTATATATAGGATAATGTTCTACAGCTTTTTATCATCTTATTTTATTATTGTCTATATTGTCACATGTGATAGGCCACACATAATTACAGACACCTGTGATAATCTGAAGTACCAAAAACTGTCATTACTGCCATCTTATAAAATTCCTCCCAAAAACTTGAAAGCTACCAACATTCTGGTAGTTTACTGGTAAACTTTAAACATTTCCAGTAATACATCCTCCCTTTGTAATGTATGTATGTGTGTGCGTGTGTGCGTGCATGCGTGTGTGTATCCTGTGTACTGAAGTGTCAGACAGACTGTCATTATTGTGAGTGCTAGCCAGGACTCTAGGATGCGGGGGCAGTGTGAGGGAGTGTCATCCTGAATTTGAACTGGGCTCAATTTAAATGGATTTGTGAGTATTCACTGAGTGCAAGTGTAGGTTACAGGGAATGGCCTTCAAAATAGGATAGGTGCATGTGATGTCAGATGTAGTAAAACAAGGCATGTCCTACGTGTGAGGGTTAAAAGACCACGTTTGCATCCCAAATGGCCCCCTACTTCCTATATAGTACACTTATTCTGACCAGAGCCCTATGGGGGGATAGGCTGCAATTTGGGATGCACATCCTGTGTGTCGAAAAAGGTGCAGTTAGACCAGTGATATGATTAGTTGGAAGCCTACAGGTTAATAATACCCTTCTTCACTGATCTGTCTTAGGGCCTGCCATTAACGCCGTGTAAATATATTTCACTGGTCTCATACACACAAAAAAAAAGACAGTGAAGAGAGAAGGTTCGCTGACTGTTTCAATCACAAGTAATTAAGGTGAGGCATTCCACTGACTATTTGCATAAATTAACTCTTCTTCGATCATTGTTCACAGGATTTGTCCGTGGGGGGAGAAAAAACTTCCTCTGCAGCATTTTTTGACAAGCCCCGAAATCAAAGACACAGCAGCGATTTACAAAAATCTATAATACTTTAAAGGCTTCTTGCCACTGGTTGTATCCCAAAAGGCAACCTATTCCCTATATATAGTGCCCCACTTTTGACCAGACCCCTATGTGCCCTGGCCAAAAGTAGCGCACTACAAAGGGAATAGTGTGTCATTTGGTGCACTCTGATTCCTAATTAGGATGGCAGTTACCCTATCCCACTCAATAATGTGTGCATACAAATGTGCGGTGGTGTGTGAGATCGTTTGGGTCTAATGAGACTGGAACATACAGTAATTAAAAGGACCAAAGGTAGGATCTGATGGGTAAATATCATGGCCTCAGGTCAGGTAAAAACCACACAAATCATTAATAATGATACGGCACATTTAGACAGCTCTGTCAGATCAGTCTCATAATATACTAGAATGTAACAGACGTTGTGGGGTTAAACAATGATTACTGTAACTACCAGCAAAGTCCATCTTTCTTGCTGTCTTCTTGCTAGCAGTGTTATTCTCAGTATAGTGGAACATGGCGTGCATCTTGTGTTGCAAGTGGGGGTTGGTCGCAAATGGCTACCTCCTTCCACGACCGGTGCCAGAGTTTAGAGAGAGAAGACCCGTCCCCAGATCAAAGCTGAAGCTTTATCTCTGATCCCAGATCTGGGCTCAACACTTCTCCCTAAACATCTGTCAATGAGATCGGGATCTTAAACGCTCTCTGACTGTTCTCCTTTTATCTGGAACAGCCACTTAATATGCCTCATTACTCCAGCAGTCTGGCGAGAAGAAAAAGAGAAATGGATTGGAGGGGACTGACCCTTCCGGAATTCCTTTCGAAACCATCTTGCCTTTTGTTTTCAATGATTAAACAAGTCAACGATGGTATCAGGGTCAGAGATATGTGGTGTATCATGACTGCAAGATGAGCTTGGTGGTGGGCTAGAAGAGGCCCTGCAACCGTAGTCTGGTGGTACCTTGCTGCGGTAGCCTAGACATAGAAAAAAAAACAGCTTGACTCGCGGAAGTGGTAGGCTGGAGGAGTACAACGTACTGGTGGTGGCAAAGGAGGCGGGGAGAAGCCGTACAAAGAAATAACTTACACGTCTGTGTTCCAAATGTATTCCAATGTTTTCTTTGTGAGCGAGCTCACTCCCGGAGGACTCTGAGAGACTCTCTCACCTTGGCGTGTCCCAGGGGGGGTGTTGGAGATGGAGGGGAGCATCACTTCGACAGGTGCAAAAGCTTGTTTCACACCACGGTGCACACCTAATAGGCATACTGGAGTTGGGTGTGTGTGCTGTGCTGGGCCTGAACTGATGGCAGGCAAAATGTAGTACAGTCCCCATCCCCCATTTCACTCCACGGCTGAACAGCAGATGGTGCGGTATGGCCTATGGGAACCTGCAATTCGCCGTTCATCAGAGGATGCAGGGCAGAGCAGGCAGGCCAGCCCGTCCTTTACAAAACCTAGATTGAAGCTCTTAAACTATAATAAGCTGCAAAATAAAAATGATAGGCGACATCAAGGACTGCAACTGTTGTCGTTTGGCATTCAAAGAAACTCATTTGTTAGATCATGAATAAATAATTCATTGTCCTCTACGAGAGCTTCTAAATTGCTACTGTCTATCTCCTAGCATTATTTAAACAAGCCCTTGCAACTTGGAGTAGGACAGTAAAAAATGTATACAATATTGCCTAAAATGGAGCATTAAAATGGAGCGTTTGCTTCCTAAGTTAGCAAAGGAAAAAAAGCCATACCTGATGCCCCTAGGCCTGTGTTTGCTGGAGCATAGATATTTTCTGCATACAAACTAAAAGAATAAAATGGACTGCTGAACCAATGCATGACCTTGAGTCTGAGCCCTGGCACCTAGCTGCTTGCCTTTGCGTGAGAAACCCATTAAAATGTAGCTGTCTTCTGAAAAACAAAAATGTTGTTTCAAGGTGCTAATGCATCACTAGACAGGTGTTAGGGTGGCTCCCCGAGGTCAAATCTACAATGCTAATGTCTTCAAAAACAACAAGCTGGTCTTGTGGGTCCTTTTTGGAGGCTGCGGCCTGTTTAACCCATGTTGTTTCCAAAAGAACCCGGCAGAGGTGTGGTCGGTAATAGCCGCAATCAATAATTGAAGTTACATCTCCCTCTGTGTGAGCACCAGGCTCTGGCACACCAGCACAGAGGCAGACAACAGGATTACTGACTGCGTCGCAAGACTTGTTTTCCATCTGCTGCAGCGAAGAAGGAGAGTAGTGCAGAGAAAACAAGGGAGACGTATGCTGTCATGGCCGTGCCGTATTTGGCATGTACATAGCTGATGTATCACTTGTGACTGGAGCACCCTAGTTTTGATGACGAGGGACCTCTTGTAATTAATCTCGGTTACAGGAGATGCGCTCGGATAAGAAGTGATGAGTTAACTGTTCGCAAACATCAGGCTTTATGTAGTGAAGATGAAACGGAGCCATCACAGGTCACTGGACCGGAGAGAGAGAGAGATTAACTGTAATTTAACAGCACTATGTCTCTATGACAAGTTGTCAAAATGAAGTGAACTTGTGAATTGTAAACAAATGTTTCAAATGGTACTATTTCAATGGCTGTCTGTACGGCTCTGCTAACGATATAGCTGACTTAAGGCACCAAGATAACTGACAAGGGCTCAACCCGACATACTGTAGACCTTGGTAAACGGAAAGAACAATGATTGGTTAATAGAAGAGCATGTAAACGCTTAGAACCTTTTTTCTCTCTCTAGAACCAAAAAGGGTTCATCGGCTGTCCCCATAGGAGAACCCTTTGAACAACCCCTTTCGAGTTCCATGTAGAACCCTTTCCACAGAGGACTCTACCCAAAAGAGTTCTACCTGGAACCAATAAGGCTTCATCGGCTGTCCCCATAGGAGAACCCTATGGGGACACCCGCAGGAACCTTTTGGAACCCTTTTATCTAAGAGTGTAGAACAACAACATATGTTTTTGAAATGTCTCTCCAATGATGAGGGATTCTGCCTGCACTTCTCCTCGGTTTTCCTGTGTTGCCGTGACTACAAGAGTATGTAGTCCAAACATGGCAGGCTTATGTAAAAGAGGATAGATAGAAGCTGTAAAAACTGGACACACACTGTCACACATGCACGCACACACACACCCAAAGACTCTTCAGACACACAGACACACACACACACTTTTCTGCCCCCCTCAAGGTCATCCTCAGCTATAGCTTTACAACTCATAAAAACAGAACATGTGAACTCGGTTGCATCAGCAGCAGAGCTCTGATTATCACGGCCCTGGGTATTCTCTTATATTCTGACTGGCTGTCCACCATCCATTTACACACCATCTGTAGTCTATACGCATCCGAAAGCTCACTCTACTCGAAAGACCTTTCTGAATGTCTGTGCTTCTTTAGCCAGTCAGTGACAGGTGGGCGTGGCTTTCCGCGACACTAATGGGTTGTGATGTTCTAAAAATGATCTAGGGCTTGTATGAGTCACTCTCAGAGAAGGGGAACGAAAAAGAAGAAAAATAACCTCATTTATATGGAACGCATAAACGAACGAAAATGAGAGAGAGGACTAACATCAACATTTGTTTTGACATTTTAGTTGTTCTGCAGATGCTCTTATGCAGAGCGACATACAGTAGTGAGTGTTGAAAAAACATTTTCATTTGGTACTGGTCCCCCGTGGGAATCGCTCCCACAACCCTGGTGTTGCATTTGCCGTCCTCCACCAACTGAACCACACGGGACAAATGAACATCCCGACTCCTCTCCCCCCTCTCTGTAACAGCTGTAGTGAGAGGACGAGCTGACATCCTCCATCTCCGACCTCTAATTCCCTCTTTTCTATAGCAGTCATTTATCCACCAAGGCAGTCAGCCATCATGCAGTATTGAACTGTCATTTGGAAAATACAAGTTGAGAGAGCATTGTCTTGTTTAGTAGTTTTATAGTCAAATTAGATGATATCCACTAGTAGCCTATATAACCGCTGTTTTACACATAAATAGATGTTAATATGCACCCAATCTTTTGGAACTGTTTTCAATAAAGATGAGATTACATCCAAAAGTATAGTGGAACCCACTCTCTGTAGTGCAACAAGCAAGGCCTTCTAACTAGTTACTCTACGTCAGGTATTCCCAAACTGGGGGTACGTGGAATGATGTCGGCGGTACGCCAAATACAAATGTGATACACATTTTCAAACAGTCCATTTAGATTTTCTTTTTTTTTTTTGTTGAATTTTACCCCTTTTTCTCCCCAATTTCGTGGTATCCAATTGTTTAGTAGCTACTTGTCTAATCGCTACAACTCCTGTACGGGCTCGGGAGAGACGAAGGTTGAGAGTCATGCGTCCTCCGATACACAACCCAACCAAGCTGCACTGCTTCTTAACACAGCGCCATCT
Organism: Oncorhynchus keta; assembly: GCF_023373465.1. NCBI lineage: Eukaryota > Metazoa > Chordata > Actinopteri > Salmoniformes > Salmonidae > Oncorhynchus > Oncorhynchus keta. Next base: position 11,270,448 of record NC_068457.1, on the reverse strand, counting down.
AACCCGGAAGCCAGCCGCACCAATGTGTCGGAGGAAACACCGTGCACCTGGCAACCTTGGTTAGCGCGCGGCCCGCCACAGGAGTTGCAGGTACGCGATGAGACAAGGATTTCCCTACTGGCCAAACCCTCCCTAACCCGGACAACTCTAGGCCAATTGTGTGTCGCCCCACGGACCTCCCGGTCGCGGCCGTTTACAACAGAGCCTGGGCACAAACCCAGAGTCTCTGGTGGCACAGCTGGAGCTGCAGTACAGCGCCCTTAACCACTGCGCCACCCGGGAGGCTCCTCATTTACATTTTCCAACTGGGCTATACATTTGGCTGAGGTTTTTTTCTCGCGTAGCCTCTTTTCACTGCCCAAAAACAAATTAAACCATCTAGTGTTCAGTGAAATAACAACACAATGTCAAATACAGGTAGCCTAGTCAAATAATTAGCGTCCAATCACATTAACCGTTACTGTCTCGCGGGAATACCACTAACAGGTTTGTATGTAGCCAAACGTAGCTGCTGCTCCTGTTGGTATATGTACTGATGGCACAAAAGCCATGACAGGGAGACATAGTGGAGTGGTAACACACGTGCAAGCAGTTGCTCCCGACGCCACTTGGGTCCACTGCAGCATCCACCGAGAGGCTCTTGCTGCCAAGGGAATGCCTGACATCTTGAAAGACGTTTTGGACACTACAGTGAAAATGGTTAACTTTGTTAAAGCAAGGCCCTCTCATGTATTTTCTGCACTATGCAATGATATGGGCAGCGACCATGTAACGCTTTTATAACATATAGAAGAAGTGCACTGGTTAAAAGGGGAAAAGTATTGTCACATTTTTTTTGAATTGAGAGACGAGCTTAAAGTTTTCTTTACTGATCATAATTTTCACTTGTCTGACCACTTGCATGATGACGAGTTTCTCACACGACTGGCCTGTTTGGGTGATGTGTTTTCTCGCCTGAATGATCTGAATCTAGGATTACAGGGTCTCTGCGCAACTATATTCAATATGCGGGACAAAATTGAGGCTATGATTAAGAAGTTGGAGCATTAACAAGGACAACACACAGGTCTTTCCATCATTGTATGTTTTTTTGTGTGCAAATAAACTCAAGTTTACGGGCAATGTCAAATGTGATATAGTGAAGCACCTGAGTGAGTTGAGTGAGCAATTACGCAGGTACTTTTCCGAAAAGGATGACACAAACAACTGGATTCTTTATCCCTTTCATGCACTGCCTCCAGTCCACTTACCGATATCTGAACAAGAGAGCCTCATTGAAATTGCAACAAGCGGTTCTGTGAAAATTTAATTTAATCAGAAGCTACTGCCAGATTTCTGGATTGGGCTGCACTCAGAGTGTAACGTTCATCTTCCTCCTCTTCTGAGGAGGAGTAGCAAGGATCGGAGGACGTGTTCATGATGAATTTATTAAACACAGAACACTAAAACAAAACTATCAAAGAGAATGACACGAAACGAAACAGTCCTGTCTGGTGACATACACAAAGACAGAAAACAATCACCCACGAAAAACAGGTGGGAAAAGGCTACCTAAGTATGATTCACAATCAGAGACAACTAACGACACCTGCCTCTGATTGACAACCATACCAGGCCAAACTCAAAACACAACATAGACAACCCACCCAACTCACTCCCTGACCATACTAAAACAAAGACATAACAAAAGAACGAAGGTCAGAACGTGACAGTACCCCCCCCCAAACGTGCGGATTCCGGCCGCAAAACCTGAACCTCTAGGGGAGGGTCTGGGTGGGTGTCTGTCCACGGTGGTGGCTCTGGCGCGGGACGTGGACCCCACTCCATCATAGTCTTTACTCGCTTCTTAACCCGCCTCCGTGGCACCTTTCGAGCGACGACCCTCACCGCCGAACTCGGACTGGGGACCCTAGCAACGGGATGGGAGATTCCGGCAGCACCGGACAGACGGGAGACTCTGGCAGCTCCGACGTGAAGGGCGACTCCGACAACGCCGGAGTGACGGGCAATTCTGCCACCGGAGGCCTGCTGCGTGGAGGAGGCACCGTTTAGACCGGACCGTGGAGGCGCACTGGAGGTCTCAAGCACTGAGCCTGCACAACCCTACCTGGCTGGATACTCCCCGTCGCCAGGCCAGTGCGGCGAGGTGGAACAGACCGCACTGGGCTGTGCTGGCGAACCGGGGATCCCGTGTGTAGGGCTGGTGCCATGTACCCCGTCCCAAGGAGACACACTGGAGACCAGATGCACTGAGCAGGCTTCATGGCACCTGGCTCGATGCCCACTCTAGCCCGGCCGATACAAGGCACTGCGATATAACGCCCCCGGGCTATGCCTGCGCACCGGGGACACTGTGCGCCTCACGGCATAACACGGTGCGGGGAGTTGGCTCAGGTCTCCTACCTGACTTAGCCACACTCCCCGTGTGCCCACCCCCAAGACATTTTTGGGGCTGCCTCTAGGGCTTCCTTGACCGCCGTGCCAACTCCATTCTCCGGCATCCCTCCTCGCACTGTTCCAGAGAATCCCAGGGGGGCTCCGGCACTCTCCCTGGGTCGATCTCATCTATCACATCCCCTTTTCAGGACCCTCTCTTTTAAAGATAATTAGTAAACAATCTACTTCACAGATCTTCAATTTTTGAAGGGTTTTAACACTGTTTCCCATGCTTGTTCAATGACCCATAAACAATTAATGATCATGCACCTGTGGAACGGTCATTAAGACACAAACAGCCTACAGACGGTAGGCAATTAAGGTCATAGTTATGAAAACTTAGGACACAAAAGAGGACTTTCTCTGAAAAACCAAAAGAAAGATGCCCAGGGTCCGTCCTCATCTGCGTGAACGTACCTTAGGCATGCTGCAAGGAGGCATGGGGACTGCAGATGTGGCCAGGGCAATAAATTGCAATAAATTGACAGACAGCTGATCGTCCTTGCTGTGGCAAACCACGTGTAACAACACCTGCACAGGATCGGTCCATCCGAACATCACACCTGCTGGACAGGTACAGGATGACAACCACAACTGCCCGAGTTATACCAGGAACGCACAATCCCTCCATCAGTGCTCAGACTGTCCGCAATAGGCTGAGAGAGGCTGGACTGAGGGTTTGTAGGCCTGTTGTTAAGCTGGTCCTCACCAGACATCACCGGCAACAACATCGCCTATGGGCACAAACCCACCATCGCTGCATCACTGACAAATCACAGTTTTGTCTTACCAAGGGTGATGGTCGGATTTGCGTTTATCGTCGAAGGAATGAGCGTTACACCGAGGCCTGAACTCTGGAGCGGGATCGATTTGGAGGTGGAGGGTCCGTCATGGTCTGGGGCAGTGTGTCACAGCATCAGCGGACTGAGCTAGTTATCATTTCAGGTAATCTCAACACTGTGCGTTACAGGGAAGATATTCTCCTCCCTCATGTGGTACCCTTCCTGCAGGCTCATCCTGACATGACAATACCACCAGCCATACTGCTCATTCTGTGCGTGATTTCCTGCAAGACAGGAATGTAGGTGTTCTGCCATGGCCAGGGAAAAGCCCGGATCTCACGTCTGGCACCTGTTGGATCGGAGGGTGAGGGCTAGGGCCATTCCCCCCAAGAAATGTCCAGGAACTTGCAGGTGCCTTGGTGGAAGAGTGGGGTATCATCTCACAGCAAGAACTGGCAAATCTGATGCTGTCCATGAGGAGGAGATGCACTGCAGTACTTAATGCAGGCTGGTGGCCACACAAGATACTGACTGTTACTTTTGACCCCCCTCCCCTTTGTTCAGGGACACAATATTCCATTTCTGTTAGTCACATGTCTGTGACTAACAGAAGTGTCACATGTCTGTGGAACCTGTTCAGTTTATGTCTCAGTTGTTGAAAATTGTTATGTTCATACAAATATTTACACATGTTAAGTTTTCTGCAAATAAACGCAGTTGACAGTGAGAGGACTTTTATTTTTTTGCTGAGTTTATGTATAAGTGGATTCTCGGCCCTCACTAGCATGAAAACTAAATACAAGCACAGACTGTGTGTGGAGAATTATCTAAGACTGAGACTCTCTCCAATACAATGCAACATTGCAGAGTTATGTGCATCCTTTCAAGCACACCCTTCTCATTAAGCTGTGGTGAGTTATTCACAATTTTCGATGAACAAATAATGTTTTATATGTAAGATGGTTAAATAAAGAGCAAAACTATAGATTTATTATTGTATCATTATTTGTACCCTGGTCCTATAAGAGCTCTTTGTCACTTCCCACGAGCCGGTTTGTGACAAAAACTCACACTCATTCTTATGTTTAATAAATGTATCGTATAGTGTGTGTGGCAGGCTTACAATGATGACAAAAAAAAACATTTGAGAGTTTTCTGACCCTGGTGCTAGAGGGGGTACACAGCTGGAGGTTGAATGTTTGAAGGGGTACGGGACTATAAAAAGTTTGAGAACCACTGCTCTACAGGAACACCTAAAAGAGATTTTAGAGAGACAGTCAATTCCCCCCATAGGGTCATTTTGGGAACACCACAGTAATCAATGCATTTACCTTAGGGCATGTAATCAGGTTGTGCTTGTGAAATACATGTTTTATTCTATTTTAAACCCCCTCTTGCCAACTGTAGTCTCCGGATGATTAAGACCAGAATAACTATGCTAATTGTTCAATAAGCGCACTTTGCTCCGCTTCAAAGCAGAAGATTTTTGCATAACATTTCCCTGCACGTTCAAAGCTATCGTTATGCCGAACAAATGGCCTCGACTATGGGGGCTGGTTTAAACGGCGCACTGAAGAGAGGGAAGGCGGTTGTGAGTGGTCCATGTAATTGCGTAATTAAAAACAGGGCTATCATAGAGTAGACCATTTGGTGATATATTTGTTGTGAAAGGCAATACTATATGCTTTCTAATGGATCTTAATTGGGTATTCGTGTCAAGTGTTTAAGCGCTGTCGCATGTTGTTTGTCAAAATATGGTAGGTCTATTAGCGCCCTTTTGTGAGCGGGACTTTCATACAAAAGCATCGCTTTTCCATGTAGTCAGGTACTTTCAATGTGTGTCACCAGACCAGTCCTTCAAACCTCTCAAAGAGGTAAAGGCCTTTCCTTTCCTACAAGTTAGTTTGAACAGAGTCCCTAAACTTAGCTGTATGTGGTGGGCCTGGCATTTTCCTACAACAAAAAAACGAATCCAAGATGGTCGCTTTAATTAAGGTTGAATCTATCGTTCCAGGATGACATGTCACATCAACTCCTCAAAAGTTCTGCTGGCCAAGTTTCAGTCAATCCAAACAGTCTTCTGTCACAGAGCACTACAACGTGCTCTCTCCGATCCCCAGAGTCTGACAGACAGACAGCTACATGAAGCAGCCCAGGAAGGAAGCAGGATTTGGGACTGACAGACACGGCTGAGGCCCTACCTAAGGAGCAGTAACCCCTCCGAGGGCCGAGTGGAGTGGCAGCCAGTCGGCAAGGTCATGATAGCAAAGGGGGACTGCGTGCCTCCCAGCACTGCATTAATCCATCCACAATGTCACCGCACTGCCTCGCCGAGTCACTGCCACCTCGATCACCACCACCGCTCCTGACATTTTCGCTGTGTGTGAAGCTCTGTTGTATCGCACATCTGTTGTACATTTGATCAATTATTTGTTTGGTTTATTACTGTATTATTTCAATGAATAGACTTGAATCCATTTGATTGAATATTTCTGTATATATATATATATATATGTCCACATTGTCTTGACTTTACAGACTGTGGGAAGACAGGCTTGATCTTACGGCCAAACAAATCAGGTTCACTGAAGGTTATTTGGATGTAAAGAGAAATGTAACCTTATCCAGGATTGCTTCGATTTGGGATGTATCTTGCATTGTGTAATATGTATCTGGTACAACTTTACGGCGGTTGGTGCCAAAATCGTTTGCATTTCCTGGAACAAATCAGCAATGAATGTGGCATGTGAACCTGGACGTGGTAGATGTGGAATGTTGTGATAAAGAGAGCTGCATACTAGAAAGAAAGAGTGCCTTTTTTGCGTCCATTGATTTAAAAAAAAAAAGTTGAAATTGTGCACCAATATTTAATTTCAACAGCCTGTTATATTAAATGAAGCGTGTTCAAACTGTAGAACCCAGTTCCTACATTTGAATAGAAAAATGGATTTAATCAAACAAAACTATGCTACCTTTTATCTCTGGGACCCTCAGGATGACAAATCAGAGCAAGGTTACTGGATGTAAGTACATTATTTACCTTCAGAGGTGAAGGTATCAAACCGGTTTCCGTGTTAAAAGTGTTTTGTTGTTGTGCACTCTCCTCAACCAATAGCATGGCATTTTTCAGTGTAATAGATACTGTAAATTGGACAGTGCAGTTAGATTAACAAGAATTTAAGCTTTCTGCCCATATAAGACATGTCTATGTCCTGGAAAGTTGGCTGTTACAACGTCATTGTAGTCACATTAGCGCACGTTAGCAACAACCATCCCGGTTAAGGGACACCGATCCTGTAGAGGTGAAGAACACCTGCTCTTTCCATGATATAGAATGACCATGCTATGATCCCTTATTGATGTCACTTGTTCAATCCACTTCAATCCTTGACACAATTGAGACATGGATTGTGTATGTGTGCCCTTCATGAGGGTGAACGGGCAAGACAAAAGATTTAAGTGCCTCTGAACGGGGTATGGTAGGAGGTAACAGGCGCACAGGTTCGTGTCAAGAACTGCTGCTGGGTTACTCACACTCAACAGTTTCCTGTGTGTATCAAGAATGGGCCACCACCCAAAGGACATCCAGCCAACTTGACACAACTGTGGGAAGCATTGGAGTCAACATTGGCCAGCATCACTTTGGAACGCTTCAGGCACCTTGTAGATTCAATGCCACGACAAATCGAGGCTGTTCTTTGAGCAAAAGGGTGGGGGGTGCAACTAAATAGGAAGATGTTCTTTGTAGACTCTGTGTAGATCTGGCTATAAAGGTATGTAGCGCATCACTCTTACTTTGGTACATTAACACCCTCTTGCACACTCTATCTCTCAATTTCTCTCTCTCCAGCACCCTCTCTCTCTTTCTCTCTCTCTCGCTCTCTCTAGCTCCCACATCTCTCTCCATGTCTTGTTCTTTCTCCCTCTCTCCTCTCTCTCCATGTCTTGCTATTTCACTCCCACTCTTCTCTCCCTTGCTTCAATGTTTAATGTTAAATTTAAACCATCACTGCAAAGTAAAATCAACAGGGATGCTGTGTGGAGCAGAGACAGTTCCACAGTGCCCCCACGTGGTTATCTGGGGAAGTGTCTCATTGATGGACGCAGCATTACAGAGCTTTCAAAGGCAACATCAGGCTGTTTATTAAAGCAGACAGAGCTCAGCTATATAGCCAAAGGTGGTTTGCTATGTTTAGCTAAAATACAGAGCCTCAGAAGATATTATGTAAACCTTCCTTCATAACATACTCCATCCATTTCACAGAAAGCTAGCATATAAATGTACTGTCAGTCAGGAACAGGGTTGGGTAAGTTACTTTCTAAATGTAATCATTTACAGTTACCTGTCCAAAATTGTAATCAATAATGTAACTTTTGGACTATCCAAAAGTAATCGGATTACTTTCCGTTACTTTCACATTACTTTCCTGTTAAGAGACATTAGAAGAAGACAAAAAGGATCCATCAAATGCAATTGGTGTGTTATCATAGTGGTCTCTGACTTGTGGTCAGACTCGCTCAAGTGGAACAAACCTAAACTTGTGGCTTATTCAATGCTGAATTGAATGACATCGAGAAAACAGAAAGGTGCCGTGTTTTTTTTCCGCAAACGTCCTTTCTGAATTTAAAAGTAATCCAAGAGGAAATCATCTAGTTTTTCAAAAGTATCTGTATTCTGATTACAATATTTTAGCTGGTAACGTAACTGATTACAGTTACTGGTTTTTGTAATCGTATTACATGCAACTGATTACGTGTAGTCAATTACTCCCCACCCCAAGAAACATCAGAGACAGACCGAGAGAAAGAGGAGATGCTTTTCTTTGCCTTTGTCATGGTTAGAGAGAAAGAGAGAGACTGGTTAGCCTACTTCAGTGTCTTTGTGGTCTAAAAAGAAATATTTTTCACCGTTACATTTTCTGGAGATTGTCTCTTACATCAATATTTTTTCAATTGTACCCCCTTTATTCCACCAATTTCATGATTACAATCTTGTCTCATCACTGCAACTAGCCAACGGGTTCAGGAAAGGGCCCACAAGTCATGCGCCCTCTGAAACATGACTCGCCAACGTGCGCTTCCTAACACCCACTCGCTTAACCCAGAAGCCAGCTGCACCAATGTGTCGGAGGAAACACCGTTCAACTGATGACCGAAGTCAACCTGCAGGTGCCCGGCAAACCCTCCCCTAACCCGGACGATGCTTGGCCAATTGTGTGCCACCCTATGGTACTCCCAGTCACGGTAGGTTGTGACACAGCCTGGGATCGAACCCCAGGCTGTAGTGAAGCCGCAACGCTGCGATGCAGTGCCTTAGACCGCTGCGCCACTCAGGAGGCTGATTGTCTCTTATTTTATCACAATTAGTGGGAACACTTTACTTGACACCCAGTAAACACTTTACTTGACACCCATAACCATGTCATAACAGCTGACATAACTTGTCCTAACCTTTCATATGATCATAACACTATAATGACCCATATATTTACACAATGTGACAATGTCAAGAAGCATTATGCTCATCATAATCATATAGCCAGATAGGCCTATCACGTACATGCCCTCATATCAGTCTTCAGTCAAAGAGAGGGTGTCTTGTCTTGCTCCTGAAATCTGCTCCTGCATTCATCCCAGTCATCAGCAACAGAGCATTGGGGTAGGTCCATGTCTATCATCAATATGTGCACAATTACAATGATAATTTAATACAGTCAATTTACGTACGATTGACACGTAGGCTTTGCCCAAAACACGTATGTTTTGCCTTGTGTTGTAGGTTTTGTGGGTTTTGACACTCATACTTTTGGGCTCCCGAGTGGCGCAGCGGTCTAAGGCACTGCATCTCAGTGCTATATTTGTCACTACAGACACCCTGGTTAGAATACAGGCTGTATCCCAACCCGGCCGTGATTGTGAGTCCCATAGGGCGCCGCACAATTGGCCCAGTGTCGTCTGGGTTTGGCCGGTGTAGGCCGTAATTGTAAATAAGAACTTGTTCTTAACTGACTTGCCTAGTTAAATAGAAGTTAAACATTTATGTAGGTGTCATAACCAGCCATAAAATCACTACCATGGTAGGTTTTGTGGGTTTTTACACTCTGATGTAGGTGTCATAACCAGACATATAATAACACAATATATGTCACAACAGGTCTAAATATATGTCATGACAGTGTTTTGGCCATATTATGACATAGTTATGAATGTGTGATAACGTGTTGTGACGCTGGGTGTCAAGTAAAGTGTTACCCAACTGGTGAATGCAAATGTGTTTAACTAATATTACGTCCTCAAGGGTTGGTGTATAATTCCATTTAAATTCCGTTAATTTAGGAAGTGGGTTGAAATTACAATTCAAAAATACATATGACTTTCTTGAATTGTCATTTCACTCCGCCTGAATTGAAATGTAATTGATCCCATCGCTGCATGGTGACAACTGAGCACAGCGACACTAGGATCTAGCACCAGACACTTATCAAGTTGTCACTGTCTTTTCGTTGACAGACGAGGACAGGATAGAAACACTTCCGACCTGCTTCATATTTTACTCATCTTCAGCCGGCTCTGACAGATTCCTGTATCGAGCTGTATTCTGCCGAGTTACCGTAAACCCCCCTCCCCAGAACACTTGGATATCTTTATCGTCTCACTCTCATCCTTCACAGTTCAGTTTTCTCTCACAGTTTTTTTTACTCATGTGGCGAGTAATCATCCACGTTTCTTGAAACGAGATCCTCCAGAGAGAGAGAGGCCTAGAAGATGGTGTTGTTTTATACTATAAAAAACACTACACCGTAAATGAGATTGAGGTCACAACTGGAGTATAAGATTCTGTTTCGTTCCAGAAAGCAGATGCTAATTAACGAGAGTTTAGGTCTCTCTCTCTCCTTTATGGAGAACCAAAAAAGGGAGCTTGTTTGTGCACAGTGAAACTGTATTTCTTTGCCTACTACGGGCTTGTAAGTAAGCATTTCACAGTAAGGTCTACACGTGTTGCATTTGGCGCATGAGACAAATAAAGCTTGATGTCATTGTTTACTGGACTCCTGTTTGCATTGTCAAACCGTTTATAATGTGGTATCTCAATGACATAAAATGCGACTGATAAGCACAGTAGTCGTGACAAAGACTGGCTATTCTTTGACAAATAGATTTTGTACAAACATAGGTACATTTTATGGATGAGTGTCTCTTCCGTGGGAGATTAAGGATTCAAAAAAAGACATCAAGGCCCATAACCCACAATGCTCCCTATCACTTAGAACAAGCATCAGAGGCTGAGTAGAATTCAATACTCTAGAATAAGGAAGTCATACAAAGTAGCAGGACATACACACAAGGCATGCGTCCTCCTGCTCCCCTCTTAGCTTTTCAGTCACATTTTGTTTCGGTGGACGCTGGTCAGTGGAAAGTCTTTCAGGGCACTCTGGGACCTACACCTTATCAGTTAGACCTGCCACAACATAATGGAGGGGGAGAAGCTCTCTGTTTGAGATTGATAAAGGCAGGAAGACCGTTTACCCATCAAACGCTCAGGCTTATCAGTAACGCCGGTCTCGAGAGGTCGTCTGCGCTGCACTTGTGTGCTCTGAAGAGCATATGTGTCTGTGACTGCGTCCAAATTGGCACCATATTCCACAGACCCTGGTCAAAAAGTAGTGCACTAAATAGCGAAAAGGGACACAGTCTCACAGAGCCTTCTATCCCAGCTTTATGACTCTGTTTATTGATGCATCTTGGATCTTTTTTCATTAAAACATGAAGTATCTTGTTTGAAGATATCAATTTTGTTTGCTCATAGTGTTTTATGACAATATATCAATTTTTTGTTTGTTTGTTTGTTTGTACGTACGTACGTACGTGTGTGTGTAGACATGTGTATGTGTGCGCATGTATGAGTGTGTGCGTGCATCTGTCTGTCTGTGTCAGTCTGTTTGTGGGTGCCAGTGCATGCAAGCGTGCATATGTGTGTTTGCCATAAGGTCAGATGGTCTCCATTTTCTCATGTCACAATACTGTGGCGCAACATTTTCTACAATACCTCAGTGGCTTTCCCCATTTCAAACACCAGCCAAACAGCTGCGGAGCTCTCTCTATGCAGCCCTGACAGCCCAGTCATGTTGTGTCTACAGAGTGACAGAAACACAGGTCATCATTGTGTAACATGCTGCAATTTCAGTTCCTGGTGGAAGTGAGGCTGTCAGTGTTTCCAACTATCAAATCAATTCAAAGTTTATTTGTCACGTGTGCCGAATACAACAGGTGTAGACATTACAGTGAAATTCTTTCTTACAGGCTCTAACCAACAGTGCAAAGAAGGTATTAGGTGAACAATAGGTCAGTTAATAAATAAAAACAACAGTAAAAAGACAGTGAAAAATAACAGTAGCGAGGCTATATACAGTAGCGAGGCTATAACAGTAGCGAGGCTACATACAGGAACAGGTTAGTCGGGCTGATTGAGGTAGTATGTACATGTCAATATGGTTAAAGTGACTATGCATATATGATAAACAGAGAGTAGCAGTAGCGTTAAAGAGGGGTTGGTGGGTGGTGGGTGGCGGGACACAATGCAAATAGTCCGGGTAGCCATTTGATTACCTGTTAAAGGAGTCTTGTGGCTTGGGGGTAAAAACTGTTGAGAAGTCTTTTTGTCCTTGACTTGCCACTCCGGTACCGCTTGCCATGCGGTAGTAGAGAGAACAGTCTATGACTGGGGTGGCTGGGGTCTTTGACAATTTTTAGGGCCTTCCTCTGACACTGCCTGGTGTAGAGGTCCTGGATGGCAGGCAGCTTAGCCCCTGTGATGTACTGGGCCGTACGCACTACCCTCTGTAGTGCCTTGGAGTCAGAGGCCGAGCAATTGCCGTACCAGGCAGTGATGCAACCATGCTCTCGATGTTGCAGTTGTAGAAACTTTTGAGGATCTGAGGACCCATGCCAAATCTTTTTAGTTTCTTGAGGGGCAATAGGCTTTGTCGTGCCCTCTTCACGACTGTCTTGGTGTGTTTGGACCATGATAGTTTGTTGGTGATGTGGACACCAAGGAACTTGAAGCTTTCAACCTGCTCAACTACAGCCCCGTTGATGAGAATGGGGGCTTGCTCGGTCCTCCATTTCCTGTAGTCCACAATCATCTCCTTAGTCTTGGTTACGTTGAGGGATAGGTTGTTATTCTGGCACAACCCGGCCAGGTCTCTGACCACCTCCCTATAGGCTGTGTCGTCATTGTCGGTGATCAGGCCTACCAATGTTGTGTCGTCTGCAAACTTAATGATGGTGTTGGAGTCGTGCCTGGCCATAGAGTCGTGGGTGAAAAGGGAGCACAGGGGACTGAGCACACACCCCTGGGGGGCTCCGGTGTTGAGGATCAGCTTTGCAGATGTGTTGTACCTACCCTCACCCTTGCAGAGGGAGGTGTTTAGTCCCAGGATCCTTAGCTTAGTGATGAGCTTTGAGGGTACTATGGTGTTGAACGCTGAGCTGTAGTCAATGAATAGCATTCTCACGTAGGTGTTCCTTTTGTCCAGGTAGGAAAGGGCAGTGTGGAGTGCAATAGAGATTAAGTAAACTGTGGATCTGTTTGGCGGTATGCAAATTGGAGTGGGTCTAGGGTTTCTGGGATAATCATGTTGATGTGAGCCATTACCAGCCTTTCAAAGCACTTCATGGCTACGGACATGAGTGCTACGGGTCTGTAGTCATTTAGGCAGGTTGCCTTCGTGTTCTTGGGCACAGGGACTATGGTGGTCTGCTTGAAACATGTTGGTATTACAGACTCAATCAGGAACATGTTGAAAATGTCAGTGAAGACACCTGCCAGTTAGTCAGCACATGCCCTGGTAATTCGTTTGGCCCCGCAGCCTTGTGAATGTTGACCTGTTTAAAGGTCTTACTAACGTCGGCTATGGAGAGCATGATCACACAGTCGTCCGGAACAGCTGGTGTTCTCATGAATGCCTCAGTGTTGCTTGACTCGAAGCGAGCATAGAAGTGATTTAGCTCTTCTGGAAGGCTCGTGTCACTGGGCAGCTCGCGGCTGTGCTTCCCTTTGTAGTCTGTAATAGTTTGCAAGCCCTGCCACAAAGACAAAAGTCAGAGTCGGTGTAGTACGATTCAATCTTAGCCCTGTATTGACGCTTTGCCTGCTTGATGGTTCGTCGCAGGGCATAGCAGGATTTCTTGTAAGCTTCCAAGTTAGAGTCCCGCACCTTGAAAGCAGCAGCGCTACCCTTTAGCTCAGTGCGAATGTTGCCTGTAATCCATGGCTTCTGATTGGGGTATGTACGTACAGTCACTGTGGGGACGACGTGTTGAGCTGTAGCCTATGTTACTGTGTTGGTGTTTGTCTGCAGTCTATTGCAGACAGAGAGCAGAGTTGCCACTGTCACACCCACATAGTGGGCATGGCAGAGGGAGAGAAGTGGGGAGGTGTGGTACTGTAGTAACCAAGCATACATAAGGGAAGAACTAAGACAAAATGTGTATGATTTTGCATTGTGTTTGGATTAAAGGGACGGACGTGTATTATCTATTGTCTCCTGCTCTTATAGCATATGAATATTGAAGTTGGAATGCAGTGTGTTTGATCAGTTCACAGTGAATAGGCTATGTTATGCAAATGTCATCAGCCTACGATGCAAAGTGCATTTGAAAGGTCAAAAGCTAATGTGGCCAGACTTGTGACCTGGACTTCAACCTTCAATGCTCATCCTAAACCCTTGGTTATAAGCAAATGTTGAACTCTACGTGATCCAGTGTAGTAAAGTCAACATCTTTACCTTCTGCAAACACTGAGCACCCAGCACCAGTCCATTGGCAAATGTTTATTACCCATTAACCTTGAATGACAGAAGACCTTTTGGCTGTAACGTACATATCAGCCTCACTGCCTACTTAGTCTACTGAGGTTGAACCGTCAATGATAATGTGGTTTAATTTATCACAAGTGATAGGAGGGAATGTTGCAATGTGATGCTATGTATGACACACACACACATACACACACACACACACACACATACATATACACACACAGACACACACACACACACACACACACACACACACACACACACACACACACACACACACACACACACACACACACACACACACACACACACACACACACACACACACACACACACACACACACACACACACACACATATGAGGGATCTAACGTTGCATATTACACATAATCACATGAATAAGATGTCTTCCGAAGCTTGAAATACCCCATATGGGACTTTTTCCTTCTGACTAGAGCATATACAGTCAGAGAGAGTGCATGAAGCTTTATCCATTCTATCAGTTCCAGCCACTGGTTGCAGCAACCAATCATAACGTCAGGAGGTCTATGGGGAGATACGAAGACAGACTGGTTTGGTGCGCATTGTTTCTACAGACAGACTGGTGTCTTATGGGAGGGCAGGCAAGGTGAACAAGAAGTGTTCTGCTGCAGGTAACTCTAACACTGTGGCCAATACAGACACGTAGTTGGGCATTTTTGACTCAGGTCAATGTTTGATTATATTGGATGAAAAGAGCAGCACATTACTACAGTTTCTAATATTCCATCTAGGGGGAAACCGTATTAAGAACAACGTAAGTTACATAACTAAGCTAACATATGGCTTCTTCCAGACACAACCAAGTCTGAAGAATCCAGGAGACACACTCCTAAGACGCTTTATCTCTCTCGCTCACACACACACATTCACAATCACACACACAAAGGCTCAAACACAAATACTCACACACATAGACTCACACACAGACTTACAGCAAGCTAGTTTAAGATGACAAACGACACAGTCGATTGACTATAATATCAGTGAGAGGGATTTGAGAGAGGAGGGATAATTGCAGTCATTTTAAACACTGGTGGCTGTCCTAAAAATCCCTTTAGGAATATTATAGTTAATCTTATGGGTATTTATGAGAGCTTTCAACACAAACCCACAAGTTGTTCTTAGTGCTAGTGTTGGTCAGAGTAGGAGTGCTGATCTAGGATCAGGCCCCCCTGTTCATGCAATCTTATTACTTATGAAAAACTGATCCTAAATCAGCACTCTTACTCTAAGATGATTCGCATATGCAGCCCCTGTTCTACTGTATGGTGACCTTTTGTTTTGGAAAAAAAGCTCTATTCCCTGCAGGATATTAGGCCCTGAAGAGTAGGGAGATCCCAGCTCTCTCTAGTTACCTTAGATGCAGCTCACTACTATTGACTGTAACAGACTGTTGTCAACATGTGTTCCTCTCTTAATAAGATTCATCAGGTGAAGATATCTCTAACAACTACAGTTATCGGGCGAAGTGGTTCTCCTCTGCTTCCTTGTGCTTGCAGGAGTCTTTTTACAAACCTCAATCGTGACACTACAGTAGGTCATTTTCCTGCTGGTTAGCTCCCTTTCTAGACATGCAAGGTCGTTCCTTTACCCTGTTTGTATTTTTCCACCAGTTTTTGATCCTATAAAGTTTTATACTGTGTTTTTTTAATCTATCAAATTCCTGTCCATGCTTGCATGTATGAAGGCCACCTACTGTAGCATTCCGCTCTCCATTCCAGAGCCCAGTTAACGTGTCATTGTTGTTATACAATAACACAGTGTGCTGTCTTGCTATGCGCTGTATATTTCCAGTCCCTGAAGGGTGAAAATTACTCTATGATGACAGGGTCTCTCTGTTAGCTCCAGCATGACCTCGCCATGCCCTTTTACGATGCAATTGTTGTTACATTGTTGCTTTTTACTACACCAATGCAAACACACCCACCGGTGAATACAGTAATGTCTATTGTCCCCTTTCGTTCTGAGTTTGTATCTGCGTATAAGTATGAGGAAGAAAAGCCTGTAGGCTATCAGAAAATAGGTCTGTCAGAGAGCCAATAGTTTCATGTGCTGGACAAATATGACAACTGTTTGTGTCTCATGTACCAAGTTACCTGGATGTTATATCCTTATGCTGTTGCAGGGTATACTAAATGAAAATAGCTTCTTACACTGATCTGTGGTCAGTTTAGCATTTCCCGATTAACGGTTTGGGGTTGGGGTTGGGGGAGGGAAAGCTGATCTGAACTGTGTCGATTCTTTGTGGGGTTTTTTTTTTTATTTTGTTTGTTTTGAGTGTTTTATGTATTAGTACTATCATTGTAGAGGCCACTGATCCTATCATTATTACATCATCTAGAATGTTGGCATATTGATATTTGCTCAAGACTGTGCTTTTCAGAAAAGCTTTCAAGAACCTCTGCTAATTCTGTTCTCACGTCCTTCGGATCAGGTGACATCTGTCGACAGCTTTGATTTTTGTTCTATGTTCTGTGTTTTGAATTTGTATTATTTAATTTGTATTTATTTTGCGCCTTGGGTCTGCGAAAAGTTCTTCACAAATGAAATGAATGATTCTTTTTATTTGCAATTCCAGAACTGTGATGACGTCACAGATATAAATCTATCCTGATTTACCTCCGTGACATGACCATTTAAATTGGCAAGGGATGGTGTAAACATTCCAGTGTTACTGCTACCAAAAACTATCTCCTACTATTTGCGAATGCTTGGGAAGTATTCAAATCAAATTTGATTTGTCACTTGCTCTGTAAACAACGGGTAGACTAAGAGTGAAATGCTTACTTTACGGGCCCTTCCCAACAATGCAGAGATATCTTATTTTAATAATAGAAAAATAATAATAACACAAGGACTAAATACACAAATGAGTAACAATAACTTGGTACCGGTACCGAGTCGATGAGCAGGTAGATTGAGGTATGTACTGTACTGTATATGTAGGGATAAAGTGACTAGGCAACAGGATAGATAATAAACAAAATACTATTTAGCCTACTCTATTTCTCTTTTACTCTACTCTCTTTTATTACTTGATATTATTTATTTTATTTGTTACCTAGATTTTTTTTGTTTCGATTTTTTTCTTTGTTTGATTAAACTAAGTGGACAAAACATTAAGAATACCTGCTCTTTCCATGACATACACTGACCGGGTGAATCCAGGTGAAAGCCTGTCTTCAAGCCTTGAGACATGGATTGTGTATGTGTGCCATTCAGAGGGTGAATGGGCAAGACAAAATATTTAAGTGCCTTTGAACGGGATATGGTAGTAGGTGTCAGGTGCACCAGTTTGAGTGTGTCAAGAACTGCAACGCTGCTGAGTTTTAACACTCAACAGTTTCCATGTGTATCAAGAATGGTCCACCACCCAAAGGACATCCAGCCAACTTTACACAATTGTAAAGCATTGGGGTCAACATGGGCCAGCATCCCTGCAGAACACTTTCGAAACCTTATAGAGTGCATGCCCCAACTAATTGAGACTGTTCTAAGGGCAACGGGTGTTCCTAGTGTTTTGAGCACTCGGTGTTTATCGTTTGTATGGTATTTTGTCTTGACCGTGAAGGGGAGGTCGTGGAGGCAGACAGTCTCTAAAATCAGTGTCAAGTTTCTGTATTTTACTTTGTTTTCTATTTACTTTGTGTATTAGTTTCTAAACTGTTAGTTAAAACTACTCCATTATATTATTAGACCAGGTATTCCCAAACTGGGTACACACAATGCTGTGTACGCCAAATAAAAATGTGATTCACATAAAATAAAAATAATTCACATAAAATGTATATTTTCAAATAGTCCATTTAGATTTTCCAATGGGGCTCTACATATAGGTAAGGTTTTTTTCTCGCCTGTTGTAGTCCAATATTTACTGTACAATATTTACTGACCGTGAGCTGTGAAAATATAACACTGTGCAGACATGCATGCAACATTCTGCATACAGTGAAATTCACTATTTGATCCAAGACTGATGCCCTCTATAAGAAATGTGCTAAAGGCCATGTTTTACAGTCTAAATGTAATTTAAATAGTACAATTCTTGAATAGAAAATGAATGAATAACTTAAAAATAAATACAACTTAAATATACATTATCCTCTTCAATTCAAATAAATTAACATTATCATCTATAGAATGATGTAACAAAGAAAATAATAAAATAAGCAGCTTGTCATAACTTCCGCCGAAGTCGGAGTTCGGGCGGTGTTCGGCGGTCGACGTCACCAACCTTCTTGCCATCATTGATCCATTTTTCATTTTCCTTTGGTTTTGTTCCTACACACCTGGTTCCAATCCCATTCATTACATGTTGTGTATTTAACCCTCTGTTTCCCCTCATGTCCTTGTCAGAGATTGTTTGTTGTATGTAGGTGTGTTATTTGTTCTGGTGTGTAATGGGTTTTGCAACCGATTATGTTTTATTTTTTTGTATACTTTGGCATTTGGAGGTTTTTTGTATGTTTATTAAACAGCTATGTTTTTGCCAAGTTCACTCTCCTGCGTCTGACTTCCCTGCCACCAGCACGCACTGCATTACACAGCTGTAAAAGTGGAAATGGAAAATGGAAAACTAAATGGAAAGGCCTCATGGTGGTGCTAGAGGAAAGGTCAAGAGGTCACCAAATCAACAGGTTTCTTCCACTTGGGGTCTTGATTGTGCACAACACATTTTATGGCAATTCAGCCATTACTATGAGACATATCCTGTTCTCAGTCTGTTCTCAGTCTTGTTCTCAGCCTGTGGCTATCATGTGTGTAGTGATCCAATATCCATAGCCATGCAATTTAACAGTTATCACTGGCCCTTGCTTGCCAAGAGCCCAGAGCCGAGTCTTCTTGCAAGCAAAGTCACCGATCAAGTCTTTGAAGTCCAGCTTTCCAGCTAACTGACTGCAAAGCCTATCTTGGGACATAGTGGACCTCCAAATAGTTTTAGCTCACTGAAAGCTCTCTCGCCACCAGCAACAGTCACAGGCAGTGTGCAAAATATACATAAAACAATGCACACTTCTCCAAAAATGCTTTGCAGCTGCATTTTACAAGTTGCATTCAGGAGACCAAGAGGGGACAAGTTAGGAGGGGAAAGTGGCAGCATATACAGTGTTCAGGTGTCTTACTTCAATTTGAAACTCAGGTGTGGGATCTCTGGACTACTTCATGCAACTGACAATTAACCTATCAGTCTGTGTCGTTGTTTTTTTGTTTTAATTGTTTGCGCATTCACTATGCGAGGGAAATTGTAAGACAAAGCGGAACAAGGTGGCTAAGAACTGTGGTAAAGGGGATTATTTAGTGATGGGTCATTCACAAGGAGTCGGCTCTGAGAGCAGAGCCAACTCACTCACAGTCACACACTTAGCAGCCGAGGAGAGAGAGGAAGGACAGCTGTGAAAACAACTGCTGGAAAATGAGTCTGAAGCACAGTAGCATTTGGATGCATTTTAATAATGTAGACAATGTTAGAGCACAGTGTAGAATTTGCCATAACAAAGTCTCATATAAAGCCGGTTCTACGCACAACCTACACCGGCATATGCAAACTGTGCACCCAACTGTGAAGCTAGCTGTAGTGGAGCTTCGGGAAACTAGCGGGCCTGCTAGTGATTGTGGTGGAGCCAGAACCTCCACACTTGGAGATGTATCCACTTCAGCCTCTCTGGAGTGCCAGATGGGTGGGGTTTGCACTTCTGGGACTATTTAAATTGTTCCAATGGGCCAGGCAAGCTTAATCAAGCACACATTTGAACCCAGGTCAGATTGTTACATAGAATTAGAATGTTTCATTCTATGGGTTCTTTTCTTTTCAATTATATATTCTGTCCCACTACAATCTACCCATAGAATTAGAATAGTTCATTATATGGGTTCTATTCATTACAATTCGATATAATATATAATAATATATGCCATTTAGCTGACGCTTTTATCCAAAGCTTTTATCCAAAGCGACTTACAGTCATGTGTGCATACATTCACACATATTATATCCCACTATAACTATCAACCCATAGAATTAGAAGGATTCATACTGTAGGGCGGCAGGTAGCCTAGCGGTTAACAGTGTCCTCGAGCCAGCTAGGTGAAAAATTGGTCGATGTGCCCTTGAGCAGGGCGCTCAACCCTAGCAGCTCTGGATAAGTGTCTCTTCTAAATGGCAAAAATGTATGGGTTCAATTCATTCTTATTCTATGGGTTGTTAGTTGTAGTGGGTTCCAATACTAATTTCATATACTGGCAGAGGAGAGGAAGGAGGTGTCATTTGATTGAAAGAAGGTGGAGGAGGACAGGAGGGAGATTGAGAAGAGCGAGGTGCAGATGGAGAGGAAGGGGAAGACTGTGGGAAGGAAAGAGAAGATTATAAGGAGAGGGATCCGATTGTTCTGAAAAGCGAATGACTGATGGAAGAGAGGGTGGCTGTCAGGGAGGAGAATGAGGATGTTCAGACCTAGGTGGGAGAGGAGGTGGAGAAGGTGAGAGTGCAGCTCGCAAAAGAGAAGGAGATGACCGAGGGAAGGAGAAGCGGAGGCTGAGGGCCGGAGTCCATGTTGAGGAGATGGAGAGAAGAGGACGCTCTTGCAAAGAGAGAGAGATAGAGAAGCTGATCACTGGCAAGGAGTGGATGAGGGAGGAGTTGGAGAGGAGGAAGGAGGAGTTAGAGGCATTGGTGAAAGAGAGACAGAGACTGGTGAGTAGGATGGTCGAGAATTAAAGAGAAATAAAACTGTACAGTGACAGTCACTACGTAGCATTAAGGCCAGGAGTAGAACATTTTATAGCCCCAAACCAACACATAATCAATCAATTCTAACAGTAACCCCTCACCTTTGACCCCAGTATTAACCGTAACCCCCATATGTCCTGTTTTTATTTTGTTGCAGCTTTTGGTTCTACCACCTTCCTCTTCACCCCTAGGTCCCCAAGGGGTCCCACCTCCAGCAGGTGTAAAACCAACAGCCACCTACCTCTCCTCTTCTCTCCTCTCCTATGCCCATCTCATCTCTTCTCTCCTCTCCTATGGCCATCTCTCCTCTTCTCTCCTCTCCTATGCCCATCTCATCTCTTCTCTCCTCTCCTATACCCATCTCATCTCTTCTCTCCTCTCCTATGGCCATCTCTCCTCTTCTCTCCTCTCCTATGCCCATCTCATCTCTTCTCTCCTCTCCTATGGCCATCTCTCCTCTTCTCTCCTCTCCTATGGCCATCTCTCCTCTCCTATGCCCATCTATCCTCTTCTCTCCTCTCCTATGCCCATCTATCCTCTTCTCTCCTCTCCTATGCCCATCTCATCTCTTCTCTCCTCTCCTATACCCATCTCATCTCTTCTCTCCTCTCCTATGCCCATCTCATCTCTTCTCTCCTCTCCTATGCCCATCTATCCTCTTCTCTCCTCTCCTATGCCCATCTCATCTCTTCTCTCCTCTCCTATACCCATCTCATCTCTTCTCTCCTCTCCTATGGCCATCTCTCCTCTTCTCTCCTCTCCTATGCCCATCTCATCTCTTCTCTCCTCTCCTATACCCATCTCATCTCTTCTCTCCTCTTCTCTCCTCTCCTATGGCCATCTCTCCTCTCCTATGCCCATCTCTCCTCTTCTCTCCTCTCCTATGCCCATCTCTCCTCTTCTCTCCTCTCCTATGCCCATCTCATCTCTTCTCTCCTCTCCTATGGCCATCTCTCCTCTTCTCTCCTCTCCTATGGCCATCTCTCCTCTCCTATGCCCATCTATCCTCTTCTCTCCTCTCCTATGCCCATCTCATCTCTTCTCTCCTCTCCTATGCCCATCTCTCCTCTTCTCTCCTCTCCTATGCCCATCTCATCTCTTCTCTCCTCTCCTATGCCCATCTCATCTCTTCTCTCCTCTCCTATGCCCATCTATCCTCTTCTCTCCTCTCCTATGCCCATCTCATCTCTTCTCTCCTCTCCTATGCCCATCTATCCTCTTCTCTCCTCTCCTATGCCCATCTCATCTCTTCTCTCCTCTCCTATGCCCATCTCATCTCTTCTCTCCTCTCCTATGCCCATCTCATCTCTTCTCTCCTCTCCTATGCCCATCTATCCTCTTCTCTCCTCTCCTATGCCCATCTCATCTCTTCTCTCCTCTCCTATGCCCATCTATCCTCTTCTCTCCTCTCCTATGCCCATCTCATCTCTTCTCTCCTCTCCTATGCCCATCTCATCTCTTCTCTCCTATGCCCATCTCTCCTCTTCTCTCCTCTCCTATGCCCATCTCATCTCTTCTCTCCTATGCCCATCTCTCTCTTCTCTCCTCTCCTATGCCCATCTCATCTCTTCTCCTCTCCTATGCCCATCTCTCCTCTTCTCTCCTCTCCTATGCCCATCTCATCTCTTCTCTCCTCTCCTATGCCCATCTATCCTCTTCTCTCCTCTCCTATGCCCATCTATCTCTCTCTCTCTCCTCTCCTATGCCCATCTCATCTCTTCTCTCCTCTCCTATGCCCATCTATCCTCTTCTCTCCTCTCCTATGCCCATCTCATCTCTTCTCTCTCTCTCCTATGCCCATCTATCCTCTTCTCTCCTCTCCTATGCCCATCTCCTATGCCTCTTCTCTCCTCCTATGCCCATCTCATCTCTTCTCTCCTCTCCTATGCCCATCTCATCTCTTCTCTCCTCTCCTATGCCCATCTATCCTCTTCTCTCTCTCCTATGCCCATCTCATCTCTTCTCTCCTCTCCTATGCCCATCTATCCTCTTCTCTCCTCTCCTATGCCCATCTCATCTCTTCTCTCCACTCCTATGCCCATCTCATCTCTTCTCTCCTATGCCCATCTCTCCTCTTCTCTCCTCTCCTATGCCCATCTCATCTCTTCTCTCCTCTCCTATACCCATCTAATCTCTTCTCTCCTCTCCTATGCCCATCTATCCTCTTCTCTCCTCTCCTATGCCCATCTCATCTCTTCTCTCCTCTCCTATGCCCATCTAATCTCTTCTCTCCTCTCCTATGCCCATCTATCCTCTTCTCTCCTCTCCTATGCCCATCTAATCTCTTCTCTCCTCTCCTATGCCCATCTCATCTCTCTCTTCTCTCCTCTCCTATGCCCATCTCATCTCTTCTCTCCCTATGCCCATCTCTCCTCTTCTCTCCTCTCCTATGCCCATCTCTCCTTCTCTCTCTCCTATGCCCATCTAATCCTCTTCTCTCCTCTCCTATGCCCATCTCATCTCTTCTCTCCTCTCCTATGCCCATCTCATCTCTTCTCTCTATGCCCATCTCTCTCTTCTCTCCTCTCCTATGCCCATCTATGCCCATCTCTCTCTTCTCTCCTCTCCTATGCCCATCTATCCTCTTCTCTCCTCTCCTATGCCCATCTCATCTCTTCTCTCTCTCCTCTCCTATGCCCATCTCATCTCTTCTCTCTCTATGCCCATCTCTCTCTTCTCCTCTCCTATGCCCATCTATCCTCTTCTCTCTCTATGCCCATCTCATCTCTTCTCTCCTCTCCTATGCCCATCTAATCTCTTCTCTCCTCTCCTATGCCCATCTATCCTCTTCTCTCCTCTCCTATGCCCATCTCATCTCTTCTCTCCTCTCCTATGCCCATCTCTCCTCTTCTCTCCTCTCCTATCCCATCTCTCTCTCTCTCTCCTATGCCCATCTCATCCTCTTCTCTCCTCTCCTATGCCCATCTCATCTCTTCTCTCCTCTCCTATGCCCATCTCTCTCTTCTCTCCTCTCCTATGCCCATCTCATCTCTTCTCTCCTATGCTCCATCTCTTCTTCCTCTCCTATGCCCATCTCATCCTCTTCTCTCCTCTCCTATGCCCATCTCATCTCTTCTCTCCTCTCCTATGCCCATCTCATCTCTTCTCTCCTCTCCTATGCCCATCTCATCTCTTCTCTCCTCTCCTATGCCCATCTAATCTCTTCTCTCCTCTCCTATGCCCATCTCCTCTTCTCTCCTCTCCTATGCCCATCTCATCTCTTCTCTCCTCTCCTATGCCCATCTCTCCTCTTCTCTCCTCTCCTATGCCCATCTCATCTCTTCTCTCCTCTCCTATGCCCATCTCATCTCTTCTCTCCTCTCCTATGCCCATCTCATCTCTTCTCTCCTCTCCTATGCCCATCTCTCCTCTTCTCTCCTATGCCCATCTCTCCTCTTCTCTCCTCTCCTATGCCCATCTCATCCTCTCCTATGCCTTCTCTCTCTCCTATGCCCATCTCATCTCTTCTCTCCTCTCCTATGCCCATCTAATCTCTTCTCTCCTCTCCTATGCCCATCTCATCTCTTCTCTCCTCTCCTATGCCCATCTCATCTCTTCTCTCCTCTCCTATGCCCATCTCATCTCTTCTCTCCTCTCCTATGCCCATCTCATCTCTTCTCTCCTCTCCTATGCCCATCTCATCTCTTCTCTCCTCTCCTATGCCCATCTCATCTCTTCTCTCCTCTCCTATGCCCATCTCATCTCTTCTCTCCTATTCCCATCTCCTCTCTCTCCTCTCCTATGCCCATCTCATCTCTTCTCTCCCATCTCTCTCCTATGCCCATCTCTCCTCTTCTCCTCCCTCCCATCTCATCTATCTCTTCTCTCCTCTCCTATGCCCATCTCCTCTCTCTCTCTCTCTCCTCTCTATGCCCATCTAATCTCTCTCTCCTTCCTATGCCTCCCTCTCCTATGCCCATCTCATCTCTTCTCTCCTCTCCTATGCCCATCTCATCTCTTCTCTCTCCTGCCCATCTCATCTCTTCTCTCCTCTCCTATGCCCATCTCTCTTCTTCTCTCTCCTCCTATGCCCATCTCTCTTTTCTCTCCT
The DNA here is from genome assembly GCF_023373465.1 of Oncorhynchus keta. Taxonomy (NCBI): domain Eukaryota; kingdom Metazoa; phylum Chordata; class Actinopteri; order Salmoniformes; family Salmonidae; genus Oncorhynchus; species Oncorhynchus keta. The sequence continues at coordinate 11,245,590 of NC_068457.1, read as the reverse complement.
CTCCTATGCCCATCTCTCCTCTTCTCTCTCTCCTATGCCCATCTCTCTTCTCTTCTCCTCTCCTATGCCCATCTCATCTCTTCTCTCCCTCCCTATGCCCATCTCATCTCTTCTCTCCTCTCCTATGCCCATCTAATCTCTTCTCTCCTCTCCTATGCCCATCTCATCTCTTCTCTCCTCTCCTATGCCCATCTCATCTCTTCTCTCCTCTCCTATGCCCATCTCATCTCTTCTCTCCTCTCCTATGCCCATCTCATCTCTCTTCTCTCCTCTCCTATGCCCATCTCATCTCTTCTCTCCTCTCCTATGCCCATCTCATCTCTTCTCTCCTCTCCTATGCCCATCTCATCTCTTCTCTCCTCTCCTATGCCCATCTCATCTCTTCTCTCCTCTCCTATGCCCATCTCATCTCTTCTCTCCTCTCCTATGCCCATCTCTCTCCTCTCTTCTCTCTTCTCTCCTATGCCCATCTCATCTCTTCTCTCCTCTCCTATGCCCATCTCTCCTCTTCTCTCCCTATGCTCTCTCTCCTCTCCTATGCCCATCTCATCTCTTCTCTCCTCTCCTATGCCCATCTATCCTCTTCTCTCCTCTCCTATGCCCATCTCATCTCTTCTCTCCTCTCCTCCTATGCCCATCTCATCTCTTCTCTCCTCTCCTATGCCCATCTCTCCTCTTCTCTCCTCTCCTATGCCCATCTCATCTCTTCTCTCCTCTCCTATGCCCATCTCATCTCTTCTTCTCCCTCTCCTATGCCCATCTCATCTCTTGCCCATCTCTCTCTCTCTCCTATGCCCATCTCTCCTCTCTCCTCTCCTATGCCCATCTCATCTCTTCTCTCCTCTCCTATGCCCATCTCTCCTCTCTCTCTCTCCTATGCCCATCTCTCTCCTCTCCTATGCCTTCTCTTCTCTCCTATGCCCATCTCTCCTCTTCTCTCCTATGCCCATCTCTCCTCTTCTCTCCTCTCCTATGCCCATCTATCCTCTTCTCTCCTCTCCTATGCCCATCTCATCTCTTCTCTCCTCTCCTATGCCCATCTCTCCTCTTCTCTCCTCTCATATGCCCATCTCATCTCTTCTTCCCTCTCCAAAAATAAACATTTATATTTACATATAAAATGTTGTTTGTGATTGCTTTTGAAATAAATAGTTGGTCTAGATAGATCTACTGTATGTTCTAGTTCGAAGTCTACTAAGTTGGTCTAGATTCTAGAACTTGAGACAGCAAGCTAACAAGCTTGTGTGTGCAGAGCGGCACCAGAATTAAAAACACATATTACCTTTTTGTAAATAAATATATTTTGAAATGCTTCCTATTTCAGAAAACATCCTGGATAAATACTAAAAGAGCACATTTTCCACAAGCTGTAGGTAGAACTGTGGTCTAAATGGATAGTTCAGAGCTTCTGCACTTGTCTATAACCTATAGGAAACAATATATGGTCTAAACTTGACTGGAGGTTTCTCACTTTCGGGTGGTACAAATTGTGATATGGGGGAGGGAAATTGGCAGGTATATGCACATTTAATATTGTAGTATTTACTACAGGTAAAAAGTGTAGTGTTTTTGCAGATAAGACTGTAGTATTCTACAGTATACTACAGTTTACTACATAATTATATAGGAACTACTGTAGTATTCTATAGTAAACTGTAGCATTATATAGTAAACTGTAGTATTCTAAAGTAAACTGTAGTATTCTGTAGTAAACTGTAAATCAAATCAAATTTTATTGGTCACATACACATGGTGAGCAGATGTTAATGTGAGTGTAGTGAAAGGCTTGTGCTTCTAGTTCCAACAGTGCAGCAATATCTAACATGTAATCTAACAATTCCACAACAAGTACCTTATACATACAAATCTAAGTAAAGGAATGGAATAAGAATATATACATATATATGAGATGAGTGATGCAAGATATGTAAACATTATTAAAGTGGCATTATTAAAGTGACTAGTGATCCATTTATTAAAGTGGCCAATGATTTCAAGTCTGTATGTAGGCAGCAGCCTTTCTGTGTTATTGATGGCTGTTTAACAGTCTGATGGCCTTCAGATAGAAGCTGTTTTATCTCTTCAGATAGAAGCTTTGATGCACCTGTACTGACCTCGCCTTCTGGATGGTAGCGTTGTGAGCAGAGAGTGGCTCGGGTGGTTGTTGTCCTTGATTATCTTTTTGGCCTTCCTGTGACATCGGGTGATGTAGGTGTCCTGGAGGGCAGGTAGTTTGCTCCCAGTGATGTGTTGTGCAGACCACACCGCCCTCTGGAGAACCTTGCGGTTGTGGGTGGTGCAGTTACCGTACCAGGCGGTGATACAGCCTGACAGGATGCTCTCAATTGTGCATCTGTAAAAGTTTGTGAGGGTTTTAGGTGACAAGCCAAATTTCTTCTGCTTCCAGTAGTATTTTATGTTAAACTGTAGTGTTCTATAGTAAACGGTAGTATTTTTATGTGGGGAAAAAGCAGGTGCAGACACTTATTGCTCCTATGATACTTGTGGGTAGAGGTGTATCATACATAACTCTGTGTGTGTGTGTGTGTGTGTGTGTGTGTAACAGTATAACTTTAGACCGTCCCCTCGCCCATACCCGGGCGCGAACCAGGGACCCTCTGCACACATCAACAACAGTCACCCACGAAGCATTGTTACCCATCGCTCCACAAAAGCCACCCAACTACTTCAAGGTCTCAGAGCAAGTGACGTCACTGATTGAAACTCTATTTAGCGCGCACCACCGCTAACTAAGCTAGCCGCTTCGCATCCGTTACGTGTGTGTGTGTGTGTGTGTGTGTGTGTGTGTGTGTGTGTGTGTGTGTGTGTGTGTGTGTGTGTGTGTGTGTGTGTGTGTGTGTGTGTGTGTGTGTGTGTGTGTGTGTGTGTGTGTGTGTGTGTGTGAGTGAGAGAGAGAGAGCCTGTGAGCCAGCCAGGCCCCTTAGTGTGTCACGTGAAAAGTCATCTGAGGCCCGGAAACAGCTGTTCTCATTTGGGTATTTTGACAGTGGGTCATTAGCAAACATGTCTAGGGGTTTCCTCTGAAAATTGAGAAGGTAGTGAGGCACTCCACCAGTCACTCTCCACACCCCAGCATCTCATCCCCACCGCAGCCCATGAGTAAATAATACACACCCCATTACTCATTGCTTTCAGGTTTTACTGTATCAAGGGTTTACAGAGAGAGAGTGGAGTTCAGTCCGCTTTCTAAAACCTTGCCATTTGATATTAGGCTACATTTTGCTGGTGCTGTGTACTGGCACTCTTTACTGTCTGTATCAGTTTAATCTCACAGTGGAAAGCAGACCGTGTTTCATTTGAGTGGCATGTCTTCAAACTGTACATGTGGAAAGAACAGTTACGGCTGTTTCCCAGCTGTCTGTCAAACGGGTCTCCGCCCCTTTAATCATACCATTGGTCAATTTGCACATGGGGTGTTTACTCATTGGTCGTTTTTTTGTCAACACAAAGCACTCCCCACCGCTCCTTTGCCCTGTATGTGTGTTGTTGAACTGGGTGAGGTTCTACTTGCGAACGAAGCGGATGAGTAAATCATTTAAATGTCTCAAATATCTTTCTTGCTAGCCAACTAGCTTCCTATGACGGAAGGTAAACTAGCGAGACAACACGAGACCCCCTAGCTACTCAAGCGGCGGCTCGTGTAGAAATGTGCAGTATGCGTTTGTAGTTTGACATTAGCTAGCTTTAGTAGCGTTGGTCATTCATTCAGTCGCTAGCGGTGGGATGGTTTTCTTTTGTGTTAGCTATAAATTGCTAGCTACTCTGTTTGCTATGGCTAGCTAGCGTCTGCATTTGACAGCAGTGACCGCTCGAGAGACATCATGCGATTCCGCCAGGATACGATCGGCACCTGTTTTCCAGCTATCAAGACAAGATGCTTGCTTGTCCAAGGGAAGTAGCCACATTTGATTTAAACCCATAGTTGGTATTCGGGAATAAGGCGGACACTGATCTTGAGAATTGGCTACTGTAAGCCGTCATTGGCTATCTATCCTCGGCGAAACCGGTTTGGTAGCTAACTAGCTGGCTAAAGTGATTGCTAGAATAGCTACATTTGGATGCATACGGAAAATGGCATCAACAAAGGCAAAGGTTGGGATAACTAATGAAAGCAACTCCATTCGCGAGAGTGCCAAGACCTGCGCGAGCAGTCCCATGTTGTTGGCCGGAGCAGCATCGTTAACGCTGAACAACAGGACATACTCACTCGATGACCTGGACACCATTGCCACAGTTGGTAAGTTTAGGCAGCAAGCCAGTATGTTACAGTACACACGCTGGTATAACTGGTCTGTCTATCACAGGGCTTCTCACACTATCCTGCCTATCAACTAAGCTATATAGGCTGCTACTACTGGTACATGTTTGGCTCGTGCCAAGGCGACTATGTGATGAGCCATTCCATGGGATATGAGATCATGACATGGTGACGTGCTGAATATGAAACATCATTCAACTCTTGAGTCAGAAGAAAGCTGTCATGACCCTGTTCGGTCTGCTACTTAACCTGTCAACCGGATGGGGACAAGAACATTCTCCATTTCAGTCAAGCCCACCCATAGGTTTAACGTCCACCCTGTGCCCAATCATTGAGGAATTCGTCAGCCCACACAGTTGCTGGGATGGTCAACATTTTCTTGACATGACATTAGGGGAAATATCTGTGTATATCTCAGGGATCAAGCAGGGTACATGGTCACATTGCATACATGAAATAACCAGCTCGAGAAGTGAAAGCTTAATGGAGGAAACTCTTACTTCCCTCTATCAGACTTTTGCAACATTGAAACCCTTTCGACTAGTTCAGAGAGGGTGAGTATGTATTATTTGTAAAAAGAAAAAAGGAAATAGCTATATTAGTGAGGTGTCAGATGTTCCTTTTTGTTATTGTGAGCAGTGCCCTGTGAATGTCAAAGGAATGTCAAAGTTTGTGTTTGGCTCTGCTCACTCTTGTATGGGCACGTAAGTCCTTTCGCTGCATGGGTAATGTGTCAGCAGGCTCAGCTGTTGAACAGTGTTTTTTTTCACATGGGTGAAGTCCTCTGTGGTGAGTCTAATGCCAGAAACCAAGAATGTTAAAACAACATGCACTACTTCAACACTGAACACAGGCTACTGATCACGAAAACCACTTCATCTTTTACTCTCATATTTGATTAATGACGAGCAGGACACTTAGCAAATAGAGAATTCCCGTCATTCTAAGCCCACGCGATCAGGGAGAGGATGAAACTTATAGGCCGTAGATAAAATCATCCAAATTGCAAAACCTTTTGTTAGATGATGATGATGATGATGAGAGGGATTTACTTCTTATGACTAATCAGTTACACGTCTTGAGGACGGCTTTTGTCTAATGGTCATTGAAATAATGAGGCGCCTCGCTCTCACGTGACATTCGAAGCTTACAGTCATTACAGGCATTTTGCCCATCTTTCATGCATAGGAAACATTTTTTTGGTGATGAGGCAAAAATGGTGGGGCCTAAGCCAAGTGCATTGAGTAGCATCAACAAGCTAGGCTCTTATCAGTCCACGTCTGGCCTTGTTCCGTCAAATATGTAGTGTCAGTCAAATCAAATAAAACACACAGGCCTATCTATTTCTGCTCCCACAGAATTAGAACAAGAAGCATTCTGTATTCTATTCAAATACATGTAGGCTAGCATCCAGCAAGCCAAGAATCTGACAAAATAGCACACCTTTAAGTGTCGCTGTGAAAACAGGTGTCACTCTTTCTCCCTCTAATTGATTCAGTTCAGTTGTGGAGCAAAAATAGGTCAGTCATTTCCCCTTCACTTTTCCAAGTTAGCTAGACCTCTGGTTTGTTTCCATGCAAAATGCCTCACATTGGTTTTGTGAGAAACATCCATTTTGTGCCATTTATTATCATATAGCCTAGCTGTTTTTATTTTTTTGGAAACAATATTCAGTACACCATGCAAGTATTCAGTGCAGCATTTGGTGCATATCCCTTTGCTTCTGGCGTTGCTATATTGGAGAGAAAAGAACAAACCAGGCTTGACCCACTTGCTGGGGGAAACCTATGTCACATTGCCAAACGAAATCACTGGACATTTCTGGTGGTAATCACTCAATATGATGAAAATAGTATATACAGTTGAAGTCGGAAGTTTGCATACACTTAGGTTGGAGTCATTAAAACTCATTTTTCAACTACTCTACAAATTTCTTGTTAACAAACTATAGTTTTGGCAAGTCAGTTAGGACATCTACTTTGTGTATGACACAAGTCATTTTTACAACAATTGTTTACAGGCAGATTATTTCACGTATAATTCCATGTATCACAATTCTTGTGGGTCAGAAGTGGGTTACATACACTAAGTGCCTTTAAACAGCTTGGAAAATTCCAGAAAATGATGTAATGGCTTTAGAAGCTTCTGATAGGCGAATTGACATCATTTGAGTATATTGGAGGTCTACCTGTGGATGTGTTTCAAGGCCTACCTTCAAACTCAATGCCTCTTTGTTTGACATCATGGGAAAATCAAAAGAAATCTGCCAAGACTTCAGAAAAAAAAATTGTAGACCTCCACAAGTCTGGTTCATCCCTGGGAACATTTTCCAAACGCCTGAAGGTACCACGTTCATCTGTACAAACAATAGTACGCAAGTATAAACACCATGGGACCACGCAGCCGTCATACCGCTCAGGAATGGTTCTGTCTCCTAGAGATGAATGTACTTTGGTGCGAAAAGTGCAAATCAATCCCAGAACAACAGCAAAGGACCTTGTGAAGATGCTGGAGGAAACAGGTACAAAAGTATCTATATCCACAGTAAAAACGAGTCCTATATCGACATAACCTGAAAGGCCGCTCAGCACGGAAGAAGCCACTGCTCCAAAACCGCCATAAAAAGCCAGAGTACGGTTTGCAACAGCACATGGGGACAAAGATCATACTTTTTTGAGAAATGTCCTCTGGTCTGATGAAACAAAAATAGAACTGTTTGGCCATAATGACCATCTTTGTATTTGGAGGGAAAAGGGGGAGGCTTGCAAGCTGAAGAACACCATCCCAACCGTGAAGCACAGGGGTGGCAGCATCATGTTGTGGGGGTGCTTTGCTGCAGGAGGGACTTGTGCACTTCACAAAATATATGGCATCATGAGGGAAGAAAATATGTGGATATATTGAAGCAACATCTCAAGACATCAGACAGGAAGTTAAAGCTTGGTCACAAATGGGTCTTTCAAATGGACAATGACCCCAAGCATACTTTCAAAGTTGTGGAAAAATGCCTTGAGGACAACAACGTCAAGGTATTGGAGTGGCCATCACAAATCCCTGACCTCAATCCTATAGAAAATGTGTGGGCAGAACTCAAAAAGCGTGTGCGAGCAAGGAGGCCTACAAACCTGACTCAGTTACACTAGCCCTGTCAGGAGGAATGGGCCAAAATTCACCCAACTTATTGTGGGAAGGCTACCTGAAACGTTTGACCCAAGTTAAACAATTTTAAAGGCAATGCTACCAAATACTAATTGAATGTATATAAACTTCTGACCCACTGGGAATGTGATGAAAGAAACAAAAGCTGAAATAAATCATTTTCTACTATTATTCTGACATTTCACATTCTTAAATTAAAGTGGTGATCCTAACTGACCTAAGACAGGGAATTTTTACTAGGATTAAATGTCAGGAATTGTGAAAAACGGAGTTTAAATGTATTTGGCTAAGGTGTATGTAAACTTCCGACTTCAACTGCAACAGTAGCTACTAGAGGAAGAAAAATATCAGTTTGCTGCATCCACAAGATTAGGCTACTTGAGGGAGCAACGAACGGTGATTGGAAAAGGACATTACCATATGTCTTTACTGTGCCGACAGGTACTAGTCCTAACCTCCCTAGACGATTGGCTTCTGCAGCAGATTCCTTCTGAATACAAACAAAATATTGATTGAGCTGTTGCCTAAAGACTACACAAATGTCATTATTAACTCACTTATATTGAGCAAGGTGCTCACTATGTTTGCCAAAAGATTTTCTCTAGCTGTTTTTCGTGCTTTAATAGTGTAGGCCTAAAGACTGCCTGTTGGGAATCTCTAGATAAGTAGTATAAGGCCCACTAGGAGAGGACAAAAATCTGTAGAATATCCATCTGATTGTGCTGACTTTACAAGAACGTATCTGCTTTGAGGCGCTATATTACACCAGCAATGTTTTCAGGTATAGTAGTACATTTGAGCTCAGAGTCAAACCTGACATTTATCTAACCTCTGTCTTATGATATGATGATGAAGAAGACAAAGAAAGGGGTTGGGCTTTGTTTTGCTTGCTCCTATTAGATTACTATGGAGACTGAGAACAGGGAAGGACAAAGAATCCTTGTGCGAGGTAAGCCCAAACGTGCCAGAAGCCAACTTTATCTGGGATTGTGAGTCCATCTCTCTGTTTGTCTACTCCCTCTCGCCTTACTCACAGTGAAATATGACTAGACATGGGGTGTTATTTTGTACTCCTCTAGACCTGGGGATGGGAATAGAGAAACATTCTGAATTGGGGACCGGAATAATGAGGTCAGACTTGTAAAAGAGTGAGAAGACAACTCAAGGAATCTTGGACAGTTCTTCCAGGTTCAACCTCTTTTAATTGATGGAAGGGTGGAAGACATGTCAGGCATGATTGAATGTCAAAAAGAAATGTCATTCTGATTTCATGAAATTACTTGATCCAGAGATCTGTTCCTGATTTATCAAATCAAATGTTATTTGTTACATATGCCGAATACAAGAGGTGTAGACCTTACAATGAATGCTTATTTACAGGCCCTTAACCAACAATGCATTATTAAGAAAAATAAGTGTGAAGTAAAAAATGATGGTGGTTGATTTATTGCAGAAATAATCTGAATTCAATTTTGCTCTATGACCTTTCGGGGGGGGGGTATGAGAGAGAACTTAACGCCTTGTCTAATGACTGTTGCTCTCTCTCTCTCGTTGCTTCAGGCACAGGGACCTTTGGCAGGGTGTTCCTGGTGAAAGACAAGAAGAGCAGGGCGTTCTACGCTCTGAAGGCGATGAAGATCCCTGACGTGATCCGGCTGAAGCAGGAGCAGCACGTCCACAACGAGAAGGAAGTCCTGACCGAAGTCAACCACCCCTTCCTCATCAGACTGTGAGTGTCTGATCACCTCATCGACACACAACGTCACCAAACATAGCCTAATGTGGCTGTCATAACATAAAGACAAGGAAGTCCTGACCGAAGTCCACCTCCCCTTCCTCATCAGACTGTTATTGTCTGATCGCCTCAACGCCATCGTCAGCCACAGATCTGTTGGAAGTGGATTTAATATATAAATAATATATGCCATTAAGCATAAGTCTTTATCCAAGGTGACCTCCCCTACAGTGAGTGTATGCGTTTCTAGAATATGTGTGTGATTAGGGGTGGTGAATCCCATGACCTTGGTGTTGCTAGCACCGCGTTCCTACCCACTAAGCCACACAGGGCCACTTTCCACTTGTCCTCTACAACCGTTTTGACAAGGTCCATGCCACATACTGTAAGCTGAGCAAACACTGACCAGACTACCGTGTGGTCTAACTCTCTACATCCAACCACTGTTACCTGACCAATATTTGTGTTTGACTATAGTCACCTTGTTCAAATGTACTGGTGTGTTTATTTCCTGTTTATACCTTCCAGGTTCTGGACCCACCATGACGATCGTTTACTCTACATGCTGATGGACTACGTTCCAGGCGGGGAGCTGTTCAGTTACCTCCGTAGCCGCGGGCGCTTCAGCAACACCACGGGCCTCTTCTACTCCACGGAGATCGTGTGTGCCATCGAGTACCTCCACTCCAAAGAGATCGTCTACCGAGACCTGAAGCCGGAGAATATACTGCTGGACAGCGAGGGACACATCCGCCTCACGGACTTCGGCTTCGCTAAGAAGCTCTCGGACAGGTATGATGTAATGCCGTAGAGTGCAACTTTATTGTCCATCGAGACACGGAAATGTGTCTTTGGACTGTGTTATTATATTTCCAACTTCCCTGAGACCACACACACCCTAGAGACTGGAAGCAGCACAGGGTCAGCCGCAGAGCAGCGTCCCAGTATGAGCTGTTCGTCCCCACAGGTATCATCCCATCTGGGAGCAGGTGTGTTGCACAGCTAGGACATCCTTAATTGTTAGATATTATGCCCCCTGACAAGTCATTACCAGGATATTATTAGACTGCCGTGTTAATTGCGGGAATGAATGCTGTTTGTTTTTCTGTCTCATTGTAAGAGCCATACAGACATATTTGCCTGATTGGTACAGTAGGGACATAGATATCCTTCCTGAAGTTGTCATTTTACACCCATATAATATTCCGAGTGTATGGAGGGGAATCCTCGCTCTATCTAAGACGGAATCGGAAAAAAATGCAAAGATGCGATGGAAATTGCCGTTATTTTGTTTTTATATTTGCGTTACAAGCAGCTAGTCCTCTTCAGTAACCTCCGTAGGATTGGAAAGCTGCAGCACTCCGGGTTAAAACGGTGTTGTATCTGCACTGCGGTAGTGTAGTGAGACTGCAGTAGCACTAGTGTTTTGCAGGGAGCCTCGCTGAACACAAACCTGACCCACTGACATGTAAACAAAATGGACTAAGATTACATTTTCTCTGTCCGGGAGAGTAAAACAGATTTGGAGTAGATGTGCATCTTGTGACCCACTTAAAGAAACGGAAGGCAAAAGGAATTGCCTCGAATGCGGCGAGGGTGTGAAGAACAAACGAATGAGCTGAGTTGGCTGCCTTTCCACTGGTGGTGTTCCTGTGCGCGGGCGATCAGTTTAGAAGGTGAAACAATACCACACCACACTGTTGATGCTTCCACAGTGCCACCTCATGGCAGAATGGACCCGCTTTGGTTCTGGGATGTGCTCGGAGGTTACCGTTTTTTTTTAGACTAGCTTTGTCAGTCGTAGAGTAGCACTCTGTCCAGAGAGTACTCTGAGTCTGAGGTAGATATGCCTTTCAGACAAAGGTTGCATGCCACAAAAAAAATGCACAATGCAATCTGCATTTTCCACATTGCGACCAGTGTCCCGTTGTCGTTCACATCAAACTCTATACTAATGGTGGAAATGTACGAATGAAATCAGGGACCTCGAGCCTGCTCTTTAAACAGAGTAACCATTTGCATACAAATTAACCATCACCACGGCAACTGTCCAAGAGTTATTTTCCAAAGGGCCAGTTTTTTTTCTTCTTCAGAACATAAAAAAAATCAGATGAAAATTATAGTTTGTTGTGTCATATTCTGCTCCCCACTTCAGATACCCTCCCTGCTGGCCTGATAATAGTGATCCAGGGTTGTATATGTCCTCCAAACAGTGTTAATCAGCTGTACTATTGAACCAAAGACATTGATCTACCAATAACACAACCAGAACCAATACTTCCAGCAAACTAAAGCTCCGTCACTCTGTTGGATCCATATACCACCCGATAGTACTGTGAGATCAGGCTGCACACGCTGTATTAGTTATACCACGTCAGTGTACATGCTACTGTGAAATCAGTCTGCATAGGCTGCACTACTACTGACTGGAAGGACCAGTCGACTGACCGCTGATACTGTTGTGAGAGCAACCTACATACAGGACACTAGTATAAACGGCAGGTTGAGCACTTTACCTGACTGGGGTTGTCTTTCCCTGAATGTAATTGAAGTCTCCTCTCTCTCGGGTGAACTCATTGGAATGTGCAGTGTGTGCTGCGTACAGGGTGACCCTTGGGGGAAACCGAGGCTTGGATTGATCATCAGTCAGCTATTCTCGGCTACACATCCCAAATAAACGTTGTACGTGTCTGCGTGTTCCTGTGTTCTGTTGTAGTAACGTAACATCTCAAATGTAAATGGTTCAAACCTAATATTGTTTCTCTTTAATGTCTCTTTCTCCATCGCTCCGTTCAGGACGTGGACTCTGTGTGGAACCCCAGAGTACCTGGCCCCAGAGGTCATCCAGAGCAAAGGTCATGGCCGGGCGGTGGACTGGTGGGCCCTGGGGATCCTCGTCTTTGAGATGCTGGCTGGGTGAGTAGTATTGTCCTGTCCTCTGACTGAATGGGAAGGACTGGTGTTGAGCTGAACACTAGTGTCATGTCTCCTGACAGGGCAGGGTTGAACACCAGGGGGCCCCAGTCCACCAGAGGACAAGATGACTGGGTGGTAGTAGCAGGGGTTGGGCTCAATTTCATTTATATTCAGAATGTAAACTAACATTCCAATTCTCCTCAATTTGATTTTTTAATGAAAAATATTGGAATCGGAATTCCAGTTTACTTCCTGAATTGAGATAGAATTGATCCCGTGCTAGTGTAGTAGTATGTATGAAGAGTGGCTATCCTCTATGGACAGTGGGTAGTATCCAGCAGAATGTCTGTGGTGAGTCAATGGAGTGACAAGTGTGCTGTTATTCAGAGTTGACCTTATGAGGTTACGTCACTCTGTAGTGGGCTTAATTCCAAGACCAGTCTGCCTTGTGTTTCTGTGATGACAGAGGTGGACGGTCTTAAGGATGAAATGAAGGTTACAGATTGAAGAAAGGTCAAAAGTAACTTATTCTGACACATTCCCACCTGTGTGTGATCTGTGGAGACCAAGGTTTCATGATAACAAACTCTGGTGGCTTTAAGCTGTGCTCTCTCGTCTGAGAACCCCACTCAGTCACTCATTAATTCAAGGCCTACAGAAGCACTGCTCAAATATGATTTCTGTAGACGGGCCGTAGTTGTACCATAACTTAACGACGCCGGGCCTGTGTTCCAAATGGCACCCTATTCCCGATGCAGTGCACTACTTTTGAACAGAATCCTGGTCAAAAGAAGTGCACGACATAGGGAATAGGGTGCCATTTGGAACACTGTCAGTGACGCCGGGCCGTTTAGCTATGGTACATCTGCGGCCTGGTGCCTATAGAAATCCTATTTCAGCAGTGCTTCTGTGGAGTGCACTGGCCTTGAATGAATGAATGACTCACTGACTGAGTGTATGTCTGCTAGCAGCATATAGCATCACTCACGTGGCCGGCTGCTCTTCCGCTCCTCTTTGAGACGAGGGAACCAAGTTAAATGATTTGTTCTATATAGCCCATCCTACACATGAGTTAAGCGCTTGCTTTTTGCTTATAATCTGCATGCATTTCTGCAGGCGTCACATAGGCTCCATGTACTAGGCTCAATATGTAGGGTGTAGCCTATGTGTGCACTCACTGAACGGTGAGTGGATAAAAGTGTCTGCCAAGTGCCATATTATTAAGCAATAAGGCACGAGGGGGTGTGGTATATGGCCAATAAACCACGGCTAAGGGCTGTTCTTTGTCACGACACAACGCGGAGTGCCTGGATACAGCCCTTAGCCGTGGTATATTGGCCATATATCACGAACCTCTGAAATGCCTTATTGCCGTCATAAACTGGTTACCAGCGTAATTAGAGTGGTAAAAATGTTTTGTCATACCTGTGGTATACAGTCTGATATACCATGGCTGTCAGCCAATCAGCATTCAGGGCTCGAACCACCCAGCAAGAGAGAAGGGCTCTGATAGTGTTATGTTCAGTACACTATCACAGAGGCTCCCAACCAGGGGCACTTGGCCTGTCCACAGAGGGTACTTGAAAAGATTCATGAGACCATAGTCCTACTGGTAAAATACTCATGAGGGGGTAAATCAGGGGTACTCCAGGCAGAGCAAAGTTCAGTTGGTGGTACAGTAGCCCGAAAAAAGGTTGGGATCCACTGCCTATCATGTGAATTAGCCGCCCCTAGAGGGCACTAGTTATTATAACCTCAGCACAGTACACAGGATGGGTTTGGGTGTGTATTGTTTGTTTTGCTATGGAAATGGAGCACAGCCCTTATCCCCAGAATGGGTAAAAATGTTGTGAAATCAGAGATTTGACTTCATATCTATGCCTTTTGAATAAAGTGAATATTGATAGGCCTAGTACTTAGCAGCTATCAAAGCAATCACTCTGCTTTTCTTCACTACGTGGCAGAACAGTTGGGGAAATATCATCTGTAACATGAATTTGATTTATTTTCATTTTTTTATTTGATTAATCATTTTTTGTTATTTACCGTATTGATTAAATCTGTATGAATATAGAAATGTGCTTCTGTACTAGAGTGGTAGTGAAGTTGTCAGCGAATCAGAAGTGCCTCCTCACATCACCAAAGCGACCTTTAAGTCGCTTTGGATAAAAGCGTCTGCTAAATGGCATATATTATTATATATATTATATTATTATTATTATTATTATATTATTATATTATTATTATTATATTAGTATATTCATGTGCCAGTAGAGAATTCAGTGGCCTTGGGCTTCTGGTGAAGAAAAATGTGACCTTCTCCTTAGCATCCGTCACACTGGCCTTTTGAAGTGTGCGCACACACTCAGCGCCCCAGGAGACAAAAGCTCCCTTCAGAACAACGCGCCCTAAAGGTTGCCTGCCGTGTAACCGTTTTGTCAAAGGTCCTGTAGCTTCCGTAGTGGAGGAATGTAAAGGGGGGGGGCGGCTTCTGAAAGTTACGAGGTGTGGTAGGTTTACACACTCAGACATCCATCCGCCCCAGGGTCCTGACTTCTGGGAATAATCATGACGAGGTCACCTGTGCACTGAGCTCCACACATATCTTACACTGTATCTTACACACACACACCGACACACACAGACAGTCCAGTAGGCTTGTATCATCCTGTATCTAATCCTGCCTGGAGGGGGAGCCTGCTCTCCTTAATGAAAACCGCTGTGTGTGTGTGTGTGTGGTCCTCCCTCCCACTCACATCACAACATCTTCTCTGGTCAATGTAGCCTATTCCAGTTCCATGCTAACCAGAAACCGTTGTAATTTCTGTTTCTCTGCAATCTGTGGAAGATGAGCATTCTTGTCGATTCTTACTGTAGCCGTGCTAGTTTAAATCTACTCCCAAACACCTAGGCCTACTCCTGCGTACAGACGATCCTAACTCCTACTGCTAAACATGTTAGTCGTTCCCTGTTTTGATTTATCCTGTTTTCACCATTTCCTCCGTCCGTTCCTCTCCCCATCCTCCTCCCTGTGGAATCTTGGCGACACCTCAGGTGTTACGTAAACCGTAGGTTGCTGTTGCATAAGAGGAGCCGAGTCTCTAGTCTCTCACTGTTCATCACTGGGGACCTAGACTAATCTACCGGCAGGCTGGCGGGCGTGCCTGGGGGGACGACTGCATGGTGGTAGCCTGCACTTGGCCTCCCTCTTTAAGAGGAGGACCCATCAGGAAAGCAGCTCTCTGTTGATTCATCCTTTGGCTCCCCTCGTATTCTACCAACGCCCTGACTCTTTCTCTTCTTTTTTTCCCCCTCCCTTCTGCTCTGACATTCACTGTAGAGACCTGTCCCTGCTAAAGACATTACATTCCCCTTGGAAAGCAGCTTTTCTGAAGGACTTTATTCTGATCTCAGGCCATGACCAAAAATCATTACCGGGCATTATTTCTCCCTTCCTTATCCTGTCCGTTTTAGTCATTTCAGTTTATTGACAGGTTTTGACTGATGCGTGCCGTCGTCCACTGATGCAGTCGTCCTTTTGATAGTTGTCTTATCTGGCTTTCGTCTGACCGTCTGACTTGAATGAATCTATTACACAATTCTCTGACCTTCTACATAAAAAATAATAATAATATTGGTCTGTGTTACACATCTAACAGCCTCCAGGCCCCAATTCCACAGTCAGAGGTCTCTGTCTCCATTTTGACTGGCTCAGCTCGGCAGCCCCTGTGACAAACTGGTGTGATGATCCGCCTGTCTGCTGCATGTGTAATGCATTTAGCTAGGCTGGCCTGGCCCGTTATGTAAAGCAGCCTGCACGGTTAATGGTTTGCCCAGGCTGGAGCAGTGCTGGGGAAGCGTTCACCATTAAACCATCAGTCACCAGAATGCAGCTGATTGGTCTGAGGAGCAACACACAGACACAGACACAGACACAGACACAGACACAGACACAGACACAGGTCACACACACACACACACACACACAGAGAGAGTTAAATAGCACACACAGGTCTCCAGATGAGTTAATTAAACTGTAGGGTCATGTGTTTCACTGCGTTGTGTTGTCGTGTACTTTACTGCAGCCCTTTCAATTTCCTGTTTTGTAGCTAGGTTTCCGTCCATCAAAAATCTGCATAAAAATATGTGTGTTTTCCCACCACAGGCGTGTTTCCTTCAAAAATGATTTGTTGCTCATAAAAAGCTGTGCTTTTATCAAAACTTTTGAGGTTAAATTCCCATGTACCGGGGGAAAAAAATACTAGTAAATGGGTTTCCATTGCATTTTCAACTCTATTGATGGTTTTGTCACAAAATAACATTTGTTTTATATAGAAAATGTGCCCACTCTGGTCTTGGCACCTGCCCCCAAGTCAACAGCTCTCAGATACAGTGTGGGTAGGCTACCTACATGTGTGAGATTATTATGGACCGAAAAGCCAGATGATTTGTCAAACAGCAGACATGCATTGATCACCATGTCACCAATCAAGCTCATCACCATGCACTTTCACCACCCTGTGATGTTCATCGCAACTTATTTAATCTGTAGCCTAATAAACTGCATGCTTTCCCATGTCGTAGTGGGAGGACATTTTACATAGTTTAGCAGCTGATCCAGAGCGACTTACAGTAGTGAGTGTGTACGTTTTCATACTGGACCTCCGTGGGAATCAAAACCCACAACCCTGGCATTACAAGCGCCATGCTCTTCCAACTGGGCTCCGCAGGACCACACAAAATATAATTGTGTGACACTAAGTTTACTTCAAATATAATGGTTGTCAATATTTGCGCCTGAAAGGCATTTCCACTGCCTTTTCTCGCATAATCAATTTTACAGAGACAAAAAGATCCCCGTTTTGTATAGCGTATCCTGGCAGACATTTGGAAAGTTGACCGACAAACTTCCATCAAGCCTGTCGTGACATTTTAATCTGACGTGCTTTTGACTTGAGTAAATAGGTTGGATGGAAACCTGCTTTATGATTCTATTTTTCCTCTGTGGTTTAATTTGATTAGTGTTTGCCAATAGGAACAAACATTTTGAAGGAGTTGACAAGTTATATCACCGGTTGAGGAGAGATGACTGTTTTATATGACATGTTCTTTTATTTCCCTCTCCAGGTACCCACCGTTTTTTGACGACAATCCCTTTGGTATTTATCAGAAGATCCTCGCCGGGAAGCTGGAATTCCCGCGGCATCTGGATTTTTATGTAAAGTAGGTCGTACACACACACACACACACACACACGCACCCAGGCACACATCCAAGCACAGGGGATTGTGGGTGAAATAATGGAGGGAAAATCCCCAAAGTCTACCACTACCTCGGCACAAACGTATTCCAGTATGATACATAATATTCGATAAGCCCATCTTATAAAATTTCGACTTGTGAGGAGAATGTATGGATGTTGGTTTTCACATCACATTTCAATCAGATTTTTTAGATTTAGGTCTTGGCGTGCAGGAAACAAAATGTTCCTGAGAAGTCCTCCAGACTGTTATTGGAAACACACCCGCATCCACCATCACACTCTCTACCCATAACAACCATAGTGTGTTTTAGAAATGCATTACCAATACTCATGATTAGGACCTGACAATTGGAATTTGGCAGGGCTGCATTGTGAATACCTTTTAGTTGTTTATGTGCATCTAGGAATGTACCAAATCCAATATTTAACTTATCTCTCCAGTGCGTGCGTGTGTGACCACCGGATGTGTGGATGAACGTGTGTGCCTGCCTGCGCACGCAGACAGTGTGTGTGTGTGTGCTGCGTCACACAGTGCAACCATCCTCCCAAACGGCAGGGTCAATCAGCGTCCCGTGCAGAAGATGAAGAGCTAGCTACGCTGAATGTCGGATGCAGGCCCTCACTAATGACACACTCTGCTGAGTTGGAACTCGTCCTTTAAACCCGTCACAACCATCACACTGCTCCTCAGAACAGCTGGAGGCTGGAGTAATGTTAGGAGATTACCGGCTTTAGAAGGAGAGGAGGACCTGGGCAGTACTCAATCAGCCCTGACACACTGGCCCAGCCGGATACCTGGGAGGGGCCACACACATCCAGTGTTCCCTAACGCACGCGCACACACAGTCCCACTGCTACCACACACACACACACGCACACACTCGCACACAGACAGTCCCACTGCTACCACACACACACACGCACACACACAGTCCCACTGCTACCACACACACACACACACACACACACACACACACACACACACACACACAGTCCCACTGCTACCACACACCACACACACACACACACACACACACACACACACAGTCCCACTGCTACATAACACACTAACAAAAGAGCCCCAAACACTTAAGCCGTCTATCTTTTGGCCCCAGACAGACAGAAGGGTTTTCTTTTTTTTTTTTTTTAAATATTCCCTCCAGCCATATCACTGTCACTTTGACCCGGTCCCATCCATCAGAACTGATGGGTAGAACCTGAACCTGAGTTGTCTGTCTCTGGCTCTGTCCGTGTTTGTCTGTCCATTGCAGTAACTCTTTTCTATCACAGAGAAGATAAGACGTGTTACAGTATTACTGAACATGTGTAAGACCAACTTGTTATATGCCTTTCAAATAGGGGGTGGTAGGTAGCCTAGTGGTTAGAGCGTTGGGCCAGTAACCGAAAGGTCGCTGGATCGAATCCCCGAGCTGACAAGGTCGTTCTGCCCCTGAACAAGGTAGTTCAGGGGCAGGCTGTCATTGTAAATAAGAATTTGTTCTTAACTGACTTGCCTAGGGAAATATATATTTTTAAATAAGTATGCTATTCAGAATATACTGTAAGGTCACTGTGCAGGACCTTCTGCATAGAAAGGTGTTGTTGTTTTTTTCAGGCCGCCTTACTCCAAACAGAAAGAAAGAAACAACTTAAACAACTAAAACCAGATAGAAACTATGAAGAAAAGATAATGAGTCTTTGTCATGGCATTGGGCCTCGTTGATTAAAAAAAAAAATGTTTGATTCATTCCGATAGCATAGAATCATGCATAAGTCATGGCAAAATGTGTAGATTTGCAGGAAATGTGCTTTAAAAAACAAGTAAATAATGATCTCTACCACAAGGCAAAATGTGTAGAATTCCACAAACATGTTGGTTGGTGACTTCACCATTGGCCACGCCCCTGCCATTCCCACCACCTAAGCCCCATTTTGATCCAGAAAAAAAGCTCTGCTGCCTGGTATATTGCCATAGAAACGTACAGTGACATTGTTTATCGCTTACATATTGCGTAAGATAGAACTGTCTCAGATTGGGCAACCAATTGGAGTTAAGGAACGTTGTATTTCCCCTCAACGTTTCATAAGTCAGGCTACATGGACATATTTTTATTTAACCGGGGGGGGGCATTGATGTTAAAAATGTCTTTTGTGAGGGAGACCTAGCGAGAGGTCAGCAGGAAATAGCCCGTGTGTACATACAATTACAATGGTCAGTGATATTTTCTTTGACCAGAGCTTTAAACTCAGACACTCTCTTCCAGTTTTAGTCTTTTGTAGTTCGTTCCAGGACCAAGGGAGTATTATAGGAGTAGGATTGTTAGTATATGTATTTATTTATTCTTCTTCGGGGGGCTGCTTCCCCATTTTCAGTCCTTGTCATATAGGGACTGTAAAAGAGAGCCACTGAATGAGAGCGGAGGCTTTAGGATTGTGAAGTTGTTGTGACTTGGGAGGGTCTAAGACACTAAAATGCACACTGTCAATAATCGGCTGGTATATTTACGCCTGCGCTGGCAAGCTCGTTGGTTGTGAGATACGGCAGCTTTATTGAAGGCTCACTCTGTCAGCGCCGGCCGCATATCATCGGAAAACTTACACGGTCATTTTTAAAGGCATTGTGAATCATCCCAAATTCATCCCTAAAGTATCCCTACGTCAGCGTCTTCATAGTTGTGAAAAGTTTCACTTTAAAACCTGTCACTTTCCCTCAATTAAAATAGGGAGAGGGAAAGAGCAAGAGGATGTTTCTGCCTGGATGAACCACACACACACACACACACACACACACACACACACACACACACACACACACACACACAGGATGTACCTCTCTGTTACTGCATGGCACCTTTATGAGTCTGTCAGTGTATCTGTTGTTCCAATAGCCAAGCTCATCTATCTTGTCAGCTTTTGGACGGAGACGGACCTCTTGACTTCTGACTGAAACTGCAGACCTGGAGACAGTCACAGTGAGTTCACACTAACAATCTGTCTCCTTGACCGTCTTTCTATTGTTTTCCAGAGATCTCATCAAGAAGTTCCTCGTCATTGACCGAGCCAGGAGGTTAGGCAATATGAAGGTGAGTTTCAAGATCAAACCATGATTCAGATTTATAAAGGTTTATTATCCCAAGCTATACTAAAACATTACACAAGAACAGATACACGGTACTAATGAAACCCATGTTAAAGTATTTTGTTGACTCGTCAGGTCGTGGAGTGAGTCTTTTGCAGTTTGACGTCACGGTCTCAGCACTGAGACAGGAAAGGGCCTAGGGAGTGACTGAATGTCTGCATTTGGTTCCAATTAGCTGGATACATAGAGGGAGTTGTTGTAGAGGTAGTTTGCACCCTTAAAGGCGTGGGAGGGGGCAGCAGGGGTTTAGGGTGGATCACAGAGAAACATATTTCCCCTGCACTGGCAACAAGTCAGTTTAGTAGTTAATCACATGGGGTACGGGCTCATTACTTAGTCCTGCCATTTCAACATGACTGGGCATTCTATGCAAATATCAATTCTATCTTGCTGAAAAGATGCTCCTTTTGGTAGCCATGATGTCCACTGTAGTAGTAGGAGTGAAGCCAGTATGCACAAGCCATCTGCCCAGGAAATGTGTAGAACGCAACAGAGAAGCTGTGTTTGCACAGCGAGAACTGGAGTCTCCCACCACAATGAACACGGGCCTCTTGGTAACACCGTATTCCCTTTTAAAGTGCACTAGCTTTGAACAGGGCCCATGGGGGGGGGGCTCTGGTCGAAAGCAGTGCACTATGTAGGGAATAGGGTTCCATTTGGGACGCCGTGTCACTCAGTAGAGTGATCCGTAATTCCTCTTGAATAAATGAATGTTATTTTTTGAACCACTGTGATGGAATTGTCTCTCCGTCATAACAGGCGGGATTTAATTTTTTCTACTAGACACTGAGCGGTCCAATGTAGGCGCCATGCACATCTTAACTCTCATGGCGGACTGATTATTCCTTGTTTGCTTGCCTCCGTTTTGTGCAGTTTGTATGTATGCCTCAGGAACACTACAGGCCTGGCTTTTACTCAGCCACCAAAGATGGAAAGAAAAAAAACAAGTGTTTATCTGTTTCAGACTTCTCGTCCCTGTAGTCAACCGCAATTTTATGATTAATTCATTGGAATCATATATGTATCTGGCACTGACGTTCAATCGAAGGATGAGTTCTGAGTGTTTTGAATTACACTGTTCAAAGGCATAAGAGTCAATGTGGGAGTATATGATGTCTCTTTTCAATTAAACAACTGTTGGTAAGCACAATGATTTAAATAAACATAAATCACCACACGGTCTGTTATTAACTTGTGCCTCAAAGGGTTTTCTGAGGAACATGTGCTAGTTAGCTGACTAGCTAGCCGACTCTAGGTGTGGTCTAGCCACACACTCCCAGTATACAGGGGGAATCACCACAGACACCACAAAGTGTTTAGAAAGAATGAAGTGTTTTGCTCTAATTGTCGTTATTATTTCAAACCCTTTATTCCAGACGTGAAGAACGTAATTTATCTTGATTCCAGATTGTGTCGAATAGAGGGCCCGCGGACGGCTCTGATGCACAGTGTCTTCTCTTGCAGAACGGAGCAGACGATGTGAAAAAGCACAGATGGTTCAAGTCTATAGACTGGGATGGTGTACCTCTGAGAAAACTGAAGGTCTGTCACGTTGGCGATATTACACACATCAATGGGAACACATGTAAACGTACACTTTATTTTCAGGATGTACTGTTTTCATTCAACTCACCATTTTAGAGTTGATGTACTTTTAAAAGAAAACACCTGCTTTTTTTTTAGCTCTTTGATGTATTCAGAGTCATGTTATTTTTGTTCCCTCAGCCACCCATAGTTCCCAAGGTGTCCCACGAAGGTGACACGTCTAACTTTGATGCCTACCCCGAGGACGAGTGGAAGAAAGATGCACCTGTGCCTGCAAAGGACTTGGAAATCTTCAAGAACTTCTAGAAAGGCGGAAGTAATGACAGAAATACTTTGAAAACATTTAGGTCTTGTAGAGAGAGACTCAGGAACTTTTAGACCTTGGAGAAGGTGAGTCAAACTTCTAGATGTTGAAAAAATACCGACTTCTGGATCTTGCTGAATAACAGAAAGACTGGTAAATCATCTGAGATGTCACCATTGTATGGTCAGCAAGAGAACTTCCAAGCGTCCAAGTCCCAGAACTTTATCTTGCTTGAAGACATTGAAGTGTTCCACATTGGGTGGAACAGCAGGACAGAATTTACCTAAAAATAACTAAAAGAGCCATCATATCGCCACAATATTCATCTAGCATTAATTTCCTTTCGTTTAAAAACATTTTTTTTCCACTTAACTAACACCTCAGTCCTCAGTTTCTTTGTTTCTCTGAGCCTTCTCCTGTTATGCAAAAAAAAAAAAAAAAAAAAGATGGTCCTCTTTGAACCAAAGGGCATTGTTACTGAAATGAATATGTTTAAAATGCAATATTCAGGATTTTTTTACATGTATTTTGTTGGGCCAAAAAGGTTCCAGTTTTCTTTGTTGGAACTTGTAGGACTCAACCAACTGAGCAAAGCTTATGATCCGAAAATGATCACGCATACAGTAGACTCTGTACAGTAAATGGAATTTACATGTGTAGTTACTACATCCATACTTAGTAGATTGTACTTGACATTTGTCAATGAGAAAGTATGAAACTTGTACAGGAACGTACTACAATATCATGCCAAGCAAGCTTTGTAATATCATTTTATTGACTGGCTGCAAGTCAAATAGGCTGTTAAACTTGTCATTTTGAGCTGTAAGTACTTGGCTATCTATCGGCCGGATATCCATGCATGTGTGCATCAAGGCCAGACCAGAAAGCTCTTGTAAAAGGTGCCTTTGGATGTGACATACTGTATGTCTTCTTCTTTTCTCCTGACAAGCTAGTGGTACTTTTTCAACTTTTATTTATAGAACACACACTGTTTATACTTGAGCTGTGCTGTTGAAAACGTTGACTGTTAATCATAATATATGTGGAGTAATTGTTGTGTGGAAGAAGTGTAGCTAGCTACTATATGTGGAATCTGGTTCCTCCCGTCTTTCTTCCGTCCACCATTTTGCTGTTCACACAGTAACAAAAAATGACCCTGTGTATTGACTGGTGTCTATCTTTGTCTCTAGGCCTCTTTCACGTACTTTAAAGAACTGTAGAATACAGATCTCCAGCTGGTTTCATGTATAGCCAAGCAGGAAGTAGTCTCAGTAAGATGCTTAGCCATCTGCTTCAGGCAGCCAATAAACTTGTCTTCTCTCCACCAATCATATCACTGGCTAGTAGAAAGCACATCATGAGGCAATCACAAACTGTCTCTCGAAAAACGTACTTAGTAACAGTAAGTCATTTGTGTTCCTTTTAGTCAACTTAAATGATTTGATTTGAACCATTTGATTGCGTGTATGTCATGTTTTATGTATATATCTTAACCAATCATGGAACAAAACTCAGTGTGAGTTTATTCAGTCCGTTTGTATATCTTTTTTTACGTATTTGTTTTAATTATATTTTTTTTAGTGTGAAGTGTATTTCTAGGGAATTTGCTTTACAATCCTCAGCCTTTTGCCTTTTTTTTTAAAGATGTTTATGTATTAGCAAAAGGAAAACAAATATGAAAGAAAAAATACTGCACTTTTAGGTCAATACAAGCATATATTTTATACCCAATACCATTTTACCAATGCCTTTTGTCAAAGTGTATGGATTTTTTTTTTTATCATTATTTAACAGCCTACCTTACATGGCCTTTTCATATGGTTAATGTCGCAGTATTGTATTTAACTTCTTCAGATACTGTTTAAAAGATCCACACAACCAGGATTAAAAACACCTCCTATCCACTGACCCAACAACTGATTCTCTTTCCTCTCTGAAGTGTGGTTATAATATATTGTAATGTATAAATAGTGGAAGTAATTTGGTAATTGCTATACTTTGCTTTCTGATAGGCTAGGTGGAATTGTCTCCATATTGCTTACATCTATGTAATCATTTCAGATATGCCAGAGTACTTGGGGTGGTAGGAGCCAGGGTTAGATTTGTAATTCAGCGTAGGATGAGATTTCCTATTTCCACATTGGTTTTGTATTTAATGTAGACAATATGTAAGTGATGTGACTGACTGTTGTCTGGTTGGCCAAATGCTATTACAGTATCAAAACCTTTAATCTTCTCTATGGTTCAATAGCTCTTAGCTGGCCTTAGAAGTGTTAGCTACCACTATTTCAAGTCATCAGACAAATGAACTTTCGGAGTGTTACCGTCGGTTGGTAATTTGTCTACAAGTTCACCGGCCTAGTCTGTATCTACCCAACATTGACATTGAGATGTGTGTGCATGAACACTTTAAACTGCACATCAGTCATTGATTCTGGAGCTTCATTATCCCCTCTCTTAAAGGCTCTCATTCATCCAAATTCATCTAAAAGGTATAGAGGTATAGTTGGTGCCTGTACGAACTACAGGCACCAAGGTACCATTTTAAAGGTGCCCTATTTCAAGAAAGTCATTAGTGTTTACAGTGGAAAGTGACTCATGTGTTGTCTGGACCTCCTTGTGTTGCATGCTGGGTGATGACATCCAAGACTGCTCCAGAGACGCACAGCAGAGTGGAGCTGCCTCTGTAATAACTGACTAATGAATCCCTTATGATCAGAGAGACTCCACTGAGACTCTGTGGCTGTTTTTCAAATGGCACCCTATTCCTTATATAGTGCACTACTTTTGACCAGGGTCCATAGGGCTTGGGTCAGGAGTAGTGCACTATATAGAGAATAGGGTGCCATTTGAGACACTAACACTCTTTCCCTGACATCCCAGGAAAGGGGGGGTGTTCCTCTTGGAATATCACATGTTCCACCTGCTGCACAGTGCAGCTCATGTCCTGTTATTTACTGTAATGGACCTTTGTACATCTGTGTTTACCATTTATGTTTCTGTGTTGTTCAGCAGATGCTAATGGTGACTCATGTTTGACTGGGGAGAGGGGATCCAGTCGACCACAATGACTCCATATCACAGTCTTACAATAGACGCCCATTGGGCATTGAAGGAAATGTAACTCTAAATCATTCCTCATTATGAGTGGTTGAGAATAAGTTAATTGAATTAAACCCTTTTACAAAAACGATTACATTCCCTAAAATTCAAATTCAAGCTTTAGGACAAAAATGCTGTGAGGTACCTCTGCTCTGTCATTGTCACAATTCTAGAGCCCTAACAACACGCTTTAGTGTTAACCTCTCACCTCCGGGCAGCCGTAAACAGGAGCCCCGCCTGGACGCCTGACCACCAAGTAAAAGACTAGTCTCTCCTCCGAGCATCCCCCACCCACCCCTTAATGACAAGCGGAGGTCCGTACTGACGACACTTTAAACAATGTTGTTATGTCAGATTGTCAATGGCACCTGTCATCAGTTTAGCATTGCCTTGTGAAATGGACTTGTTGAGAGGTGCTAACAAGTGCATGTACCCTCAGCGCAATACTTGACTTAACCACTGAATGAGCGCATCATGGATGCTAGGCGACAGTCAGTGACTGGTAGGTTTTGACTTCAGCATCTTGTCTCTCTGGGGATGGTAGCCTAAAGCGGTGCACTCACTATGACTTAGCCTGGCAGTTGAGTATGGCTGCTAGGTCTCCTATTGGTGGATGGATGCAGTCAGCCAGTTGTGAAAGAATAGCTGAGACTGAGAACCTGAGCTAGCAAATGACCTTAATGACAGGTCTTTTAGTGGGAGCACGGAGCAGGAACCCCTTTAATTTGAGAGGTAGCGTATGTCTGGGCTTATAGCCAAGGGGTTAATGGCCTAAGAAGGGTCTGGATTTGAATTACATTACATATGTTCCCTACAAGGATTCACAACCCGGGTAGTATCATTATTCAGAGGTTGGTGGATAAGAAAATACTGAACAAAAATGTAAACTCAACATGCAACAATTTCTAAGGTTTTACTGAGTTACAGTTCATATAAGGAAATTGGTGGAAGAACTGGGACATTTTCAGCTTCCAGGAATTGTGTACAGACCCTTGCGACATGGGTCCGTGCATTTTAATGCTGAAACATGAGGTGAAGGCGGCGGATGAATGGCACGACAATGGGCCTCGGGTATCGTCACGGTATCTCAAATTGCCATCGATTTAAAATACAATTGTGTTGATTGTCTGTAGTTTATTCCTGCCCATAGCATAACCCCCCCACAACCATGGGGCGTTCTTTTCACAACGTTGACATCTGCAACGCTCGCCCACACGACGCCATACAGTCTGCGGTTGTGAGGCCGGTTGGACCTACTGACAAATTCTCTGTGTGGTGGACATTCCTGCAGTCAGCGTGCCAATTGTACACTCCCTCGAAACTACAGACATCTGTGGCATTGTGTTGTGTGACAAAACTGCACATTTTGGAGTGGCC
This sequence comes from Oncorhynchus keta, assembly GCF_023373465.1. Taxonomy (NCBI): domain Eukaryota; kingdom Metazoa; phylum Chordata; class Actinopteri; order Salmoniformes; family Salmonidae; genus Oncorhynchus; species Oncorhynchus keta. The sequence continues at coordinate 11,218,771 of NC_068457.1, read as the reverse complement.
TTTTATTGTCCACAGCACAAGGTGCACCTGTGTAATGATCATGGTGTTTAATCAGCTTCTTGATATGCCACACCTGTCAGGTGGATAGATTATCTTGGCAAAGGAAAAATGCTCACTAACAGGGATGTAAACAAATTTGTGCACAATATTTGAGAGAAATTTCATTTTTGGCGAATGAAACATTTCTGTGATTATTTGTTTCAGCTCATGAAACATGAGACCAACACTACATGTGTTTATATTTTTGTTCAGTAGATGTTTTTTTGCTTACTGCATAGTTTGAAATCTGACCATATTTATTGATATTTATTTACTCTCATTCTCTTCTTCACTTGTGTTCCTATCCTAACAAAGTGTGAGAGAGAGAGGGGTAGAGGAGATAGAGAGCATATTTGTAAGTTTGAACTATTTTTTCCTAACCCTTTCACTAGTAAATGGATACATATGCTTCCCAAAAAAATCATCCATCAACAAAACAGCTGAACAGCTGGATGTGATTGCGTCTCACAAAGTCTTGTCCCTAAGCTACGTCCTCTGGTGCTGAAGGCCCATATTGGAGCGCTTCACAGGGCTAAATCATTCACGACTCCAAATACCTCAAATCTCAATGTGTTTTGAAATATTGGCATATTTTTCCTTATTTAGTTGAGGTCTATTTTTGATTCGTTTTGAGTGGTTATTTTATCTGTTTTTACGTTAGACAGTGCTCAGACAGCAGCTGTAGAAATGTTTGGTTGTTCGTACATGCTTGTTGTAAGTTAAAGCTGTGTAGTTTTTTTTATTTTTTTAACCTATTGACACACTAAATAAGCAGTTTTGGCTGCCGCCCTGGCATCGGTGCAATGTAGAAATGTCAAGCATGATTTGGAATCATCTCCAAAATACATCTTTCTGGCATGGAGGAAGGAAACATTAAACAAAACCTGATGGCTGGAAGACAGCCGGGAAATGTATCATCCCTCAGGCAAGGAACCGGTCCAAACACAGCCTGCCTGGCCTCTCTTCTGCCCACTGTCTTCTCCTTCTCTCCTCTACCGCTGTCTCTCTCAAGCTAAGCTAACATATGGAATTGTTTTAATACGATCATACCATGGATCATTTAGCTGTATGATTTTGAATTTTTGGGTCCCTTTAGATATCCCCAAAATATTATTTTTCTTTTAAACATTATTTGATCAAATATTGAATTTGGCCTTTAGTCCTTAAGGTCATAGTCCTTTAGGACACTAAAGAGGCCTTTTTACTGGTTTTGAAAAACACCAAAAGAAAGATGCCCAGGGTTCCTGCTCATCTGCGTGAACGTGCCTTAGGCATGCTGCAAGGAGGCATGAGGACTGCAGATGTGGCCAGTGCAATAAATTCCCATGTCCGTACTGTGAGAAGCCTAAGACAGCGCTACAGGGACACGGGACAGACAGCTGATCGTCCTCGCAGTGGCAGACCACGTGTAACAACACCTTCACAGGATCGGTACATCCGAACATCACACCTGCGGGACAGGTACAAGATGGCAACAACTGCCGAGTTACACCAGGAACACACAATCCCTCCATCAGTTCTCAGACTGTCCGCAATAGGCTGAGAGAGGCTGGTCTGAGGGTTTGTAGGCCTGTTGTAAGGCAGGTCCTCACCAGACATCACCGGCAACAACGTCGCCTATGGGCACAAACCCACCGTCGCTGGGCCGGACAGGACTGGCAAATGGTGCTCTACACTGACAAGTTGCGGTTTTGTCTCACCAGGGGTGATGGTCGGATTCGCGTTTATCGTCGAAGGAATGAGCGTTGCACCGATGCCTGTACTCTGGAGCAGGATCGATTTTGGAGGTGGAGGGTCCGGGATGGTCTGAGGCGGTGTGTCACACAGCATCATCGGACTGAGCTTGTTGTCATTGCAGGCTATCTCAACGCTGTGTGTTACAGGGAAGATGTCCTCATGTGGTACCCTTCCTGCAGGCTCATCCTGACATGACCCTCCAGCATGACAATGCCACCAGCCATACTGCTCGTTCTGTGCGTGATTTCCTGCAAGACAGGAATGTAGGTGTTCTAAGATGGCCAACGAAGAGCCCGGATATCAATCCCATTGAGCATGTCTGCTACCTGTTGGATCGGAGGGTGAGGGCTAGGGCCATTGAGAATGCTCTTGTAGAGTTGTGGCAGGTTTATAACTTTGGGCTTGTATTGACTAGTAGTATACACCAGTATGTGAACTCTCTCCCTGTATAGTTGTATCATATTGGGCAGGTTGATCTTGTCTCCCCAAAGCAGCCAGACACTTCTTCTCCCTGTCATCACCCTGTTATTATTGGCTGAGTGGCTTACTCTGTCTCTGTCTCTACTATATTTATATTCAATATGCTTTATTGCCATGAAGGACAAGGTCAATGTTGCCAAAGCAAAGTGATACACAAAACTTGAAGACAACAGTGACAAAAATAATAGTAGATATAATGATAATAATAATAATAATAATACTGGAAAAATACATATAACAATTAAATATACAATACAGAAATGTAATAATGGGTCAACGTTCAGACTAATTCAACAAAAACAGAACAGCCTCAATTCATCTGGGCATGGACTCTACAAGATGTTGAAAGTGTTCAACAGGGATGCTGGCCCATGTTGACTCCAATGCTTCCCACAGGTGTGTCAAGTTAGCTGGGTGTTCTTTGGGTGGTGGACCATTCTAGATACACAAGGGATACTGTTGAGCGTGAAAAACCCAGCAGTGTTGCAGTTCTTGACACACTCAAATTAGTGCGCCTGGCACCTACCCCGTTCAAAGGCACTTAAATATTGTGTCTTGCCCATTCATCCTCTGAATGGCACTCCTACACAAGCCGTGTCTGAATGATCTAAATGCTTAATCCTTCTTTAACCAGTTTCCTCCCCTTCATCTACACTGATTTGAAGTGACACCAATAATGGATCATAGCTGTCACCTGGATTCATCTGGTCAGTCGTGGAAAACTCAGTGTCATTTGACTATTACTTATAATACATGGAGAAAATAGTACATTTTAGGTTTCCTCCCTTAGCTTGTAGCAAGCTATGACATACCGTGCTGCCAACTCGGTAACATCAGACCTTTCCCCAAAAATATACAAAGTGTTCCTTTGTTTGATTGTTCTGTGAACGTAGAACTTTTGAATTTGGGGAGTGTCTTAATTAATAGATATTTGAGGCAGGAGATTAGAAAATGTTCTTCACTTTTTAATCTCTCCTGACACAAAGGGATGACAGTCTGTCCTGTCTGGCGAACAATGTGGTTTTTTTGATGGCGTCCTGTTTCAATTGCCAGTCTATGAGCTCTAATACTGTATTTGGTGAACGTTTTTCTTTGTTTGGGATCAACATGGATCAACAAAACTGATTGGATTTGCAAAAACTCATCAACGTAAAGGAATTGTATCTTAACCTAAATCCAATGTCATGGTGAATTGCTTTGGTTGATTTCACATTGACTTCACGTTAGTCGTGAAGTGGGCACGACAAAGCCTATTCCCCTTCACGAGCCTGAAAACATTTTGGCATGGGTCCTCAGATCCTCAAAAGGTTCTACAGCTGCATCATCGAGAGCATCCAGACTGTTTGCATCACTGCCTGGTATGGGAACTGTTCGGCCTCCGGCCACAAGGCACTACAGAGGGTAGTGCGTACGGCCCAGTACATCACTGGGGCCAAGCTTCCTGCCATCCAGGAACTCTATACCAGGCGGTGTCAGAGGAAGGCCCTACAAATTGTCAAAGACTCCAGCTAACCACCCTAGTCATAGACTGTTCTCTCTGCTACCACCCAGCAAGCGGTGCCGGAGTGCCAAGACTAGGTCCAAAAGGCTTCTTAACAGCTTCTACCCCCAAGAAATAAGACTCCTGAACAGCTAATCAAATGGCTACCCAGACTATTTGCATTGTCGTCGTTGTCGTCCCCCCCACCCCCTCTTTTACGCTGCTCCTACTCTCTGTTTATTAGTCACTTTAACTCTACCTACATATTACCTAAATTACCTCGACTAACCTGTGCCCCTGCACATTGACTCCAGTAGCCCCTGTATATAGCCTCACTACAGTTTACTGCTTCTCTTTAATTATTATTTATTTTTTTACTTCACTTATTTTTCTTAACTGCATTGTTGGTTATGGGTTGTAAAAGTAAGCATTTCACTGTAAGATTAACACCTATCGTATTTGGCACGTGTGACAAATAACATTTGACAACTCAACCAAATGTAAGTAGACGTTGTAAATGGACGTTGAACTGACGTCTGTGCCCAGTGGGATATCAAATTGGAGAACATGTAACGTATTATAAACCTTTACAAGATGTTATAAAGGTTCATACAGGCTTATAACAAGTAATAAAGCATTAACCTGTCAGCTGTAAATGAAGTGTTACTCTCCAGCTGAGGGCTATTCGTAAGGCCATTTTCTCTCTCTCTCTCTGTGTCTCTCTCTCTGTCTCTCTCTGATCCCACAATCCTCTTTCCATATGCTCACCCATCAGTACTCCTCGAGAGGTATCCTCCCATGTGGCTATATTTTGAAAGGTGCATCCATTGTGGTCCACATGCACCGGGCTCCTATTCGATCAGTCTTTTTGGAATCACATATTTTGTCATGAAACGCTGTATTAATGTGTTACTGTTATGGTTATGCAAGCGATGCTGTGTCCAGACAACCGTCCTGGCTTGGTCTCTAGATCTTTCTTTTTCAGGAGTGGGGCTTTAAGCCAGACCCTCCCTCTATAGCATTGCAGAACTAGCTTCTAATGAAGTTTAGATACTCTGAAGAACCCAGTTTAGAGGAAGAATGACCATACTTTAGATTTACTTAGAGAAAGTTCAGTTGCCAAACATTTATTTTGACTATGTTCTACATTGTACAAAAAAGTGAAGACAACAAAACTATGAAATTACATATATGGATTTTTTTATATTTCAGATTCTTCAAGTAGCCACCCTTTGCCTTGATGACAGCTTTGCACACTCTTGGCATTGTCTCAATCAGATTTACCTGGAATGCTTTTCCAACAGTCTTAAGGAAGTTCCCACATATGCTGAGCACTTGTTGGCTGCTTTTCCTTCATTCTGCAGTCCAACTCCTCCCAAACCATCTCAATTTGGTTGAAATCGGGTGATTTGTGGAGGCCAGGTCATCTGATGCAGTACTCCATCACCCTCCTTGGTCAAATAACCCTTACACAGCCTGTGTTTTGGGTCATTTTCCTGTTGAAAAACAAATGAGAGTCCCACTAAGCGCAAACCAGATGAGATGGTGTATCGGTGCAGAATGCTGTGGTAGCCATGCATAAGTGTGCCTTGAATTCTAAATACATCACAGACAGTGCCACCAGAAAAGCACCATTACATCCTCCATGCTTCACGGTGGGAACCACACATGCGGAAATCATCCATCCACCTACTCTGTGTCTCACAAAGAGACAATGGTTGGAACCAAAAACCTCAAATTTGGACTCATCAGACCAAAGACAGATTTTGACTGGTCTAATGTCCATTGATTTGTGTTTCTTGGACAAGCAAGTCTCTTCTTCTTATTGGTGTCCTTTAGTAGTGGTTTCTTTGCAGCAATTTGACCATGAAGGCCTGATTCACGCAGTCTTCTCTGAACAGTTGATGTGTCTGTTACTTCAACTCTGTGAAGCATTTATTTGGGCTGACATTTCTGAGGCTGGTAACTCTAATGAACTTATCCTCTGCAGCAGAGGTAACTCTGGGTCTTCCATTCCTGTGGCGGTCCTCATGAGAGCCTGTTTCCTCATAGCGCTTGATGGTTTTTGCGACTGCACTTGAAGAAATGCTCAAAGTTCATGAAATGTTCTGTATTGACTGACCTTCATGTCTTATAGTAATGATGGACTGTCATTTCTCTTTGCTTATTTGAGCTGTTCTTGCCATAATATGGACTTGGTCTTTAACCAAATTGGGCTATCTTCTGTATACCACCCCTACCTTGTCACAACACAACTGCTTGGCTCAAACACATTAAGAAGGAAAGAAATTCCACAAATTAACTTTAAACAAGGCACACCTGTTAATTGAAATGGTGATTACCTCATGAAGCTGGTTGAGAGAATGCCAAGAGTGTGCAAAGCTGTCAAGGCAAAGGGTGGCTACTTTGAAGAATCTCAAATATAAAATATATTTTGATTTGTTTAACACTTTTTGGTTACTACATGATTCCATATGTGTTATTTCATAGTTTTGATGTCTTCAGCATTATTCTACAATGTAGAAAATAGTAAAACAATAAAATAAAGAAAATCCTTGAATGAGTAGGTGTATCCAAATGTTTGACTGGTACTGTACATACTATACTGCTAACAGGGAAATGGGATGCTTTATGGTTGTACAGTGTGGCACAAAGTTATACCATGCAGAACAGCTAACTGTACATAGGATGCTTTATACTGTATGGTGTATGCAGCTTATTGCAAAATTTATTTTCAAATAGCTTCAATTTCATCTCTCGACCCCTCGCTCTGGTCCTCTCTCCCTGACCTCAGGTCACCTGACACTGCAGAACAGTGTCAATTCAGCAGCTTTAGTTCCTTCAATATTAAACATTTTCCCTGGCCAACCAACTTGACTCAACCTGTTTGCTTTAAGAAAGCTGATATTCTTCTTTTCTTTCTTCTTAGAAGCTTTCATTGAGGAGGCTCTTGCTGCTAACCTCATTTTACTAGGCAGAGATGGAATGGAAGTGATGCATCAAACCGCCATTTCACAGATGGTCCTCATCATTTTGTGTTTTTCATTATCTCAGGTGTGGCTCCCACCTCCCCAGGCCAGTTCATTAGCAGTAAAAAAAAAATGATTGCAGGCAGACCCACATGGTCGGTCACACACACAGAGACACACACATGCACAGACACACACAGAGACATACACAGACACACACAGATGTAAGCATACATGCTCACGCACACACACACACACACACACACCACAAAGGGGGACTTCATCTGAGTAGGGGCTGGAGGATGCAGCTTGATATCCCCTGCCTCTTTGAACCAACAAGGGTCGTTTGACGACCCTCTGTTCTCGAAACAACAGAGCCGATTACCTCGGGCTACGACCGGTTCAAGCTTGCGAGGTCCAACGTAATCACACGACGGAAAACAAGACAGTCGTGCCGGCATACTGTGTTCTGCATTTACACGCCATAGGGAACGATTACATCCTTCTGCGAGCCTGAAAACCAACAGTTAAATCATAAGCTTTGAAAACAGGCACCCACTACTGTAAGCCTAGAGCGGTACAAGGTGAAGTGGATACTGTCGTCCCTGAGCTGTGCTAGAACGTTGAGGGTTTTAGTCTCCAGAGGAGAATCAGTCTGTGATGCAGACATCAGCCTTTATTCACCTCACTGTGGAAGGGAAACCTCTAGAGGCGCTGGTACACTGGGGACGATAGATAGATAGATAGATAGATAGATAGAAACTCAAAGCTATAGACTGCTCTGAGGGAACTAGGAATTATTAACCAGAGTAGAGTCTAGGGGGAATCTGTGTCACTATGAACTTCTCCATCCGTGGTATTGAGATGCAAAATGACTTTGGGTAGAAAGGGAAATGTGAGATTTGACTGCAGACCAGAAATGAAATGAAATTGTAACTGTAGTTTGGATGTAGGCCTGTTCAACTGTAGGACATACTGTACTAACACACACACACACACACACACACACACACAGATGGTTCCTTGTTTTTTAGTGTAACACGGGGCAACAATTAATTTAGACGTTGAGCTCACTTCATACTTGATGTATGATATAATTTCCCAACATAACTATAAATAATGATTTATCGCCATGATAATGATGGATAGGCATTATCACTATTGTCCCCTGTGTGTGGCTGGGTATTAGAACGACTGACAGCTATGGGTGGGATGGCTCCCCTCACAGATGATTCATAGATCCGCTGGTGAAGGGAGACTACTGACATGTAACTGGCTCCCACACCTGGCAGCTAGTGGGGTGGACGCTGCCTTAACCTCAGCTGGGGCTGAGAATGACCCCCAGCCTCAGCCCGGGCTTCAGCCTCTGCTTCAACCCCCTCAGGTCCAGCCTCTGCCTCAACCCCCAGCCCTTGCTCCAGCCTCAGCCCTACACTATCCTCCCAGCCACATCCTCGACCCTATACCTCATCCCCAGCCTCAGGTGGCGTATCCGCCCATCCCGTCTTGAGTCGAGGAGAGCACAGCTGCAGCCCAACAGGCTGTTGTTACCGCTGAGTAGTCCCGGCCGACAGCCATGTGAAGTAAGCAGGGCTCTGGGCCAGTAGGAGAAGACAAAAAGGAAAGAGGCAGTAGTACAGACTAAATGGCCCATATCCCCTCTACAGGCTCTGGTCGAAAGTAGTGCACTATATAGGGAATAGGGTGCCATTTGGGATGTATACTGACTCAGAGCTATGGAATGACTGACCTACAAACCTGTCTGTCTTCTCTCCACAAAGAAATACCCACCACAAATAATTTTCATCTGTTTATTAGTTATTATAGCACTGGTAATTATAATCTGCATATGAATCGAGACACAACATTAGGTGCATTAGGTCATGGGTGCAAGAAAAGCATACTGTAACGGCTTGAATGAATAGCTGCAATAATCTTTGGTTGTATAGTATTGGAGAATGGATGGTGTTTATTTTTTCTGAGCTGTGTGGTTGGTGGGTCAGATCATGGCAGCAGATGTCTCCCCTGGGGGAGAGCATAGCATGTGTTTAGTGGTTGAAAGTCTGGGTCTGGCTCAGCCCTGGGTTCAAGTAGTATTTGTTTTTTATCAAATTCTTTGAGCATTTGATCGAGCCTGTCTGGGGTGTCAGACGAGGTTTACACGTTTGGAACTACCCCGTTGGTTCAATTGCGCCACGCCAGCTCAATCAAGTGTAGCTTAAACATTGAAAGAAAACGCATACTATTTGAACCCAGGTCTTCAAGCTCATAGAGCAGCCGTAGAGCCCTGCCTGTTGTGTGGAAACTTTGCCATTGTCTGACAAAAGAAGGGGGGGAACGAGAAACGTGTTGAAGGGTTTTTAGAGACACGGTGTGTGCAGGAAATCTAATTAGTCACTGAATACCATGAATGCATTAGATTAAATAACGAGTAGTGCTAATTAAAATGTGATACAAATAGTTTCCCACCCAGTAAGTTTCATTTAAAAAATATACTCAAACTTAGGTCTACATTGTGTTACATAAAAATAAAAAAAAGCAAGAGCATTTCACTATTGTAGATTTCTTCTTTATTTAGTTAATTATATTTACTCGCCAACCTGGTTAGAAGTAGATTTAACTATAGTCATGTGGAATGGTTGTTGTTGAACATACTGAGGTGCATGCCAGGTCGGAGACTAAGTAGCATTTCAAATGGAAATCCTCTCAGTCAATTTAGTGCAGCTAGGTAACACAAAGCAGCTCCCTGTTCTGAATGACACCTGTCAAAACCCCCATTACACCTGGACGTCGTTGGGTGGTCGGTAATGGTTTACACTTTCCACATGAGGTCACAACCCCCAAACAGGAAAGAAGTGAGAAATTGAATCAGTTCTGGGATGTTTCTGGACCTTTCTGGATGAGGTAGAACACATGTTGAGCAGGTGGACGTGGGGGTGAAAGTCTTCCTGAAACGTGAGGAGGTCAGCAAGAGTTTTCCACTGATCTCTTGTGGTTCTGTTATCTCCATGAGTCAAAGGCTGTTTCTACGACATGGCAGGTTTATGGAGAGTTTACCTTGGCCTCTGTAGCGACTTATGCTTCTTCACAAAAAATCACATCGCTCTTGCGTACTCAGACTTGCAGACGGGCTCTGGCTTATATAAAGGTTTGAGTGTCTGAAGAACGGTGCCCTTTTGTTAAAGTCAACTTAACTCATGGAAGGACCTGCCCCGGTCAGACCTGGGTTCAAATAGTATTTGAAGTCTTTCAAACACTTTCGGCGTTTGCGTTAGCAACCTCTCTATTGTTTTCGTTGCAACAGGCAAAGCTCAATCAAGCACACCTCTACAGTGTTGAACCAAGGTCTTGTCTGGACCCTATTTCAACCATACACATGGTCTTTCCCTGAAGATCTACTTCAAGACTTGAAGGATAGCGCAGGTCATAGATCCTTTTCTGGCCCTGTCAACATCATGCCATTTGGAACAACGAAAAGGTATGAGACTGCAGACTGCAGGATTTCAGGTCTCTTTCCAAGCATTCGCCTCCCAGCCCTCTCCCCTGGTGTTCGTGTGATGTCCGAGCTCAATACAAACATTCAGTAGCCTCCAAGAGAATTATTCTGCTCTAACAAGACACAATCTCACCCTATTACCTACAGTATAGTGCGCTACATTTGGACAGCGCCTACGAAAGACTTCTAGTTCTAACAGGCTTTTCCCATGCGTTGACAGTGTCAAAACATCCCCCTATTCCTAAGGCCTAGGCTCTGGCCTAAAGATCTGCACTGCTCTGGCCAAAAGAAGTGCACAATATAGGGAATAGGGTGCCATTTCAGACACGCAGCCAGTGAGACACAAAGCTTTATTTGGGAGTAATTCTGAATCGTGTAACTAGGACACATGCGAGAGCCATATATCCCGGTGAAAAAGACACTCCCGCTTGGTTTATGTTCTGGATCGTTCGTCATGGTGCCTTGTTGGGTACAGTACGCCCCGCTCATTCACTGTACCTCTGTGTATCCATCCACACTGCTGCCATGGTCGTGGAACTAGAATAGTCTGGCATCCATCGGATCCTAACTCTCTCTGTGAGTCTATTCAACACACAAACACAGTCATGGTGTATGACTGGTCTAGCTCAGTCGACCTCTACGCCCCTATGGGTATCTACCAGGTTTTTTTTATGGCCATCGTATGGATGGATTTAAAAAATAAAAAATAAATGTTTTTTTACCTATTGCTTGCTCAGTGATACGTGGACAAAGACGAAGACTAAATACCAGGGTAGACTGATTTGAATTCAGTCAAATCAGGAAGTGAACAAGTGCAAACCAACACAAAAGAACGTACATGAGAACCCCTTCACGTGCCTGACACACTACTGTATTGTCATGTCAAATATGGCATGGACAATAACTTATCTGTTGCCAATCTGCCTCGATGTGTAAGCTTGATTTATTCATTATAATGCTATAATGTTAATCCTCCCACTGTGCTTAATGATAGTATATAAAGGCCTTTACGTTTGCTACTGGGTTTTCTTCTTCGACAAAGCTATAGATTTCCCCTCTCCTTAACATCTTAGTTATTCTATAATTAACCAGCATTAAAGCTTTCCTAAGGGGTTCATGGATTCTCTCTCAGGGTAGATGTTGATGTTGTTTACTCAGCTAACTGAATGCCTGTTGTGGTCGATGCTTTAGCGAGAGAGCGAGACCGCACAAGAGCGCACGTGCGCTAGAGAGAGACTAAGGAACAAGTCCTGTTTCAAAGATTAAACACTGTAAACACAATTAACCCACTTGGGGTTTCTTAAATAAACACAATTATTTTAATTAAACAAGCAAAATACCTTTCTGCAGGATATTTCTTTGTGTATCATAAATACAGTGTGTTTTCCCCGCCTTCTGCATAGCACAGGATTTTAAAATGAAAATGCCAAATACAAGTTATGAGTTTTAATTATGCTGTATCTTCTTCTACACTTGAAAGCCAAAAATAATATTAATGGCATGTTAAGAGATAACACTTTGTATTAACTTGCATAAGGCAAAGCAATGCAAGTGTATAGCCATAATTCACAATGATATCTATCCACTCTTGGCAAAGGGATTGGACCAGTAATTATTCTATGAGGGGAAGGTATAATTTTGGTGGCAGGCCCAATTGCCATCAATGAAGTATTTACAATATTAATTTCATGATACATTTCTTATCTTCTTTTACAGATCTCCAGAGCGGAACTCCCAGAACATTAACCCTCATCAAATGGAATCTGCTATATGTGTATGTACGCTCTTTAGAGGATATCTTGCACAAGCTATCTGACTTTTGGGCCAGCTTGTCAAGAGGACGCAATGTGTGTGGTACGTGACCGAGTTGACTCTGAACTTGAGGCCCCTCTTCTTGGCACTTTGACATTGGCCGCACCTACATGTGGCTTTGGTGCAGCCGTGTGCTATTGGCTGTTGAAGTGACACGATGATGGATGTCAGGACAGGATCACGGTCTGACATATAATCTCAGGCGATTGGTCGAACACACAGGCTTCTCAGCTCTCTGACCCCCTGGGAGACTTTGAACTCTTCGCTCCTCAAGGTTGACGTGATCACACACAGCAGGTCAATAGGGTCCGCTGCCTCCCTCAGCCACAAGGCTTCCCACTGGTGGGTTAAAGGATCATTGTGAGGTCAGTCCCCAGGGATCAGGTTGTGTAAGCTTGATTTATTCATTATAATGCTATAATGTTAATCCTCCCACTGTGCTTAATGATAGTATATAAAGGCCTTTACGTTTGCTACTGGGTTTTCTTCTTCGACAAAGCTATAGATTTCCCCTCTCCTTAATAACATCTTAGTTATTCTATAATTAACCAGCATTAAAGCTTTCATAAGGGGTTCATGGATTCTCTCTCAGGGTAGATGTTGATGTTGTTTACTCAGCTAACTGAATGCCTGTTGTGGTCGACGCTTTAGCGAGAGAGCGAGACCTCACAAGAGCGCGTGCGCGAGAAAGACTAAGGAACAAGTCCTGTTTCAAAGAGTAAACACTGTAAACACAATTAACCCACTTGGGGTTTCTTAAATAAACACAATTATTTTAATTAAACAAGCAAAATACCTTTCTGCAGGATATTTCTTTGTGTATCATAAATACAGTGTGTTTTCCCCGCCTTCTGCATAGCACAGGATTTTAAAATGAAAATGCCAAATACAAGTAATGAGTTTTAATTATGCTGTATCTGCTTCTACACTAGAAAGCCAAAAATAATATTAATGGCATGTTAAGAGATAACACTTTGTATTAACTTGCATAAGGCAAAGCAATGCAAGTGTATAGCCATAATTCACAATGATATCTATCCACTCTTGGCAAAGGGATTGGACCAGTAATTATTCTATGGGGGAACGGTATAATTTCAATAAACACACAGGCTTCTCAGCTCTCTGACTCCCTGGGAAACATTGAACTCTTCGCTCCTCAAGGTTGGCATGATCACACACAGCAGGTCAATAGGGTCCGCTGCCTCCCTCAGCCACAAGGCTGGTGGGTTAAAGGATCATTGTGAGGTCAGTCCCCAGGGATCAGGTTTTCTGAACTTGTATATAGATCTCACCCTACAAGCACACACACACACACACGATCTGATTTACATGTTCTAAAAGGCTGTCCTATTAACACCAAATCAACTAAGGGGATATGGGGATAGATTGGCCAGTGTGACATACTGTTTGTGGTTCCTGGAATGCTTGCAAATGACACATGTTCTTGCTGATACAGTACTGTGTGTGATGGAGGGTGAGATGTTAAATGACAGGGCTGTAAAACCAACATAAACTTTACTTTGGTCTGTCTGCTCCCTTCACTTAGTAGGTTACCTCACATGATGGTCTACAGTAGAGAAGTACAACCGAGAAAAGAAGTGGTATCTCCCTTCATTTTTATAAATGAATTCATGAATTTAATGAAGATAGTCTTCAAGCAGCGATTCCTGGAAGGGGCCAACTGTCAATGTGATGACACAATGATTATGCCCGTAGTTGAATGGAAAAACGATATCCTTATTGTAACGACCTACTGTAGCCGATTTCAGCAGTTGCCGTCTCTTACGTCTCTCTCATTTTATTACCCCTCCTTGGGTCCTTCTGCTTCTCAAGACTGACTGTATGTTGGAAACGATTAGCCATTCACTCACCCCTCGCTGTCGGTGGAAGGCGCATCCTGCACTGTACAGTTTTGGGCAGAAGTTAAATTTTATTTGCAAAGTTTCTCAAGGGGCTACACACGAAACAAAACGGATACTTCAAACAGTCTATCGAAGCTCTGTGCGCATTTCTGTCTACGGATTTGACATCGGAATTTGTTGTAACTATTTTATTCTTTGGGGAGTTTTGTAATTATAGGACTGTATAACTATGGAGTTATGCGCTTCGTGAGGAGTGGCGTTGAGACACCAAAGCCATGGTAAAATGGGATACAGTGAGTCTGGATCTAAATAAAAGTTTATAAAAAAATCTAAGGTGAGATGTTTAACATTTTCCTTTCGGTTCAGGTCATGCCATGTTTGATGTGCGTAAAGATGCGTTCATACAGAGATCACTAATTTCGCGCATAGTCAAACGATTTTCACTACAGTGAAGTGTTTTGTCAGAGCTCACCTTTTCATTTGTGTTTGGGTACTATGAAATGAACCAAAATGAATCTGTAACCCTCCAGTGATAGGAGGTAGAAACCTTTTTTTTGTGGTGGATGGATGCGCAGCTGAAGATGGACCGTTCCGCCGCATTCATATTGATACTGTCGGTGCTGATGGTGCCAGTTACAAGTCTCCCCTGCCCGCGCCAGTGCACGTGCCCTCAGGCCACAGAGGTGCACTGCACGTTCCGTTCCCTGCTCGCAGTGCCCGCCGGCATACCCAGACAAGTGGAGCGCATGAACCTGGGGTAAGCCTGTTGGATTTACTTTATTCAATGACCCGCAATGAGACCATAGGCCTAAAAAACAAGCGTCATGCACAACTTATGGACATGCAGTATGTGCATAAAGTATACGATTTGTATTTATGCATGTGCATTGTAGGCCAATATTATTATTTTTTAAAGCTATCAAATATTCACTTTTCATTAGAAGCCTTTGGAATTGTTTACAGTTAAGTACATGTGCTGAGCATGTGCCTGAAATTAATCTCTCTGCAACTCACAAGTAAATGTGCATAATGCAAATGACTACAGTGAGGTCTTATCTAATCGTATTATATGCTTATTATATACCCCATGCTTTTTACTGAGTCATTTTACATATGAGCTTGAGCCATTTCTTAAAAATAACAGAAAGCCCCGCCCACTGTATTAGTTCCCAACTGCCACCTTCATTGACAATGTTTTGATCCAGAGGTCTTAAGTTCAGTCAGGTCTTTAGCCATTTCTTCTTATACAGTCAGAAATGAAGGCACTTTGCTCCACAAAGAACAAGTCAAGTACCTTAATAGTCAGTCATGAATTGCTTTTGTGTCGTTGTTGTTTCCTGTAGGTTTAACACCATAAACCATGTGACTCAGACCTCTCTGGCTGGTTTGAGGAAGCTGGAGCTTCTGATGATGCATGGGAATGATCTCCACAACATTCCCAACGGGGCCTTTAAGGATCTCATGTCCTTACAGGTACAAATCAAATGTTATTTGTCACATGCGCCGAATACAACCTTACAGTGGTGCAGATGTAGAACTTTTTGAGGCTCTGCCAAGTCTTTTCAGTCTCCTGAGGGGGAATAGGCTTTGTCATGCCCTCTTCACAACTGTCTTGGTGTGTTTGAACCATGATAGTTTGTTGGTGATGTGGACACCAAGGAACTTGAAGCTCTCAGCCTGCTCCACTACAGCCCCGTCGATGAGAATGGGGGTGTGCTTGGTTCTCCTTTTCCTGTAGTCCAAATTATCTCATTTGTCTTGATCACGTTGAGCGAGAGGTTGTTATCCTGGCACCACACGGCCAGGTCTCTGACCTCCTCTGTATAGGCTGTCTCATCGTTGTCGGCAAACTTAATGATGGTGTTGGAGTCGTCCCTGGCTATGCAGTCATGAGTGAACAGGGAGTACAGGAGGGGACTGAGCACGGATCCCTGAGGTGCCCCCGTGTTGAGGATATGCGTGGTAGATGTATTGTTACCTACCCTTACCACCTGGGGGCGGCCCGCCAGGAAGTCCAGGATCCAGTTGCAGAGGGAGGTGTTTAGTCCCAGGGTCCTTAGTGATGAGCTTTGAGGGTACTATGTTGTTGAACGCTATGCTGTAGTTAATGAATAACATTCTCACGTAGGTGTTCCTTTTGTCCAGGTGGGAAAGGGCAGTGTGGAGTGCAATAGAGATGGCATCATCTGTTGATCTGTTGGGGCGGTATGCAAATTATGGTGGGTCTAGGGTTTCTGGGATAATTGTGTAGATGTGAGCCAGTACTAGCCTTATTAAGCACTTCATGGCTACAGACGTGAGTGCTACGGGTCGGTAGTCAAAATGTCATTGAAGACACTTGCCAGTTGGTCAGCGCATGCTTGGAGTACACATCCTAGTACTGTGTCTGTGAATGTTGACCTGTTTAAAGGTCTTACTCACATTGGCTATGGCGAGCGTGATCACACAGTCATCCGTAACAGCTGATGCTCTCATGCATGCTTCAGTGTTGCTTGCCTCAAAGCGAGCATAGAAGTAATTTAGCTCGTCTGGTAGGCTCGTGTCTGTGCTTCCAGTAATAAACAGGAAATGTTGATTAACATTAAATATCACCTCAGTACTGTAAAGTAGGTTATACAGTATAGTACCAGGCAATTGTTGCATTCTATTATTATATTCTACTCTATTTTACTATAATCTATTCCAGAGTTACCCAAACTCGGTCCTGCACCCTGGGGCCCCCCTGAGTGCACGTTTTGTTTTTTGGGCCAAGAACTACACAGCTGAATTCAAATAAGCAAAGCTTGATGATGAATTGGTTATTTGAAGTTTGTGAAACCCTGCTCTATTGTATTAGGATGATAACTCCCTTACCTCTGCCTTTCTCCCCCTCAGATGCTGAAGATGAGCTATAACAAACTGAAGGAGATCAACAGACACACTCTCCAGGGTCTGTGGTCTCTGACCAGACTCCACCTGGACCACAACCGTCTGGAGTTCATTCACCCAGACACCTTCCAGGGCCTCACCTCCCTACGTCTCCTACAGCTGGAGGGGAACAGACTGCAGCAGCTCCACCCCTCTACTTTTTCCACCTTTTCCATGTTGGGACACTTCCACGTCTCCACCCTCCGGTGAAGCCGAGCATGATGAACTACAGTACCCATAATGCTCTGGACAATATTTTATCCGTTTTATCTTAGTATCGGGCACTTTCTCAATTCATCTTTCCTCGATTCTTTGCGTCCTCTCTCCTCACCGTCTTCTCAAAACCCATTGTAGAAGGTCAGAGGAGCGGGACCTTTTCTAATGCAGTTGAAAATGAGGCAAGGAAATAGGATGTGAGGAATCACGGAAGGAGTAATTGAGATGGAGCCAAGATGTTTGAAGCTAACGTTATAACGTCCCTCCTGTCTCCTTATCGATTCATCAGGCACCTGTACCTGTCGGAGAACAGCCTGACCTCGCTGCCCCAGAAGCTGCTGGGAGGAATGCCCCAGCTGGAGAACCTCTTCCTGCATGGGAATCCTTGGACATGTGACTGCAGGATGAAGTGGTTCCCCGACTGGGACAAAAACTCACCAGGTAAGGTATTTTATTTACCAGCTACTCAGTGAATGTACGTATTTGTCAGTGATGGCAGATACAATTGGATCAATGCTCAAAGCATAATGCAGCTGTCATTTTACACATTTGTGCCTTGAAAATGTATGTCCAAAACCTAACCAAACTTCACACTCGGAATTACAAACATCGAATAATGATGTTAATGTTCCCTCTCGTCTTCCTTTCTTCATAGGTGTGCTGAAGTGTAAAAAGGACAGGGCCTACCCAGGAGGTCAGCTCTGCCTTATGTGTTACTCCCCAAAGAACTTACGGATGAAAGAAGTCCTGGGCCTGGACACACTGGGCTGCTCCAGCCCTGTTATCACCTCCCCTGATCAACCTATGACCCCAGAGGACACAGAGACAGAGGTCGTGACCCTGGAGGAGTTCAAGGGGCCATTTGGCAACATGACCTTAGGCCTGACGGACGAACATGGGAACAAAGTGGATCTGGAGTGCAGCGTCGGAGAGCCCCGCAAAGAGTTGTCTAAGGTCAGCTGGGAGCAGGTCAACCCACTGCAGCTGGCCTCTAATGTGAGTATCTCCGTGGATCTGGAGTGTCCCATCAACAGGGACAATTATGAGAGACTCTGGAAGCTGATCGCCTACTATAGCGACACGCCCGCTCACCTGCAGAGAGAGATCATGCTGACTAAGGAGCCGGTGCCCAGCTACAGGTAGGCTGGATTAAGAAACCGCTTTTTAACTGATCATTATGGGCCAAATTCCAGCTTCGACTTGAGTAACAGTTTCACTTAGTTGTGCATTGAGATCAATGCACGTGAACGTTTGTGGAAGTTAGGATTTGCCCGTATGTGATTTGATTTGTTCATTTCAGAGTGGTCCTCAATACAGAGCACAGTTGTCACAAACTCATTTTCCCCAAGGGCCACATTCAGTCTTCACTGAGGTCCGGAGGGCCACACTTAAAATGTATTGTATTTCCTTGCCATCAAAATGTGCAAAACATTGTCCTCACTCTATTTTTCGATGCTCCCTGACTGTCTAGCTTTCGTTTCGATGACTGTTAGCTAGCTGGACAGAGTGAAGAGACTGTAAATGTAGGTCCATTATTATTTCTACACAGTCTTGATTTGGTTTTAGTCATTTAAATAATGATTGAGATTGTTTTTTCCCCACAAAAATATATAAATATACAGTACCAGTCAAAGTTTGGACACACCGACTCATTCCAGGGTTTTTCTTTTTCCCCCTCTATTTTCTGCGTTGTAGAATAATAGTGAAGACCTCAAAACTATTAAATAACACATGGAATCATGTAGTAACCAAAAACATGTTAAACAAATCAAAATATATTCTTTGTTTGATTCTTCTTTAACCCTTTGCCTTGATGACAGCTTTTTTTTTATTTTTTATTTTTACCTTTATTTAACCAGGCAAGTCAGTTAAGAACATATTCTTATTTTCAATGACGGCCTGGGAACAGTGGGTTAACTGCCTGTTCAGGGGCAGAACGACAGATGTACCTTGTCAGCTCGGGGGTTTGAACTCGCAACCTTACGGTTACTAGTCCAACGCTCTAACCACTAGGCTACGCTGCCGCCCGCTTTGCACACGCTTGGCATTTTCTCAACCAGCTTCATGAGTTAGTCACCTGGAATGCATTTCAATTAACAGGTGTGCCTTGTTAAAAGTTAATTTGTGGAATTT
Source organism: Oncorhynchus keta (assembly GCF_023373465.1). Classification (NCBI taxonomy): domain Eukaryota; kingdom Metazoa; phylum Chordata; class Actinopteri; order Salmoniformes; family Salmonidae; genus Oncorhynchus; species Oncorhynchus keta. The sequence continues at coordinate 11,199,640 of NC_068457.1, read as the reverse complement.
CTTTCCTTCTTAATGCGTTTGAGCCAATCGGTTTGGAAAATTTCAAGAACTTTGAAAGTTTCTTCAAGTGCAGTCGCAAAAACCATCAAGCGCTATGATGAAACTGGCTCTCAAGAGGTCCGCCACAGGAAAGGAAGACCCAGAGTTACCTCTGCTGCAGAGGATAAGTTCATTAGAGTTACCAGCCTCAGAAAAAAATGCTTCACAGAGTTCAAGTAACAGACACATCTCAACATCAACTGTTCAGAAGAGACTGCGTGAATCAGGCCTTCAAGGTCAAATTTCTGCAAAGAAACCACTACTAAAGGACACCAATAATAAGAAGAGACTTGCTTGGGCCAAGAAACATGATCAATGGACATTAGATCAGTGGAAATCTGTCTTTGGTCTGATGAGTCCAAATTTGAGATTTTTGGTTCCAACCATTGTGTCTTTGTGAGATGCAGAGTAGTTGAACGGATGATTTTGCATGTGTGGTTTCCACCATGAAGCATGGAGGAGGAAGTAGGATGGTGTGGGGGTGATTTGCTGGTGACTGATTTAGAATTCAAGGCACACTTAACCAGCATGTCTACCACAGCATTCTGCACCAATACGCCATCCCATCTGGTTTACACTTAGTGGGACTATCGTTTGTTTTTCAACAGGACAATGACCCAAAACACCTCTAGGCTGTGTAAGGGCTATTTGACCAAGAAGGAGGGTGATGGAGTACTGCATCAGATGACCTGGCCTCCACAATCACCCGACCTCAACCAAATTGAGATAGTTTGGGATGAGTTGGACCGCAGAGTGAAGGAAAAGCAGCCAACAAGTGCTCAAAATATGTGGGAACTCCTTCAAGACGGTTGGAAAAGCATTCCAGGCGAAGCTGGTTGAGAGAATGCCAAGAGTGTGCAAAGCTGTCATCGAGGCAAATGGTGGCTACTTTTTTGGTTACTACATTACTACTATACTTCCATGTGTTATTTAATCATTTTGATATCTTCACTATTATTCTACAGGGTAGAAAATAGTAAAAATAAAGAAAGATTAGTAGATTTTTCCAAACTTTTGACTGCTATTCTATATATTAATAATAATCAATCCACCCGCAGGCCGGATTGAATGGGCCTTGAGTTCAATACGTGATATAGAGCATCTCATTTCATACTGCTATGTTGTGTTTTATGTTATGTGTTTTTTTCTAATAAACTCAAACTTCTTGATCTCCAGGTACAGGCAGGACCTGGAGAGAGATGCGTTGTACTACACAGGGGTTAAGGCTAACATGGTAGCTCAACCATCCTGGCTGATGCAGAGCTCTGTGGACCTGCAGCTGAACAGGCCCCAGTCCACTGGGAAGAGCGTCAAGCTGATCCTCAGCACCCACCTCACACAGATCGTGGAGCCTGAGCTGGAGCGCAGACAACGCAGGACATGGGTCATGATAGAGAACACAAACACTACCAGGACGTCGCTGAGTGTTGTAGTGGGCAGCTCTGCTGCAGTAGACTGTAACGTGTTGAGCTCAGGAGACACGGCGGTTCGCTGGATGCTGCCAGACGGGACCCAGCTGGAGGCACCGTACAGCAACCCAGACAACAGGGTGTCAGTGTCGAGCACCGGCAGGTTGGATATTAAAGCTGTAGGACACTCAGACTCAGGGATATATTACTGTATTGCCCAGGTATCTGACGACCTCAGTGTCCTCCCTTTCCGCCTGACGGTCGCGGAGTCCTCCAGTCCTCCCCCTCTTGGAGGGGATGAGACGGCGCCTACCCTCGTAGAGGGGTTCACCGGTGTCCCGCTCACTCTGAACTGTGTCGTGTCTGGCTCTCCTGACCCTGAGATCAACTGGATCCTTCCTGACAGCAACATAGTGAGTCACAGAGCCAACTCTTCTAGAGCGCTGGTGTATTCCAACGGAACTCTGAGAGTCCCAGAGAGTCGACTGACAGACAGTGGATATTATAAGTGTGTGGCCATGAACCAGCATGGTGTGTATTCCCTGGCTACTAAGGTGACTCTCACCAGACAGTTAGGAGCAGAGATGCGACCACTGAGGAGAATGAGGCCACAGTCCGCCTCAGGGGTCAACACCAGGGTCAAAGCCCCCATGGAGGCCACTGAGGAGGCATCAGGGGACAATGAGGACGCACAGGAGGAAGTCCCCTCCTCCTCTTCCTCCTCATCCTCACCCCCGAGCCGTGTGGAGCTAATGAATCGGCGGAGAGGTCAAGGTTCAAACAGGGGTGGAGGACATCCATTTAGAAACACATGGAGGCGACCTGCTGCACCTAGAAAACCAACCACGACAGGGACAAATGACGAATACAAGAAAAACACAGTGGAGACGAGGAGGAGGATTAACGTGGCAAACAAAAATATAGACCCGGAGAAGTGGGCGGACATTTTGGCCAAAATCCGTGACAAGAACGGACAGGGTAACATTATCATAACACCCAGCTCAACTCACCTCACCACAAAGAAGAATCAGGAGTCAACGACAACGGCCAGTGCTAAGCAGACAGAGTCTCCGGGCAACATAGAGGGGTCAATAGACGACCTCCACGAGGAAGAGGAGAAAGAGCTATACACACCCACTATTATACCGCATACACCCACTCTACACACTACTTACACCACAGACTCCGATGCGGATACAGGCACAAATCATGCTCGTTTCACGCAGCCGGTCACAGAGCCTGTCACATCTGTTCCCCAGCAGCCCAGTAACACTGTCACACACACAAAGACGCCAGGCAGGCACACAGTCACACCCACACACTCCCAGATCCTGGGTCAGCTGCGTGTGAACGTCTGGACCAGTTCTTCATACCACGATTCTTTACAAGGAGAAAATCAAAGCACCACCCCCACCGCTTCTGCTACAGATGGTGAGGCGATTACAGAGTCTGATATCTCACCCACGTCTGAGGATAATCAGGGGGCGGAAGACGCTAACGAACCCAGTGTTTTTAACAGCTATAATGAAGGAGGTGACGCTGAACTTGACCCGTCACTCACCACCACCGCAGTTAGAGGGTACTCTGAATCAGAGACGGAGAGCGATGAATTTGATCGCTCTCTCACTGAGACTTGGAGCACAACTGCTAAGCTAGAAACACGTACACGGCTAAAGCAGCATGCGACGTCGAATATTACCCATCTTCCACTCACCGCACCCTCTCCCACAGCCGAGCTCACTTCAGCTGTGTATATGACGAAGGAAACTCCAGGGGAGTTGGCTACTCGACTCAGAACCCAGAACCCCAGGAGGAGGGGCGGGGGCAGGAGAAGACGGCCCAATATGGGCAGAAAGAAGCCAAAGCCTAATAGTCCGTTGAGAAGTGATTTTACAACCGCAGCCACACCTAAGGACGCGCTCCCAACAACTACCAAGGCAAACACTGCCACGTGGACTAAAATAGAAGCGTTCGACAAGGCCAAAAGCATGACGGACAGGTTTATTACCGCAGTTCCATCGACGGGCAGCCAAACAACGTCATCAGGCCAAGTGAGTCATGAAGAGAACACAGGAGTCTCTTTATACCAAGACAGGAGTGACCCTTCAGTGAAGCCTACAACTCGAAAGGGCACCCTTTCACCACACGACAAACCACTGTTCAGGAGCAAAACAGCCCCACTGGCGTCTCCCACAACCTCTTCAACAGAAACATATAAACAAACATCCCAGAGCAGCCATCACAGAACAGCCCCAGAAAGAGCCTCTCAGACTCCGAACACTCAGAGCCCAGTCCCAGAGCAATCGGATGTGCACATGACAGCCAGTCAGGGGACATGTACAAGCGTCCCCCTTCCTGCAGTTAAACCAACCGAGACAACGCAAAGGGGAGGCAGCGCTACTGCAGACCTTCACCCTGTCCCAAGTCCTGACAAGTCCCCGGAGAATCGCAACACTCGACCGGGAGTGCTACCAGATGGACAGCCCAACACACCAGACAATCGATATACAGAAGATACGACTGAGGTTAAAAAAGTGCCGGTGAAAGAGATTGACAGCGTGTCCCCATCTATCTGGCATGAAATAACCAGTGCACACGGCACAACACACGCCCCGGGTGCCTCAACAAAAGAGCCCTTTCATGTAGAGGCAGGACATGAGAAGGCTCGGGTTAGTACCACTGAAATGCCGGTGACATCTGAAAGCTCTTATCGCGGCTCTGATCCTTCTAAAACAGTCACTGTTAAGCCCGGAACAACCTTTGATGGGCACTATAACGTCAGAGAAAGCACTTCCGCCACAGGCAAAGACCGAACACCATTGGAAAATGTTGCGGTTTCTGTTGCTTCTACGACAACAAAGGGCATTACTCCAAATATGTCACCTGTCACCTCCACATCAGTGAGGACATCTGTAGTTTTCCCCTCTAGGGTGAAGCCTCAGATCCCTGTACAAAACACTCCATCCACTAGGGTCAGGACCCCACCTTCATCCAGAACAGTGGAGGTTCCCTCCAACTCCAACCACATCCCAGACAGTCACAGAGAGAGAGTCCTCATCTCCCAACCCGACCAGAGGAACAACCCGATCCTCAACAGAGGAGACTCCATCCTAATCACCAGATCTGACCCCAACAGACAACCACCACCAGCCGAGTCCCACACCACGACTAAACTAGAGTCAACTGACATCAAGCCTGATCCAGTCACTGGTGTTAAACCAACCACCACAGAACCCAGAACACCCCACAGGCACAGGACAGTCACAAACGCAAACACTCAGATGGTCAAACAGACGACCACCACAACCACTCTCACTCCCACCACCACAATGAGCGTTTCTCAGACTTCATTTGTGTCTTGGTCGAAGCCTCAGAATCCATCTAGTGGGGGCCAGAGGACAGAGACCCCTACCCAGACACAGGGGTTATCAGGCGGGGTGTCGGGAGGTGGTCAGAGACCCTCCGTAGCAGATCCTGCTGTAAGAGGGAAGCCCCGGATCACCAACGTGGATGTGCAGACAGTGACAGTGAATGCAGAGATGGATGCACAGCTGCCCTGTGTGGCTGTAGGGGAGCCCAGGCCTTTCCTCTCCTGGACGAGAGTCTCCACTGGTATGTATAACAGCACTTCCTTTTCTGTTCTCCCCTCTTCATAGAACATCCTCCTTCACTCTCTGTTACAGAATTACACCGCTGTATGTAAGCCTGTTAATGTAACAAAAAAAGGAGAATCCTATTTGTCATGATATAAGCTATGCTCCTTTCTTGTGTTTCAACAGACAACATGTTGTAGAAATAATCCTTTATCTGCATTGTTTTAATCTACTCGATGTCTTTAAACATGTGTTATTTTCATTCATGCAGGAGCGACAGTAGCCCAGAACACTCGGGTCCAGAGGTTCGAGGTCCATCCCAACGGCACGTTTATCATCCGTAACAGCCAGCCCCAGGACCGAGGCCAGTACCTCTGTATGGTCCAGAACCAGTATGGCGTGGACAAGATGGTGGTCTCCCTGATGGTGCTGGCCCAGCATCCCAGAGTGCTCCAGCCGCGCTACCGCGATGCTACCGTGTACCACGGGGACGGCATCGATCTGGAGTGCCAGGTACAGGGACATCCCATGCCCCGGGTCACCTGGGTGCTGCCTGACAGGGTCCACCTCACTGCCCCTCCAGCCCCGGGCCCTGCCAACCCAGCCAGTGGCCCCCAGGCCGGCCCTCAGTCTGGCCCCAAGCGCGTGGACCTCCTCGGTAACGGTACTCTCCGGATAACCCAGGCCAGCTACACAGACAGAGGGATCTATAAATGTATCGGCAGCAGCGTGGCAGGAGCCGACACCGTCTCTGTCCGACTCCATGTGGCAGCCTTGGCTCCAGTCATCCAGCAACCTCGCTATGAGAACGTGTCCCTCCCCGAGGGCCGCACGGCCTACATCCACTGCACCGCCAAAGGAGCCCCTACGCCCATCATCCGCTGGACCACGCCCGACGGAGTCCAGCTCCTCACCTCGCAGTTCGTCAACGGCCGTCATTTCTTTGTCTTCCCCAACGGGACCCTGTACATCCGTGGGCTAGGCAAAGGCGACGCGGGGAGATATGAGTGTGTGGCCAGTAATGCGGTAGGAGCCTCCAGGAGAACCAGCGTTCTGACAGTACTGAGACTCCCATCCTCCACCGAGGCCAGGATTACCTCCTCGTCTCCCCAGAGGACTGACGTGGTCTATGGGGGGCTGCTGAGGCTCGACTGCATTGCCACAGGAAAACCAGAGCCCAGGATCGTCTGGAGGACCCCCTCTAAGAAACTAGTGGATTCCCAGTACAGGTATGCATCTTCTGGCATCTTTTTCACTCACTGTCTAATATGCCCTTCAGACCATTGTCTGTATGTACAGTACTTTTTCCACATTTTGTTTTGTTACAGCCTGAATTTAAAATGGATTAAATTGTGATTTTATGTCACTGGCCTACACACAATATGCCATTATGTCAGCGTGGAATTATGTATTTAGACATTTTTACGAATGAATTAAAAATGAAGAGCTGATATGTCTTGAGTTAATAAGTATTCAACCCATTTGTTAGAGCAGGAAAAAGTCACATAATAAGTTGCATGGTCTGTGTGCAATAATGGTGTTTAATGTGATTTGTAAATGACTACCTCATCTCTGTATCCCACACATTTATCTACTAAGTCCCTCAGTCGAGCAATAAATTCAAACACCGATTCAATCACAAAGACCATGGAGGTTTTCCAATACTTTGCAGCGAAGGGCACCTATTAGTAGATGAGTAACAATTTTAAAAGCAGTAATAATAATATCCCTTCGCCGGGAAAAGTATTTGATGGTCATGTTGTTGTAAGGATTTAACAGAGCCACATCCAGTCTGCTCCGGACGAGTGAACGGACTCAAACACTGCGTCCGGCGAAGAGAAATGGTTGAATATCCCTTTAAGCATGGTGAAGTTATTATTATTATTATTTTACCTTTATTTAACTAGGCAAGTCAGTTAAGAACAAATTCTTATTTTCAATGACGGCCTAGGAACAGTGGGTTAACTGCCTGTTCAGGGGCAGAACGACAGATTTGTACCTTGTCAGCTCGGGGATTCGAACTTGCAACCTTTCGGTTACTAGTCCAACGCTCTAACCACTAGGCTACCCTGCCGTCCCGTATTAATTACACTTTGGATGGTGTATCAATCACTGCAGAAGATACAGGCGTCCTTGCCAGAGAGGAAGGAAACCGCTCAGGAATTTCACCATGAGGCCAATGGTGACTGTGATAGGAGAAAACTGAAGACTGATCAACAACATTGTAGTTACTCCACAATACTAACCTAAATTACAGAGTGAAAAGAAGGAAGCCTGTTCAGAATTAAAATGTTCCAAAATATGCATCCTGTTTGCAAAAAATGTGGCAAACAAATTCACTTTATGTCCTGAATACAAATCGTTGCGTTTGGGGAAAATCCAACACAACACATAGATAGAAAGCGATGGAAATAGAGCTAACCATAGGCAAAATCCTAGAGGAAAGCCTGGTTCAGTCTGCTATCCAACAGACACTGGGAGACAAATTCACCTTACAGTAGGACAATAACCTGAAACACAAGCCCAAATATACACTAGAGTTGCTTACCAAGTATGTTCCTTAGTGGCCTAGTTACAGTTTAGACTTAAATCGGCTTGAAAATGTATGGCAAGACTTCAAGATGGCTGTCTAGAAATGATAAACAACCAATTTAACAGAGCTTGAATAATTATTTAAATAATAATGTGCAAATATTGCACAATCCAGGTGTGCAAAGCTCTTGGAGACTTACCCAGAAAGACTCTGGGTAATCGCTGCCAAAGGTGAATCTAACACACTCAAGGGTGTGAATACTTATGTAAATTAAATATGTGTGTATTCTATTTTCAATATATTCGCAAAGATTTCTAAAAACATTTTTACACTTTGTCATTATATGGGGTATTGTGTGCAGATGAGTGAAAAAAATATATATTTAATCCATTTTGAATTTAGGCTGTAACACAACAAAATGTGGAATAAGTCAAGGAGTATGAACACTTTCTGATGGCAATGTATGTCAACTGTCAGATCATCAGATGTTATCATGAATGAGAAGGTTTACTGTGAAATCATACAGGCACTATTCCCTAAAGTTTAGCTGAAAAACCATTAAAAAAAATACCTAAAATGGTTGCTATTAACAGCAGGACATACTGTTATTCACAAACAATAACAACTTGTTTTTGTTGGTGGGGGGTTCAGCTTCGACCCCAGAATAAAGGTGTTCACCAACGGTTCTCTGGCCATCCAGGCCATGACAGAGAAAGATGATGGGGACTACCTGTGTGTGGCCCGAAACAAGATGGGGGACGACTACATGCTTCTGAGGGTTAGCGTGCTGACCAAACCGGCCAAGATCGAGCAGAAGCAGCTGCTGGCCAGTCAGAAGGTCTGTCTTTTGTCTTAGGTTTCTATGTAAATAATGGGCCACATCCCAAATGGCACCCTATTCCCTGTACAGTGCACTACTTTTGACCAGAGCCCTATGGACCTTAGTGAAAAAGAGTGCACTATATGGTTGTCATGCAAATATTTTGGTTGATTTTCTGTATAATGTACGATTGGATAAACAATAAATATTTTTGAATCTGAAGGTGATGTATGGAGGAGACCTGAAGGTGGACTGTGTAGCGTCTGGCCTCCCGAACCCTGAGATCCGCTGGGCTCTGCCGGACGGCACCATGATCAACACACTGAAACAGACGGATAGTAGGGTTAGAGGTGGGCGTACCCGCAGGTACTTGGTATTCAACTTCACACATACCGTTATTGAATCACATAATACAGTATGTACACCCAATCTGTTATTGAAGCACATTAACTGCATAGTCGATAAGGATCCCAGTACAATTTTCAAAACAATCACCCAACCCCCCCCCTCCCAGATACGTGGTGTTCGACAACGGGACATTGTACGCCAACGATGTGGGGATGAGAGAGGAAGGAGACTACACCTGCTACGCTGAGAACCAGATAGGGAAGGATGAGATGAAGGTTCACGTCAAGGTGGTGGCGGACCCTCGGATCATCAGAGACAAAACTCAAAGCCCTGAAGTCGTCAGGGTTCTTTATGGGGAGACCGTGTCTCTGAAGTGCAGCGCCAAGGGAGAGCCGACCCCAGTCATCACGTGGCTCTCCCCCACTAACCGGGCCATTGCCTCCTCCCCCGCTAAGTACCAGGTCCATAATGATGGTACATTAGTGGTCCAGAAGGCACAACACTTTGATGCTGGTAACTACACCTGCACAGCTAGGAACAGTGCCGGCCAGGACCGCAAAGTCACCAGGGTGGACGTCCTGGTGACGCCGCCAACCATCAACGGACTGAGAGGTATGGTCAACACGATCAGAGTGACGGCTATAAGGGACCAGCGCACCATGCTGGCCTGCGAGGCCGTGGGGACACCCATCCCCCAGGTCATGTGGGTGTTACCGGAGAACATCGTTCTCCCGGCGCCATACTACGGCAGCAGAATGACGGTGCATCGTAACGGTACGTTGGATATACGTTCGCCGAAGGGGACCGACTCGGCTCAGCTGGCCTGCATCGCACGCAACGAGGGCGGGGAGGCCAGGCTGATGGTCCACCTGGAGATTAGAGAGATGGTAGAGAGGCCGCAGCTCAGAGGGCCCAAAACAGAGAGCCTCTCTCTAACGGTAGGCAGTACCATGACCCTGAACTGCTCCTTTGAAGGAGGCCCAGCACCCCCAACGGTAACCTGGATCCTCCCTAATGGTTCCCCCCTCGTGAGGGGTGCCCAGTTCTCCAAGTTCTTCCACCGACCTGACGGCTCCTTGGTCATCACTAACCCCTCTGTCTCTGAGAGTGGTATGTACCGCTGCCTGGTGAGGAATGTCACCGGGCTAGTGGAACGTACTATTACTTTAGCCCCGGAGAGGAAACCAGAGATCAATAACCGCTACAACTCCCCCATCAGTATTATGAATGGGGAGAGCCTCCAACTCCACTGTCTCTCCACGGGGGACCCTGTCCGGCTGACGTGGACCCTGCCCAGTGGGGTGGTCCTGGGGCGGACACAGAGAGCCGGTCGCTACGCCGTCCTAGCCAATGGGACGCTCTCCATCCAGCAGGCATCCGTCTACGACCGCGGCTCCTACGTCTGCCGAGCGGCCAACGAGTACGGCAGCGCCCTGCTCTCCGTGCCCGTCATCGTCATTGCGTACCTGCCTCGCATCACCAATGGCTCGCCTCCCGTGATATACGCTCGGCACGGCGTGGCGGTCCAGTTGAACTGTATTGCCACGGGGATCCCCCGAGCTGAGATTGCCTGGGAGACGCCGGATCGGACGCGGCTAGCGGTCAGTGCCCAGCCACGCCTCTTTGGCAACAAGTATCTCCACCCACAAGGTTCTCTCATCATCCAGAACCCCACGCAGAGAGACCAGGGCTTCTACAAATGCACCGCCAGGAACGTGATAGGGGTCGATACTAAAGCCACCTATCTACATGTGTTCTGATTAGCCTTAGACAAATAGTTTTCATCATATGCCCAAGAAACTGCCAAAGGAGCTGAGCACAGCCAATACTTTTCATCCATCCACATGATGTTGGAGAGCCTGAATCACTGTCAATGCAAAGTAAAGATACATTTTCCAACTGGTAGCGATCTGTCCTGTGACATCATTCAAGGCCATGTCTCAGCTGCATTTCAACCACCATTTTGTGACACAGCCATTTTTCACTCATTAAAAAAAGACTTTGCTATGAAGGACTTTAAATCTTCTGCGCTGACAATGACAATTTATGTCAAACAGTTTTGATAAGCATAGCTAAATATCTTATGTTCGATTTAATGAAAAGATTCAAAATGATACAGAAAATAACCAATATTGCTGAAATGAGGACGATTTCAGGGGACCTAAGCAACAATGGCTGGTGTTTAAATAACTGTTTCCCAATCATCCATATCATCTTACTATCTTAACCAAAAGTATTTTTAAGGACTCGTAACCCTGCTATTTACAGGAGAGACTCGCACATTACCGTTTACTGTGATGATTGTACATGCAATATGGTTTAGATCTGATTGCAACCCTCATAGGTGTCAACATCAGCACATACAATAATACTAATATGGTTTTACATGCCCTCATTATTAAATTATTTGTCTTTAAAAGACTCTTGATGTATAGGAATTTTACACATTTTTAAATAAAGAGAAGCTCAAAATCCATCGGAATCTTGTAGAATATTACTTGTATACGTTTGAGAAAAGACTATGGATGCATCCCAAATAAGGCACGATATTGGAAATGGGGTGTGATTTAAGATGCAGCCGTAGTGTATGGGCCATGGCCTAAAGTAGTGCACTACAAAGGGAATAGGGTGCAATTTGGGAAGGGGATAAGAACTTAGAACTAGGTCAGGACAGATTAGGCATCTGTCTTCCAAGAGTAAACATTTTCAAACGTAGCTCTGGGATTTATTATACAGTCATGGTCACTCTCTTGCTAAAAGGAGAACCATCTGGTTGTGTGGGAAATCCCCTGTTAGTTCACTGGTTTCCCTCTGAAAGAATTCCCACTTTAACGCTACAGACTTAATTGTAATCAGCTTTCATGATTTATGAAATCCGCTCACAACTTGAAGTGGTGCAGTACCGCTGCGACAGGGATGACATAGAGCCTGTGTTTCTTTGACTATTGATGGACCTGCTCTTCATTAAATGGCCCATACATTTGGCTGTTGAGCCCGAATAAATTACATTTACATTTAAGTCATTTAGCAGACGCTCTTATCCAGAGCGACTTACAAATTGGTGCAAACACCTATGACAACCAGTGGAACAGCCACTTGCATCTAAATCTTGTTGGGGGGGGTGAGAAGGATTACTTACCCTTACTTACCCTATTCTAGGTATTCCTTGAAGAGGTGGGGTTTCAGGTGTCTCCGGAAGGTGGTGATTGACTCCGCTGTCCTGGCGTCGTGAGGGAGTTTGTTCCACCATTGGGGGGCCAGAGCAGCGAACAGTTTTGACTGGGCTGAGCGGGAACTGTACTTCCTCAGTGGTAGGGAGGCGAGCATGAAATGTTCCCTCTTTTGTTTCAGATAATCGAAGAAATAAAGGCTTTAGCTGTCTCTCACTGACCCCCAGGCCCAGGTCAAACACAAAGCAGACACCTCCCAGGGACGCTGCTCACATCTTAGACACACCTGTGGTCCTGTCTGTCCCAGGACTATAGAGATGAAGTCGTCCATTTGCCATTACAGTACCATATTGTCATCAGCACTAAGTAGTGCGGTCTTGCTGCGTTTATATGAACTTTTTCTTTCCACCTCCACTCTGCTCTGTCTCTAACATAGTTAACGTAATACCCTATTATGCAGATAGTGAGACTGATGACATCATAGGAGAGAGAGAGAAAGACAGAGAGAGGGGATGAGAGAAAGAGAGAGAGGTAGTGAGCTCATGGGCTCCTGAGTTCTTCTGCAAAAAGATAGAAATAGAGTTGGATCAATGTAGATAAACTTGCATTTTTTTGCAAGGACTTTTACAGGATACTAACCTCAACATCAAAACCTTCAATCCAAATCCAAATTCCAGACCTAAAACCTTGATTTTGGACAAAATGACCTGAATGAACTATTACTACCAAGGACTTGGACTCAGTACCGGTACCCCCTGTATATATCCGCGTTATTGTTATGTACTTTTCTTGTTACTTTTAAATTATTTTATTTTTTAATTCACTTTAGTTTATTTAGTAAATATTTTCTTAATTCCATTTATTGAACTGCATTGTTGGTTAAGGGCTTGTAAGTAAGCATTTCACGGTAGCCACAGCACCTCAGACAGCAGCAAACAGAGCAACGGACAAACCTCCCAGACCAGCGAGACCCCCTCCTGAAGGACACAGCATCGCCAGCCACACCCAAAACCACCCCAAGCAAACCCTGGCCACACCCTATATACAGTTGAAGTCAGAGGTTTACATACACCTTAACCAAATACATTTCAACTCAGTTTTTCACAATTCCTGACATTTAATCCTAGTAAAAATTCCCTGTCTTAGGTAAGTTAGGATCACCACTTTATTTTAAGAATGTGAAATGTCAGAATAATAGTAGAGAGAATGATTTATTTCAGCTTTTATCTCTTTCATCACATTCCCAGTGGGTCAGAAGTTTACATACACTCAATAGGTATTTGGTAGCATTGCCTTTAAATTGTTTAACTTGGGTCAAACGTGTTGGGTAACCTTTCATCAGCTTCCCACAATAGGTTGGGTGATGTTTGGCCCATTCCTCCTGACAATGCTGGTGTAACTGAGTCAGGTTTGTAGGCTTCCTTGCTCCCACACACTTTTTCAGTTCTGCCCACAAATGTTCTATGGGTTTGAGGTCAGGGCTTTGTGATGGCCACTCCAATACCTTGACTTTGTTGTCCTTAAGCCATGTTGCCACAACTTTGGAAGTATGCTTGGGGTCATTGTCCATTTGGGAAACCCATTTGCGACCAAGCTTTAACTTCCTGACTGATGTCTTGAGATGTTGCTTCAATATAGCCACATAATTTTCCTTATTCATGATGCCATCTATTTTGTGAAGTGCACCAGTCCCTCCTGCAGCAAAGCACCCCCAAAATATGATGCTGCCACCCCCATGCTTCACGGTTGGGATGGTGTTCTTCGGCTTGCAAGCATCCCCCTTTTTCCTCCAAACATAACGATGGTAATTATGGCCAAACAGTTCTGTTTTTGTTTCATCAGACCAGAGGACATTTCTCAAAAAAGTACAATCTTTGTCCCCATGTGCAGTTGCAAACTGTAGTCTGGCTTTTTTATGGCAGTTTTGGAGCAGTTGCTTCTTCTTTGCTGAGCGGCCTTTCAGGTTATGTCGATATTGGACTTGTTTTACTGTGGATATAGATACTTCTGTACCTGTTTCCTCCAGCATCTTCACAAGGTCATTTGCTGTTGTTCTGGGATTGATTTGTATTTTTCGCACCACAGTACATTAATCTCTAGGAGACAGAACACGTCTCCTTCCTGAGTGGTATGATGGCTGTGTGGTCCAATGATGTTTATACTTGCGTACTATTGCTTGTACAGATGAACGTGGTACCTTCAGGCGTTTGGAAATTGCTCCCAAGGATGAACCAGACTTGTGGAGGTCTACTATTTATTTATTTATTTATTTATTTTTCCTTTTTCTCCCCAATTTCGTGATATCCAATTGTTGTAGTAGCTACTATCTTGTCTCATCGCTACAACTCCAGTACGGGCTCGGGAGAGACGAAGGTTGAAAGTCCGATACTCAACCCAACCAAGCCGCACTGCTTCTTAACACAGCGCCATCTAACCCGGAAGCCAGCCGCACCAATGCGCCGGAGGAAACACCGTGCATCTGGCCACCTTGGCTAGCGCACACTGCGCCCAGCCCGCCACAGGAGTCGCTGGTGCGCGATGAGACAAGGACACCCCTACCGACCAAGCCCTCCCTAACCCGGGCGACGCTAGGCCAATTGTGCGTCGCCCCACGGACCTCCCGGTCGCGGCCGGTTACGACAGAGCCTGGGCGCGAACCCAGGGACTCTGATGGCACAGCTGGCGGTGCAGTACAGAGCGCTTAACCACTTAACCACACCCAGGAGGCCCGGTCTACAATTTCTTGGCTACAATTTTTTTGGCTGATTTCTTTTGATTTTCCCATGATGTCAAGCAAAGAGGCACAGAGTTTGAAGGTAGGCCTTGAAATACATCCACAGGTACACCTCCAATTGACTCAAATTATGTTAATTGGACTATCAGAAGCTTCTAAAGCCTTAACATACTTTTCTGGAATTTTCCAAACTGTTTAAAGGCACAGTCATTTTAGAGTATGTAAACTTCTTACCCACTGGATTGGTGATACAGTGAATTATAAGTGAAATAATCTGTCTGTAAACAATTGTTGGAAAAATTACCTGTGTCATGCACAAGTGCACAGTCCTAACCGACTTGCCAGAACTATAGTTTGTTAGCAAGAAATTTGTGGAGTGGTTGAAAAACCAGATTTAATGACTCCAACCTAAGTGTATGTATGTTATATCATGCCTGTTTGGCCCTGTCCGGGGGCATCATCGAATGGGGCCACAGTGTCTCCCGACCCCTCCTGTCTCAGCCTCCACTATTTATGCAGTAGTTTATGTGTCGGGGGGCTAGGGTCAGTCTGTTAAATCTGGAGTATTTCTCCTGTCTTATCCGGTGTCCTGTGTGAATTTAAGTATGCTCTCTCTAATTCTCTCTCTCTTTTTCTTTATCTCTTTCTCTCTCTCTCTCTCTCTTTCTCTTTCTTTCTTTCTTTCTTTCTTTCATTCTCTCTCGGAGGACCTGAGCCCTGGACCATGCCTCAGGACTACCTGGTCTGATGACTCCTTGCTGTCCCCAGTCCACCTGGCTGTGCTGCTGCTCCAGTTTCAACTGTTCTGCCTGCGGCTATGGAACCCTGACCTGTTCACCGGACATGCTACCTGTCCCAGACCTGCTGTTTTCAACTCTCTAGAGACAGCAGGAGCAGTAGTGATACTCTGAATGATCGGCTATGAAAAGCCAACTGACATTTACTCCTGAGGTGCTGACCTGTTGCACCCTCGACAACCACTGTGATTATTATTATTCGACCCTGCTGGTCATCTATGAACATTTGGACATCTTGGCCATGTTCTGTTATAATCTCCACCCGGCACAGCCAGAAGAGGACTGGCGACCCCTCATAGCCTAGTTCCTCTCTAGGTTTCTTCTTAGATTCTGGCCTTTCTAGGGAGTTTTTCCTAGCCACCGTGCTTCTACACCTGCATTGCTTGCTGTTTGGGGTTTTAGGCTTGGTTTCTGTACAGCACTTTGTGACATCAGCTGATGTAAAAAGTGTTTTATAAATAAATTTGATTGATGTAAACTTCCGAATTCAACTGAAGGCCCCCACATATCAGACCTAAGCTCCTTCTGCCCATCCCATTACCCCCGCCCCTGCGTCAAGAACCTCAACATGACAGCAGGACATATGCCCAGGCCGTGAGCAGAGCAACAGGCCCAACTCCCACCCAAGCTCCATCCTGCGACCTAAGAGGTATGTATCAGATGCTCAACATGCTCTGCTCACACCTACTGTGATGGTCCGAGCCTAAACCACACAAAAACAACACTAGACACTATGGAACACAAAGCTTTTACTATCTCATCCTGGAATATACAAGGTCTGAGGTCATCTGCCTTTGGCCTAAAGATCAGCAACCTAGACTTCATCAAAGAAATTGAAAATACAGACATTGTCATCATAAAAGAAACATGGCATAAAGGAAACGGACCCACTGGTTGCCCTCTAGGCTTCAGAGAGCTGGAAGTCCCATCCACCGAACTACCAGATGTAAAACAGGGAAGAGACTCATGGGGTATGCTAATTTGGTATAGTGCAGACCTAACCCACTCTATTAAATTAATAAAAACAGGAACATTTTACATCTGGCTAGAAATGAATAAGGAAATTATCTCTACAGAGAAAAATGCCCTCGTGTGCTACTTATATATCCCCCCAATGGAATCCCCATACTTTAACGATGACAGCTTCTCCATCCTAGAGGGGGAGATCAACCATTTCCAGGCCCAGGGATATGTACTAGTCTGGCGACCTAAATGCCAGAACTGGACAAGAACCTGACACCCTCAGCACACAGGGGGACAAACACCTACCTGGAATTGACAGCATTCGCTCCCCCATATGCCCCCCTAGACCCAACTAAGACAACATAACCAACAAAACGGGTCACAACTCCTGCAGCTCTGTTGGACTCTGGGTATGTACATAGTCAATGGTCGGCTTCGAGGGGACTCCTATGGTAGGTCTGGTACTGCCATCTCTTGGCAGTAGTACTGTAAACTACTTTATCACTGACCTCAACCCAGTCTCTTAGAGCGTTCACAGTCAGTCCACTGACACCCCACAGCAAAATCACACACTACTTGAACAGAGCAATGCTCAGTCATGAGTTATCAAAGCCAAAGAAACTGAATAATATTAAGAAATGCTATAGATGGAAGGAAAGTAGTGTGGACATCTACCAAAAAACAATTAGGCATCAACAAATCCAACCCTTTCTAGACAATTTCCTGGACAAAATGTTTCAGTATAATAGTGAAGGTGTAAACTTGGCAGTAGAAAACTTAAACGGCAGGGTAGCCTAATGGTTAGAGTGTTGGACTAGTAACCGGAAGGTTGCAAGTTCAAACCCCCGAGCTAACAAGGTACAAATCTGTCATTCTGCCCCTGAACAGGCAGGTAACCCACTCTTCCTAGGCCGTCATTGTAAATAAGAATTTGTTCTTAACTGACTTGCCTAGTTAAATAAAGGTAAAAAAAATAAAAAACAGTATATTTGACCTCTCAGCTTCCCTATCAATCTAAAAGTCTCAAGCAGACAACCTAAGAAAATTAATACCAATGACTAATGGTTTGATGAAGAATGCCAAAACCTGAGAAAGAAATTGAGAAACCTATCCAACCCAAAACATAAAGACCCAGAAAACCTGAGTCTACGCCTTCACTATGGTGAATCACTAAAACAATACAGAAATACACTACGGAAAAAGAAAGAACAGCACGTCAGAAATCAGCTCAATGTAATTGAAGAATCCATCAAATCTAACAACTTCTAGGAAAATTGGAGAACTCCTAAACAAACAACATCTGGTGCTTCTGTCCCCAACTATGGAGGGCCTACAGCAGCACCTAGATCTTATGCACAGATTCTGTCAGACCTGTGCCCTGACAGTAAATCTCAGCAAGACCAAAATAATGGTGTTCCAAAAAAGGTCCAGTTGCCAGGACCATAAATATAAATTCCATCTAGACACAGTTGCCCTAGAGCACACAAAAAACTATACATACCTTGGCCTAAACATCAGCGCCACAGGTAACTTACACAAAAGCTGTGAATGATCTGAGAGACAACCCAAGAAGGGCCTTTTATGCCATCAAAAGGAACATGAAATTTGGCCTACCAATCAGGATCTGGCTAAAAAATACTTGAATCAGTTATAGAAGTCATTGCCCTTTATGGACGTGAGGTCTGGTGTCCATTCACCAACCAAGAAATTCATAAAATTGGACAAACACCTAATTGAGACTGCATGCAGAATTCTGCCAAACTATCCTCTGCGTACATCGTAAAACACCAAATAATGCATACAGGGCCGAATTAGGCCGATAATTTTCAAAATCCGAAAAGAACAGTTAAATTCTACAACCACCTTAAAGGAAGGGATTCCCAAACCTTCCATAACAAAGCCATTACCTACCGAGAAATTTACCTGGAGAAGAGCCCCCTAAGCAAGCTGGTCCTGGGGCTCTGTTCACAAACAGAACCCACAGAGCCTCAGGACAGCAACACCATTAGACCCGACCAAATCATGAGAAAACAAAAAGATAATTACTTGACACATTGGAAAGAATTGACCTGACCACTGTGATTGACCCAAAATTAAGGAAATATTTGACTATGTACAGACTCAGTGAGCATCGCCTTGCTATTGAGAAGGGCAGCCGAAGACAGGCCTGGCTCTCAAGAAAAGACAGGCTATGCGCACACTGCCAACAAAATGAGGTGGAAACTGAGCTGCACTTCCTAGCCTTCTGCCAAATGTATGAAAGAATTAAAAAACAAATCCATTTTTGATAAACATATCTATTGGGTGAAATACCACAGTGTGAATCACAGCAGCAAGATTTGGGACCTGTTGCCACAAGAAAAGGGCAACCAGTGAAGAACAAAACACCATTGTAAATACAACCTATATTTCTGTTTATTCATTTTCCATTTTGTACTTTAACTATTTTCACATCATTACAACACTGTGTATATATATATATATATATATATATATATATATATATATATATATATATATATATATATATATATATATATAGGCCTATGTGTGTAAGATGTATGCCTCAGTGTGTTTTTGCTTATTCATGAAATTGAGCCAAAGGTCTCCAATAACATGGTATTCAATCAATTCAATCTCAGGACAAGCAGCATCCCTCAAACTTTTTCCCATGATGCAGTTGCCTGCCTCACCCACAGACAAACCCAAAATCAACTCAAAAGACTGCCTGGGCGGTGATGTCATTCGCTCCTATGGCTAGAGCAGGAGGTGTTTGGGAGTGTGACCAGAGCACCTTAATAACTTAAGTGTCTCAGCTTGCAGGATAACATATGGCCCATAGATTACTTTAGTACCACAGGGAAATGTAGCACCTGTAAATGCACAAACCTCTTCAGTGTCAAATGTAATCACTTTACCATACATGACATAAGGTAATTTAACCAAATTGAAATGTTTAACCAAAAACTCAGTAAAGAGTATTTCAAAAGAGGACCGCAACATCCATATGCTAATAATGTTGATTATGACGTGCAGCCACTATGCTGTCATAAATGCGTTAAACTCTGCGGTCTGCGCGTAAACTAAACTATGATTTTATAATAACTCACACTGTATCTTGCAGGCAGCATGTGTTATGCCGCGTTCATGTGCTAGTCTTATCTAGGAAACTCGTACATTTCCGACTTGCTAACTGAATGAATGCGTCATGTGTTATAACTACAGCCAGTTAGCAAGTCTGACATTTCAGTTTCCTCGTTTTGACTAGTCAATAAACGCGGCATTACATTGAGCGGTGACTTCTCCACAAAACGGCTTCAAGGTGACGTCACACCAAACCAGCAAATTACTTCCTTGGAGATGACGGTCGCGCCCCGTCGTTAGGGGCACTGCTGTGCGTAACACAGGCTAGAAATTAATCCAGGACATAGAATAGGTTTAGTTGGTAATAGGCGTTATCAGCAATAGTTACAATGCCTCAAAATGCAGTAGTAATCGTGCGCTACGGCCCTTATAAATCGTGTGGCATCGTGGACCACAGAACGTTTCGTCTGATTGGCCTCCAAGGTAGATATAATCCTTGGCTACATTCAAATAAGTGTGCCTATTGCAGCGTCATAAAGTGCGTATTCGTTTTATATAAGTGAGCAGTTAGTAGCCTACCATTTAGTTTCCCCGATAATGTCACTTATCTACTATGTCTTCTAACTTTCCTAGCTGCATTGAAAGAGAATGGACATCAAAGTGTATTGGAGAAAATGTCTGATTGGAACAAGGTGGAACTTGTGGTCAATGGAGAATGTGTCTACACATGCAGCATAAAACAACTGGAGTTTGGTAAATTCAATGTAGATACTGTAGATTACTCAGTCAAAGTGTACAGACTCTGTGGTCAATTATGACGTATCGTTTTCACAGAGTGAGGTATGCATGTAACTGAATGCACATGGATTTAACCCTTGTCCACTCTCTGATTGTGACCTCATCTGTAAAAAAAATAATAATAATAATTCTAAAGCAGGGGTATTCAACCTAGAGTCTGCCACCCCTCTAGGGGTCCGCGAAAATATATCAATAGAGCAACAAAAACGTGGATACATTTTTGTTAATGAATATTGCAAGCAACAACAGAATGAACACATTTTGAAATACATACCTACAGTAGGAAATAGGACAATATCTTATTTCTAATTATGTCAACTTTATTTCTCAACTGCCAATTACACATAGGGGGAGGCCTGTGACGAAAGTAACGCTGTTTTGTTTCTATTTACTCAGAGATCGATAGAGCTAGAGACACCATATTGTATGATAAACAACTTCTGTGTCCTCTACCATTAGCAACTGTAATTTCATGTATATGGTAAATGAGTTTAAATTAAATAGACTGAGAACAAAACTACCGCAATGTTACTTTTGTACTTGCCGGCGGGGCGGGAGTAAACACAGCCTTGGGACAGAAGTAACAGCTAGCGAGAAGTGCACAATATTTGTCTCATCTCCATGTTTCTGGGTTGTAAACGCTCGTTAATTTCAACCAATATACTACCAGCCGTAAATTCATGTTTGTGCCGATTTGAATAAGTAATGCCAAAGGTTCGACATTTAGGAAAATGAACCATGCGTCAACATCGCAATGTTGCGAAACCACAATAGTTAGCCTTACAATATTAATCGGACTAAAATGGATCACATAATATCTATAGTAAGCATCATTTTCTAGTCTCACTTTAATGAGAATATAGTAGATGATTTTCAATTACTAGTCATGCTATGCTCCAGTTGTCCATGTCAGGCGCGCTCCTCGTGCCTTGATAGAATCCATGTCTTTATTCTCTTCTAAAAAGGCAAACTCATCATGCTTATCACATTTTCATGGCTTGATACAAGGTTATTGACCCCCAGAATCATGAAGATATATATAAGATATATATTTTTTAACCGCTAACCTGTTGATAAAAGCTTATGTGAGAAGCTGATCCATCAAGCCAATTGATTAAGGCATAATTCTAATGATGTTATATATCATTTTCAAACATTCAGTCACTTGTTGATATTTTGCTGACATTATAAAAGCAATATGAGCTGGAGGAGACAATGACCTGTGCTTAAAAGTTCTTTGATTTGATTCCAGGTCATCAGTTTACAAGGTGTTACTTTCGTCCCATCTGTCTCTCCCAGGCGTACACCCAAGACTAGTTAGCATGATACTTGAAACCTACGCTGTCATTTAGTCACTAGCTGGGTTAAGAAAATGACATACACTACATGACCAAAAGTATGTGGACACCTGCTCGTCGAACACCTCATTCCATAATCATGGGATTTAATATGGAGTTGGTCCTCCCTTTGATGCTATAACAGCCTCCACTCTTCTGGGAAGGCTTTCCAATATATGTTGGAACATTGCTGTGTGTACTTGCTTACATTCAGTCATAAGAGTATTAGTGAGGTTGGGCACTTGTCACGTGTGCTCCCTCTCCGGCCTCTAGGTCACCAGGCTGCTCGTTATGGCGCACACCAGTCACGATCGTTGCGCGTCATCAGACTCGCCTGGACTCCATCACCTCCCTGATTACCTTCCCTATATATGTCTCTTCCTTGGGTCCTTCCCCAGGCGTTATTGTTTCTGTTTCTGTGTCAGTTCTGTACATTGTTCGTGTTTCTTATTTTTGTGTTGTGTTAATTTATTAAAACACTCACTCCCTGAATTTCCCTCCTGACTCTCAGCGCACATCATTACAGCACTGATGTTGGGTGATTAAGCATGGTTCGCAATCAGCATTCCAATTCATCCCAAAGGTGTTCGATGGGGTTGAGGTCAGGGCTCTGTGCAGGCCAGTCAGGTTCTTCCACACCTATCTCGACAAACTATTTCTGTATGGACCTCAATTTGTGCATGGGGGCATTTTCATGCTGATACAGGAAAGGGCCTTCCCCAAACTGTTGCCACAAAGTTGGAAGCACAGAATCGTTTAGAATGTCATTGTATGCTGTAGCGTTATGATTTCTGTTCACTGGAACTAAGGGGCCTAACCCAAACCATGACAAACAGCACCAGACCATTATTCATCCACCAAACTTTACAGTTGGCACTATGCATTGGGGCAGGTAGCATTCTCCTGGCATCCGCCAAACCCAGATTATTTCCCGCCAGACTTCCAGATGGTGAAGCGTGATTCATCACTCCAGAGAACGCGTTTCCACTGCTCAAGAGTCCAATGGCGGCAAGCTTTACACCACTCTAGCCGATGCTTGGCATTGCGCATGGTGATCTTAGGCCTGTGTGCGGCTGCTCGGCTATGGAAACCCATTCCATGAAGCGCCTGACGAGCAGTTCTTGTGCTGACGTTGCTTCCAGATGCAGTTTAGAACTCAGTGAGTGTTGCAACCGAGGACAGGCAATTTTTACATGCTATGCGCTTCAGCACTCAGCTGTCCTGTTCTGTGAGCTTGTGTGGCCTACCACTTCACAGCTGAGCCATTGTTATTCCGAGACGTTTCCACTTCACAATAACAGCACTTATAGTTGACCGGGGCAGGTCTAGCAGGGCAGAAATTTGACAAACTGATTTGTTGAAAAGGTGGCACGTTGAAAGTCAGAGCTTTTCAGCAAGGCCATTCTACTGCCAATGTTTGTCTATGGAGATTGCTTGGCCGTGTGCTCAATTGTATCCACCTGTCAGCAACGAGTGTGGCTGAAATAGCCGAAGCCACTAATTTGAAGGGGTGTCCTCATACTTCAAAATAATGAAAAACTATCTACCAAATCTATTCATTTTAAAATGTCGATTACTTGTCCTTTACATTATCATTCACCTAACAAGAGGTGACAAAACATTTTTGATAACGTAGGATGGGGATTCCTGGGTCGCCAATTTGCCTGGGAGGGGGTTTCTGGGCAAGAAAAGGTTGAAAGCCCCTCTTCTAGAGCCATCGTCATAGTGTTCAGATTGTCCAAGTCACTGATTATGATGTCACAGTAGCATTGAGTACATTGTGTTTATAGAGTAACAGTCCTTTATTCTGCCTTCCACAGGAGGAGATGGGAAACTGGACCCCCTATGCAAGGAGGCCGTCACTGCTGTGCAGAATGCATACTGAGATACACCCACACTCTACCAGGAGATTGGTCAAGGGGATGAATCTAGGCAAATCTAATAGTAAACCTGAAGAGAAGCACAGCAACAGACACTTTTTTTTTTTTTATTTTTTTTTTTGATGACAAGCATTACAGTACCATACAATAGTGTTCTCCAGCATTAAGTCAAGTGTTGTTGTATTTATTGCTACAAAATCTCGGGGACCCAGAATCAAACGTGCCGTGTCTGCTGGTCATCTCAACAGTCTGTATTGAGAGACTGCAACATGCTAATTGCAACATGTAGTCATTATAGTTTCTTATGATTTTTGCTTTGTGGTGATTGACTGTACTATAGTTACTATATCATTGTCGATATTGCCTCAGACAATATTGTGTCTGGTCCCTGTCTGAAAACATACATGACAAAATCTATATAATTCCCTTAACCTTTGGCATACAACCATTCTTAGATCTGCTTCCTGTGGTCTCTCTCCTCATCTGAATATGATTACTTCTGCAATCCATTCTCAATTAGCCTTATGGGAGGGATTGTGCACTAATAGAATCATACCCCATCGGTCAAACCACGGACCAAATTTGCATTGCAAGCAAAAATCCAAACAGTCATGCAAACACTGCCACACAGTCACAGTCTGCTGTGTCCCAAATGGCACCCTATTCTCTATGTCGTGCACTACTTTTGACCAGAGCCCTGGTCAAAAGTAGTGCACTCTTAAGGGAATAGGGTGCCATTTCGGACGCCACCTCTGAGGTTAGGCTCAATGTCAGCTTCAACGTTAACCAAAAACATATGGAGGTGCTTATAGGGGTTCATGGCACTTATCACATTTCATTTCAATGTAATCAAGCCCCCCCACACACACACACATATAAATACAGTATACCTCCTCTTGGCCTGTGATTGTCCTAGAAATGTTATTAATGCTTTATTACTAAAAGCAGCCAGCTTGGAGGACTTTCTTTTTGGGTGAATATCAGACAACGAAAAGAAAACCTTGTCCCCCCCCATCGTCTGAAAGAGCCGAGATGATTACCTACATTTCTTCCTGTGAGGTATCAGTGTATACATCCCAAATGTCACTCTATTCCATATATAGTGCACTACTTTTGACCAGAACCAGTAGAAGTAGTGCACTATATAGGGAATAGGGTCCCATTCGGGACGCAGTGTCTAGCACTGAAACACATTTAAGGGGGAGTAAACAAAAGGAAACTAACTGAAATATACTGTATTTTTCTCTCCTCACGCCTCCACCCTCCTAAACTATTGCCTGAAGCTCCTGTTTTTAACAGCGCAATGCGGTTTGCTAGATCTTCAACCTGGCTCGGTGGATAGCACAGTTAATGTACCTGACAGCGAAGCTATGGAATTCAGAGAAAACATCTTGGTGTCAAATGAAAGCGATTGTCAAAGCAAATAGACTCAGGCAGTAGTGAACTCCTTTAGGAGGGTTATTGTGATGTCAATGCTATTGAATAACTGGTAGAGAATACAGCCAGATGACTCCACTTGCCTGATTTTAAAGGTGTGGCTGATTAGTCCATTTAAGTGCAGCCTTAAGTTACATAAGGCTGCTGCTGTTCTCCAAATGGGAAGATGAAGGACTGGAACAGACTGGACTAGAGATAGTGAGCGGGAAGGTGGGCTTGTTACTGTAAGTAGCCTATATACGTTTTGGAATATGTTATTATTCTTCTCAGTTTGAGGTTGTGTTTAGTCTTTCAGGATAGCGTTAACAGTTCTGTGCTGATCTCATATCTCCTTAGCCTTGGTAGGTCTACACAGCCCTTCCCAGACCCTCACAGTGAGGGCTACCATTCTCTACTAGGACAATAGTGGTGTATAAGCCTATAGATGAATATTGCTCCAACAACATGTATGAATAGGATCCCTGAGGCCAATATTACTTCTTCTTTCCCTAGTTGCCGTAGTCTACGCAAGACTATCATGACCCCTATAGGGCTGTTGGAGTCGCGTGTGACTTCATCTTTGACCAGGAAAAGTGCTTTATTTAAAAAGCCACAGTGCCCTCAAGTGGCAACATAGAGACAATTTAAAATCTTCCTGATATATCCAGCATAACATCAAAATAAGGAATGCATCTCAACATGAATTCTATGAGCACATTTTTTAAATGAAATTGGAATCAAGTTTATATATATATATATATATATATATATATTTTTTACAGCAAAGGGACACAGAAACCCCTATTAGATTGGTGGTCTACGCTAAGAGACATAACAAACTTCAACATGAACATGAGTATACAGTACTATTGCTACAGTATCTTGCCACACGAAACAAGCTACAAATATAAGAATCGGTCCAGTTTTTTCTGGATGTTGTCGAAGGCGTCTTTGCCCAGGTAGTCCGCCTGGCCCTCCTCCCACAGTCTCCGCTGCTCCAGATCATCCTCCTCTGTCTTGGCGGCAGTCTACAAGGAAATGACCGAGATGTTCAAAGAAAATACATTGGAAATAACCAAGATGATAAAATAGATTCCAAATGACCAATATTATATAATAGATTAGGAACCAAGATGATAAATTATATTCGTAAATAACCAAGATGATAAAAAACAATTGATTAGGCAGCCAATCCATTCACCATCAGTCAGAAGAGTAATGAAAGATGGAGACATGTGGAACATTCAAATAAATCACTAAGGAATGGTTACCGGGAGGCCTTGAAGCAATACGAAGTTTGATATTTTGTTGTTAAGGTCAAATATGTTAATACTGTTGTGCACCAGCAGAGGGTGTTACTACAGTAGGAATTTGCATTTTGCCAACAGTTTCTGTAATGTTGATCATTTAAACATGGAATGACATATCAATCATTTCTTAAATCAGTTCCTAATAGTAGGCTTTAAATATACACTGAGTGTACAAAACTTTCGGAACACCTTCCTAATATAGAGTTGCAAGGACAGCCTCAATTCGTCGGGGCCTGGACTCTACAAGGTGTTGAAGCGTTCCGCAGGGGTGCTGACTCCAATGCTTCCCACAGTTGTGTCAGGTTGGCTGGATGTCCTCTGGGTGGTGGACCATTCTTTATACACATGGGAAACTGTTGAGCGTGAAAAATCCAGAAGCGTTGCAGTTCTTGACACACTCAAACCGGTGCGCCTGACACCTACTACCATACCCTGTTCAAAGGCACTTACATCTTTTGTCTTGCCCATTCACCCTCTGAGTGGCACCCATACACAATCCATGTCTCAATTGTCTTTAACCTGTCTCCCCCCCTTCATCACTGATTTGAAGTGGATTTAGCAAGTGACATCAATAAGGGATCATAGCTGTCACCTGGTTTCACCTGGTCAATCTACGCCAAGAGCAGGTGTTCCTAATGTTTTGTACACTCCGTGTATATTAGTGTAGACAGGTGGCCTACAGGTTCAGTGGCAGGATCCTCCATGGGGTTGAAGGCTGTTTCAGTGACCTCTGACCCTTCCTCACTGGGTCCAGGTGGGTCCTGGTTGGCTGTTCTGTCTCCAGCTCCTCCCTCCTTCCCCGTGGATACACCCTGACGTTGGGTACGCTGTAGGACAGGGACCAATCACACATGGAGTTAGTTATAGGTCGCTCCACAACAACAGACAGCTAGAGACACCCAACTAAAATTGTAAGTATTTGACAAGCATCTACTTTAATATTTGTTATATATAAATTATATATATTTACTATTAGTGTGGTAAATTAGTACCCACTGAATTGTTTACACCATGTTGCAAGTATTGACAGCAATATTTCAATAGGTGTTGAGAAATCATTTAATTCATTTTCTCACACTGTTCCTTCCTATGACGCATTGACACTGGCAGGGTGTGCACAGCCTCTAGAATCACAACCACTGCGATAACCTTAAATTCTCTAAATTCTTACTCGTTGAGCAAAATCCGTCAAGCTGATCAGAATTCGTAACCGGGTTAAAGAGCTATCAGAATTAACAACTAATACTTACTACTTCCAAAATCCCTCAGACACTTAAGTCATACCTAATTAATAATCATAATGCAGAGGCAAAAGCTCGATATCATCTTTTGTTAAAGACTAACCATTTCTCCTGGCTGCGTGGGTGAATCAAGCCTCTTCTTCCTCTCCTCTGTGAGCAGATTGGCTTTTCGGAATAATGATTCTGTGAGGTCCTCTATCAACGACACTGTTGCTTCTCTCCCCTTTGTCTTCTCTTCTTCTCTCGCCTTTGTCTTCTCTTCTTCTCTCGCCTTTGTCTTCTCTCCTCTCGCCTTTGGCTTCTCTCCTCTCGCCTTTGGCTTCTCTTCTTCTCTCCCCTTTGGCTTCTCTTCTTCTCTCCCCTTTGGCTTCGCTTCTTCTCCCGCCTTTGGTTTCTCTTCTTCTCTCCCCTTTGGCTTATCTTCTTCTCTCGCCTTTGGCTTCTCTTCTTCTCTCGCCTTTGGCTTCTCTTCTTCTCTCGCCTTTGGCTTCTCTTCTTCTCTCCCCTTTGGCTTCGCTTCTTCTCTCCCCTTTAGCTTCGCTTCTTCTCTCCCCTTTAGCTTCGCTTCTTCTCTCCCCTTTGGCTTCTCTTCTTCTCTCCCCTTTGGCTTCTCTTCTTCTCTCCAATTTGGCTTCTCTTCTTCTCTCGCCTTTGTCTTCTCTTCTTCTCTTCCCTGGCTCTGTGAAAGAAGTGTGATGGTGTGTACTGTTGAGAACCACCTAAGGTATATTGGTATAGGTGTGTAGAGAGAAGAAGAGTAGGGGGCAAGAGTACTGGACTCTGATCTCTCTCTGTGGTACTTTTGCGTAAGAACAACAGACATAGGAGAAAACACACATGTTCTCTATAGGATGTACCTTGTAGTCCAACTACGTAGTCTGTCAAATGCAAACATTTACCTACATGTTCAAATGTTGTATACGCTCTGCTGTGGTGCAGTATACAGTACATAAAACAGCAATGCAATGACATTTTCACTTTGTTTTGCATGTGGTTATGTTAAAAAGTGCATATACAGTATGAGAAAAATACGAGAGTCAATTCTACAACGTCTTACATGTAGCTTTGGCCCAGCATGTTGGCTTGGCAGAGCAGGTTCTTGATGGGACATTGTCTTTATAAGGTGATGTAAGTAGGAGTACTCCATCCACCACTGGTAAACAAACTCTTCCAGGTGGCTGTTGGTGTGCTGATTGGTCTGTGAGTTAGAACGTAGATTCCATGGCTTGACCGAACCCAGGAAGTGGACAATCTTAGCATTGTGACCATATCTGTGTGGGACCAGGATAACAGTACAATATGGTCAACATAAAAAAAAACGTAGCAGGGTTGGGGTCAGGCTTGTGGTCAAAATATGCTCTTCAATCACGGAAATGTAATATTTACTGAAATGATCCACTTGAAGTTAAATATGACTCACTCTTGATAAGCAGGCAAATAGGTGTAGACTGCGATGGCACTGAGGTTGTACACAAAAGGCAGGTGTTTACTGATATCTCTAACAGCCCAGTCACTGAAAAATGTATTCAAGAGGCCCTGGTCCCCACCTGAAAACAGAGAGGGCGTACCATAGAGTTACTGTCAGCTCAGATCATAAGGAAGAGCCAATGAAGAAGTAAAGTCATTTATGTAATATTGTTGAGATAGGTAAAGTTGCTATGCAAATGGACAATTCTAATATGGCATTGCTGGTATACTCAACCGCGTGGTAGAGCTCTGTAATTTCCTAAATGAACATCAAGGTGTGTTTTCCAAATGTCTTTCAAGAAGAGACAGTTAAAGGGCTAGGGTCAGGGTTGAGGCTAGGGTTAGGGATGAACTGGGATGTGGACTTGAAGCTAGGGTCAGGGTTGAGGCTCGGGTTAGGGATGAACTGGGATGTGGACTTGAAGCTAGGGTCAGGGTTGATGCTGGGGTTAGGGTTGAACTGGGCTGTGGACTTGAAGCTAGGGTCAGGGTTGAGGCTCGGGTTAGGGATGAACTGGGATGTGGACTTGAAGCTAGGGTCAGGGTTGATGCTGGGGTTAGGGTTGAACTGGGCTGTGGACTTGAAGCTAGGGTCAGGGTTGAACTGGGCTGTGGACTTGAAGCTAGGGTCAGGGTTGAGGCTAGGGTTAGGGATGAACTGGGATGTGGACTTGAAGCTAGGGTCAGGGTTGATGCTGGGGTTAGGGTTGAACTGGGCTGTGGACTTGAAGCTAGGGTCAGGGTTGATGCTGGGGTTAGGTTTGAACTGGGCTGTGGACTTGAAGCTAGGGTCAGGGTTGAGGCTAGGGTTAGGGATGAACTGGGATGTGGACTTGAAGCTAGGGTCAGGGTTGATGCTGGGGTTAGGGTTGAACTGGGCTGTGGACTTGAAGCTAGGGTCAGGGTTGAGGCTAGGGTTAGGGATGAACTGGGATGTGGACTTGAAGCTAGGGTCAGGGTTGATGCTGGGGTTAGGGTTGAACTGGGCTGTGGACTTGAAGCGAGGGTCAGGCTTTAGGCTAGGCTCAGGTGTGAGGTTAGGGCTGAGGCTAGGGTCAGGATGGAGGCTAGAGTCAGGGTTGAGGCTAGGGGCAGGTTTGAGGCTAGGGTTAGGGTTGAACTGGGCTGTGGACTTGAAGCGAGGGTCAGGCTTTAGGCTAGGCTCAGGTGTGAGGCTAGGGTTAGGGCTGAGGCTAGGGTCAGGATTGAGGCTAGAGTCAGGGTTGAGGCTAGGGGCAGGTTTGAGGCTAGGGTTAGGGTTGAACTGGGCTGTGAACTTGAAGCAAGAGTTAGGGTTCTGACTGACCGTCGAAGCTGCCGTGTTGTCGTGCATGCTCCAACAACCTGCCGTGGGTGATCAGAGAGGGCCGGAACACAAACACTCCTGAGTTAAAACAGTCCGGCCAGCCAGGGTCAGGGGCCGCAGACAGCTCCTCACGCTCAAACAGCTCGTCCACGTTACACAGCACCTACAGGCCAGGGAGTCAACAGGAAACAGGAAGTTAGTTTCTAATGCCGTTTGTACAGAGTTAATTTATTGGACATTTTCTGCGACATGAACACCGATTTGATTAAAGTCAAGATCCAGATCAAGGGTGATGATGCCGTTTGTAGGTACTGCACATACTTGTGGATGTTTTCTATAATGAGAGCTCAGATTTATTGTATGACACTGGATGTGCTCATTCTGTATCAATTTCAGTTGAACTTCCTACATAGCCCTCTGACCAGGTCTATTTGCTTGAACTTGACACTCAAACCCAATACGCCCATCTCTGCAGCACGTAAAAAGCGCTCTGTACTTGTCTTTACAGATCAAAAATATGACTGTTTGTCCCATGGCGATTGTCACATTCATGTTAGGTACTGATTTACCTTTGAATAACTATGTTTGGGTCCATGTTAGTTACGGATACATAATTGCACAACTCAAACATTAAAATTGATTTGCTGGTAAAGACCAAGCTTTGACATTGTAAGGTTTGCTTCCTTGGTTTTAAAACAAATTGATGATTGAGTGGGTGTTTATATGAGAGACAAGTGGTGTCTCGGGAGATTTCAGTACACTCACGAGTGTGTCTGCATCCAGGAACACACATTTGCTGTATTGGGTGAGGGTCCAACAGTGGAGCTTGGTGAAAGTGACCCCCAGTTCTGGTCGTCCCAGCCAGGATAGATGTGCTTGGTCTCCACTGTCCAGCAAATCCACTACCAGGACCTGGTCAAACACATGGCCCAGGGCAGCCCTTTGGGGAGAGAACACAGGATTTACTACAACTAACAGTCTGATTTTACATGACTTCAATACACAAGAAATACACTAGGACCCCAGCGAACCCAGGACTGCAAAAGACTCCATCCAGTGAATCTAATGCCCCCTTAACTGATGAGAGACAAAACACTTCATTTGTCTGATTCTTCCGGGACCTCTGTCACAGAGTATAACTTTCATTCACATTCTAATAGGTCATGCATCACTCTCCATGACTCGGTGATATTACATTTCTGTCTGAGATGCATGGACTTCTCTCACCGTGCCTGGCTAGAGACATTAGTGGAGACCATCACAACAGTCTGGCGTGTGGTCCTGTGTCGTCGTAAACACTGTCCTACCACCAGAGCCCCCATGCAGTAGCTGTCTGTGGTGGCCAGGGTGACAAAGGCCTGGTTCGCTGGTGGCACAGGAAGGAAGAGTGGGTGGTGTTATTCATAGAAATAGATGACCAACACCCAGCAGGGGATTCGAGCAGTTTTACTGGGCCATCCGCGTTGTTCTTTTAAGAGTTAAAAGTAGTACATTTCTCAAGTTTTTCCTCGAGATTCAAGCGCTTCCTCTTTTCCTCTTGCTTGAGATTGCAAGAGAGTGACGTCAATCAACTTGACACTTGGCAGGTTATATTAAACTGGTTATGATATAATGATGAGAACTTACCTGGCATGGTGTGTGACAGCGACTCCTCTAAACGAACAACAACTGGAGGCAGAGGTAAAAGTGATAGATGGTAATAGAAGTGTCAAAGTGATCGATCAGGTCCCGCACCACTGGCAGAGAGGACTTCGCAGAAAATGCACTGGTTTCCCCTAAAATGAAACTCCAATATGTTGATACTGCAGTCCGACAGTCCAGCGAGTCCAGTAGTAGTAACTGTCCCGCAAACAGTAGATACAGAATGATCAATACAAAGTTGTTGTTTTTTTAATTACAGCTATTTCAAAGTTTAGTAGTATTAGTTGTAAATGTACTATGAGAGGTTATATCTAAAGCCAGGGGGTGTAACCTCAAGCTGGTAGATACACAAATAAATCTGCCGTTTTTTAGACCAAGAGCAAAATCAGTCTCTCTGTTTGAGTTCTCGGTCATGTGTCACTGGGGTCATTCAACTAAAATGAAAACTTGCAGAGTTTAAGCAGGACCTTCAACAACTGTACTCTATAGAGTCTGCAGTAGTCCAACCCCTGGAACTAAGGGCATAGTACTATGTGCAGATGCATTCAAGAACCGTTACTCAATCTTCATGATATACAAATGAATTATACTATGGACAACAACGCCGATGTTTAAAACTTGATGGAAAACATACATTCAATAAAAAATACCAATCAATTGTAATTTTTTTTTAAAAAGAGTTAACTTTATTGATAACAATAAGGTACATTACCAACGGCACTCCATTGTCTTTCAGAGACGGAATCAAACTCCTTCAAAACACACAAAAAAACTAACTACGATCAACTCAGCCAACAAATGATTTCCAGCATTGGTAAAGAACAAGCAGTAAAACTTCTTCAGTTGCAGTTACTCAAAAGGTTTTAATGACATGTACTGAATGTTAAAGGAGAACAAAAAAAAAGGGAATATACCACACAGCGAAAAAAGCAGCGGGGCTTTTATACACATTCTTCATTAGTATTTACAGCACAAGTGACATGGTAGAATATGCTGATTTACTAGTTTGGTATCAAACCCAGGTATCAATTTCTATTCTTATCTGTATTGCATCAGAAATCAAGCAATCACACATACAAATCTTAAACAAGTATAACTTAAAACATACAATAACCACTTCTCAGTATAAATGTTGTTTTGCAAATAAACATGCACAATGCATTTAAAAAAAACAAACAACAACATCTATGTGGATTTACCATGTGCGTTTATGGTAGCTTTCCTCACATAAACACTAGCGAGTGGCTTGCACCCCGAACAACGAACTTACAGAAGACGTGATGCAGCTGAAGGTTGAGCTTGAAACCATTCCTCATTCCAAATAGTACCCGACACATTCTTTTTTATATCCACCCAAATAATCCCTTTTCTCTTTAAGGCACTTTTTTCTCTCGCTCTCATTATACCTTCATCTATTACAAAAAAGTTCAAAATCCTTCTATTAAATTTGAATCCAATGAATAATTACATGAGTGCGCCATGTTATAAAAGTATCCTCTGTGTACATGGTTTGTTTTAATTGGTGTAACTACAGACTCGCCTGGGTTATATTTTAAAACAAGCGCTGACATTTGATGAAAGAAGTTAATATGTGTGTAGGCAGGTAAAGTCAAACAAATACAACAAAAAGCCATGTGCAACGTAAGCACTTGTTTAGTTGTAAACACAGTCAAATGTACAATGCAGTCAATAGATACTAGCTAGGCCTACTAAAGTATGAAATTATAAAGTAAATGGCCAGTGATGAAAAATCACACCCAGCATGTTGAAAGACAAGTGTTTGGTACTGAACAATATACAATGAAAATGGTCAATACATATTCACTGCAAAAAAACACAACTATTCAAGTTGTAAATCTATCTAAGTGTCTTTACACAGCTCGATAAGCAACAACAAAAAACAACAACATACAACTAACATTCTCCAAAAGTTAAATTCCAAATGAAAGACAAATGAGAAAAAAAATCTATTTTTTTTTATTGTATCTTTTTGCCCACTGATGTCCCCAGCAGACAGTTTGACACCTGCTGATGGAAGGTGTTTCTTTGCTATAGGTGAGGTTCCTCTATGATGACCTGATCGAAGTTAGGATGACCTGATCGAAGTTAGGATGACCTGAGCAAGTTGCTCATCACTGGAATCAGAGGAAGCACAGAAATAAAGGTTATGTTAACAATATGTTTTTTTAAACAATGCATTGGAATTTAAAATAACTTAAAAGCCTACTCAGCAGACCTTTCTCCAGAGGGTTCCCTTGCCCTAATCTGCAGGAAAGAAAAGGAGGACAGAGAGAAGTAAAGAAACAGAGGAGTAGCAGGACCCACCCAGAGAAAAGGCAGGAAAACAGAACAGGAATAGAAGAATGAGATAGTAGGTAGGCAGTATATAGTAAGGTAGTAGATAGTGTTGGTAGTATATTGGAGTAGTAGGTAGTATATTGGAGTAGTAGGTAGAATATTGGAGTAGTAGGTAGTATATTGGAGTAGTAAGTAGTATATTGGAGTAGTATGTAGTATATTGGAGTAGTAAGTAGTATATTGGAGTAGTAGGTAGTATATTGGAGTAGTAGGTAGTATATTGGAGTAGTAGGTAGTATAATGGAGTAGTAAGTAGTATATTGGAGTAGTAGGTAGGATATTGGAGTAGTAAGTAGTATATTGGAGTAGTAGGTAGTATATTGGAGTAGTAGAGAGAGAGAGACTAATGAGATTGTGTAATAACTAGTGCTTACCTTGGGGATCAGACTGAGCTCCATGTGCGTTCTTTCCACTTTCTGGGTCTTCACCTGAATGGAGAAATACATTAGCATTTGCATTTAAGAAAATGTTATATGCCACAGACAACTTTATAGTGGGACCTCTAGACCCTTGTATCTTGCCCTGAGACATGTCTGTAGACTTCTATTAAGTGCCATACAGAGGTCTACAGCCAGGGCAACCTTGTATCCACTACTACACATGTACTGTACTGTACTTATCCCAGTCCCATTCACTCACCTCCCTGAACCTTGAAACACAGTTTCTTCTTTTGGTAGGCAAAGTAGCTGGAGGCAGCACCAAGGAGGGCCACTCCTATTCCACTCACTATGCCAGCGATCTGACCAGATCCAGCTTCTTCACCTACACAACAAAAATATCCATTGTTAATGTTTAGTTGATAAGGTTACGCTAGATATTTTCTCTCTGAGTAATTATTTGAAAAATATATTAAAGAAAGTGTTTGTGAGTGAGGCTATTATTCATGTTGCATAACATGCCTTTTTTCCCCAAAAACATACAGCTCTAGTCTAGTTGCACACCAACGGAAAACATTTTGGAACTATACCATAATTCCACAAGGTGGTGGTCGAGAGCCTTTTTATGACGGCCTCTGGTTGTAATGTGCTGGCAACGTGTTACTGGGTGGAAAATAGTGCAACAAAATACTATGGGGACTGAAACACAAATTTTCCGGAGTTTCTCTTTAAAAACAAAACTTTAAACTATCTCGACAAAAGACATGAAACCATGAAACCTCAGAGAAAGCCACAACCCAGTGATACAGTGAAGGACATAACACGAACCCAACTCCAAGGATACAGAAAGTAACACAGAAAGAAATACACAACGGGATTACAGTGAACAAACACTTGGATTTTGATGAATAAACCTTACAAGTAGAAACTGGATTTTCCCATAGAGAACCACTGTGAGTAACAGTGTATCATGCATGGAAACAGGGCGGTGCCCAGGGTAAAAACAGGATGAATCCCCAACAAACGGTGACTTACTGCTGAAGAATGCAACCTACCGCCTGTGGCTACAATCGTACAGCTCAGTCCAATAACCTTCGCTCACAGTCACACATGCAAGCTACATTCTTCAAGAGCCGGTTGCATGGATTCCATCAACAGAAACCACGCTATGTGTTATAGATCCTCTGCAGAACACCATAAATCAGAACACCGTTCAGCAGGCTTTATTAACATCTGAAGGAATACAACAACAGACAAAGAGACGACAATGGCAATGTGTTGATCGCTAACCTCACTGTTGTAACACACACATCGTAAGAAAAAGAAGGAGCCGCATGCTTCTAACATGGTAAGATACGTTGTAATGGAAACAAGATTTTGTATTTGAATGCAAGTGGCCAAAGAAACGTACCCCAATGAAAGCCAACTTCCAACCTTACAGGAACATTCACCACGATACATAAATCATTTGTAAACGCACATTTTTTTTTCTCATTTATTTTAAACCTGTATAACCCCTACTGGCTTAGCACATGTATTCTTCAGTGTTTCAGAATAAGTCATTAACGTAAGTCAATATTGGAATATGAGAGAACTGCATGTCGGGTTGTTCGAGAACACATTGGCACAACCGAGTGCTGTGAAGTTCGGCTATGCTAGGAATGTGTGCTGACTAGGCCTCTGTGAGGGGCTGTTAAGGCTAGGCTGCAAAAGCCTTCGTAAGTAACAGGCTTAGGGTACAGTAACGACGGGCATGCTATGACAAGATGCGAGACAGGGAAGAAATTCATACAAAGAGCTCCCATGAGTGTCAGACATCTGTTTTACATCTGGACTATGACCAATAATTGTCCAAAAAATTGTAAACATAGAGGGCTTCTCTAGCCTTTATATACCTTCATTACTTTTGCATTAATTACCATGTCATTTGGAAAGACTACCACATAAGAAGGAACACACATACGAAACAACTACATGCAATGCATAACAATGCCTCAAACACCATACTAACAGTGGAAAATGTGGTTTCCACTGGCAACTGGCCAAATATGCAGCCCAAAAACGGGTGGGGGGGGGACAATAAAAACAACCTTGATAATATCAGTAACCACTATCTTTAGGCTTATAGCTGTAACATTTTACCAAACAGAATCCCATAAGCTCAACACACAGGAATGATTCAGAAACTGACTTCAGGAAGTAAAGAGAAGGGTGGGGTGTCAGAGGGGATGGAGAGCACACCCACTCCTTAAGGGATAAAACCTCTGAACTTTGTACTAACCCTAGCTTTAACCCAGTGAAAACTGGAGCCTACACTCAGAAAAACAGGATCTCTCCAGAACCTAAAAGAGTTATTCGGCTGTCCTATAGGAGAATCCTGTTTGTTTCCAGGTAGAACCAAAGAGAGTTCCACATGGAACCCAAAAGGGTTATCCTATAGGGACAGCTGAATGAACCTTTTGGAACCATTTTTTCCCGAAGAGCGTACAAATCATTGCTTTGTAAGATCAGCCCTGAGATGTGTTTTAAAGCACCTCAAACCTTTTAACACCATGTAAACAACTAATCAGAACACTCCCTCAGATCTGAGCACCAATCAGAACATAGGTGGATAGATGTCTCCCTGATTCCTGAAAGTCACTGGGGGCTCCTTCATTTGCCCACATTCAAAAGCTCCATGGCCTTCTCTAACAGAGGCACCACTGCCTGCTTTATGTTGGAAAGCCAAACATGGGCGCCCTCTGGCATGTTAGCATCTAGCATCTTCAGGAATTGGCCCCACAGTAGATCTAGATCTGCAACGACACAGAATCGTACCCGGGGTTTAGGCTATGGCCAATAGAGTGCACCCATTCAAGCCAATCAGAGTTAATTCCCCTTTGTATTCCAAACCAATAGTTCCCAATGTTCCCATAAAGCTTACTGTACTTATTTACCCAGAAGTTAAACTATATTTCTTGCTACAAAAAATGGCCATCCTTAAGCCTCCACTTGCACTATTTGATCAGGGAATCCTCAAAGCATGTTTCAACACATTTAGTTTGATAGACCTCCTCCTCTCAGGGCAGCCCTTTCATTAGTTGTATTATTCATTTTCAGAGTCTGTGCTGTGTTTGGATTGAAACGGGAAGTATAAAGCAAAATAATCCAACCGTGAGGAGCACAGACTAAAACCAGGGCAATCAGCCAACTTCCTCAAAGACAGGAAACGGATATGACTATAAAAGCACGGAGCTTAGTCCCTCAAACGGTGTGGTAAGAATTCACTGTCACTGAGATTCTTCACACTGCAGGCCTTTGACATCATGGTGAAGATGAGT
The DNA here is from genome assembly GCF_023373465.1 of Oncorhynchus keta. NCBI lineage: Eukaryota > Metazoa > Chordata > Actinopteri > Salmoniformes > Salmonidae > Oncorhynchus > Oncorhynchus keta. The sequence continues at coordinate 11,161,699 of NC_068457.1, read as the reverse complement.
GGTGAGAGTTAAATGAGAAGACTTGGTGTGGGTACAGTGGGCGAATACAGACTAAAGATTCCACCTAAATCTGGTGCGGAATAGCCGCTCAACTTGACAAAACGGCACCCCATATAATTCCTCCTCTGAGACGCTTGATAAGTAAATGGATTGATTGTTTTACCTTGAGGTTGGTCTGCAGGAGCACCACCTCCTCCTGAAAAGGGAAAAATAAAGTGAGAAAGTAAGCAATAAGTCCATACGTTTGTGTACTTTCATTTTGCAGTATTACTGTTTTGGATCAGTTTTACTAGCAGCACGCAAGAACTTCAGACAAACTTCAGGCAAACAGTAGTGCTATAAGTGACGTACCATTGGGATCTGAGGGCGCTGGGTCAGCTGCACGTGCTATATATTAAAAATGAAAAATAAAAATAAAAACAGAGCAAAGTGAGACACTTCTACTCGCTCTGTAGTATATACTTCTAGACATACTGTACATAGAAGTAGCTAGAGGCCTGTGTGTTCTATTTACATGTACGTGCAAAGACTTCGGAGATTTATTGTATAAAGACTTCATGGAGTTGGTCAAATAGTTCCAGATTCATTTTATTGTACATGTTGTCTTTAACTGTGAGGGTTGAAACCTTCCCCTTACACGGAGTTTAATGACAGGTTATTTCAGTTTGTTTCCAGCTCCTCTGGACTCTCCACAGTATCATGCAGGATAGCATCAGACTAACAGGCATATGGCACGAATTACATTGGTAACCATGAGGGGTTTTCCCTATTTTTGCTTTTCTTCCCTCTTTTGTAAAGAACAAGTAATTACTTCCATTCTAAGTGACTAACAGGAAAAAGAAAGAGGAAATGCGCATACAGTTTTAAGACAGAACGGTTCTGTTTTAGTCCACAGTGAATCTAGCACTGCAATTAACTTCAATAAGGCAACAATGGACAATTCCTGTCGGGTCCCCAGCCTCCCCGACATACTCTATTGTGTGTATTTTGACGTAGGCTAGTCTGAGTAGAAATGACTCTCCCTCGACGGTAAGATTGCAGGCCTACTGTTGGAAGTCAAACCCATTAACTCATTTGTATGAACAGCACCCGTTGTCTGTGACACTGCATCTAAACGTATTCAATAACAAAAGCATTAAATGTCCTACCTCCACCTCCCTTGCCGGGATCAGGCTTGTAGTTATCGTTATCGCTCAAATCAAACAGGTCATTGTCTCCGAAGGATCCGCCACCTTCCAGATGAAAACAGTATAGCAACGGGTGAGTCGGTAACAATTACCACCGCTTTCCAGAGAGTCCTGGGAGTCCATAATAACAATACACAGTAGCACACACATAGTATATGATCATCAAACAGAGGAAATGAAGGGATATATCCAATGCTTAGTACCGGTGCCTCCATCTTTCGGTGGAACAACAGCTGGTTTACCCGGTACGGGATCTATGGATGATAGACATTAGAGCACAAGGGAGAGGAGTGGGAAGAGGACCATTATTTATATTACATTATAACACGTTATAATAACATTATAACATGTTTTCACACTGGGAAGCATGCCACTAGTCCCTCATACCATTTCTTCCGACATTAGATGTGAAAATATCAGCACCTTCAATCACTTAAGCTCTTAAGGGAAAGTGACCGTCTGGTTTAGCAGGTTTTGAAAGCTCAAGAGGCCCAGCTTCTTATTAAGAGAGGTGAGAGTCACTGGACGCAAAGCAAAGGGAACCTCCTTTACATACCCAGCCATCACCATGTCTCAAGACGTCTCAAGACAAAAGGTGCTTGCTGGGTATGTAAAGGATGCTGAGGTAAAGGTTAATCATAGGTAGCAGTGGGTAGGTATGATTCATCACAAGCCCATTTTTTGATTTGACCTTTATTTAACTAGGCAAGTCAGTTAAAAAAACAATTCTTTTTTTCAATGACGACCTAGGAACAGTGGGTTAACTGCCTTGTTCAGGGGCAGAACGACAGATTTTTACCTTGTCAGCTCAGGGATTCAATCTTGCAACCTTTCGGTTACTAGTCCAACGCTCTAACCACTAGGCTACCTGCCGCACCCGGTTGATTGCTTGATTTGAATGATTTATTGATTATTTGTTTGATTGATTGATCGATTGGGTTAAGTAAACAGGGAGGGAGGGACAAAGAGGGAATCCTCAATATAGACCTGCACGAAATAGAACGACTTCTTCCCTAGACTGAGAACCTAACAATAACTCTGGCTTTACCTGGACCCAAGGCATCAGACAGGTCAAAACCCATCCCATCTATGAAGAGAAAATAGAACAGAAAACATATGGATTCTATGATTGTATCATTTGCAATGGATGACATCTCCCATCTTGAGGTCAATATTCGATTTGCTTTAGGTATCAGAACCAGGGCTTAAAAGTGACTATTTGGTCTGCAGCAACTGTGGCAGGTACCTGCCACTCAGAATTTTTACCAGCCAAAGCATTTAACATAAAAAAAAAAACGGATGACCACGCTTTGTAATGTATCCAAAACAAGAAATGTATTAGTAAGAAGTAATGTGGTATATTGCTCAATTTCACAACATTTTTGTGACTTTTAACCAAAATATCAGATGAGATATATTTTTCAGCTGCCCCTTTAAGGGCGGGAGGTTACCTTGGTAAATGTGACACCAGAGTTGTGTCATGTGTTTTGTGTGTGTGAGATTTGCGATCCAACTAGGACTACCGTTTGAAGCAGCAGCCTCAAACTAACGTTTAAAAACAACTGAGCTTCTGAACTAAACAATGTAAATAGCCAAGAAACACAAGGACACCGTCTCACTTTGTAGACTTTTGAGTAAATTAGACCAACTTTTATGCCTGTGCGCAGCACCTCCAAAAGTGAATCTATCAGCACTTCACACAGAGCGCACAGCTCTCCTGCCAGGCAGTGTTGCTGCGCGAGGTGGGATAGAGGATTCATATTTCATTGTGCAATTATGAACTATGAAACAAAACAGCAGAAATACTTTGAAAACAGCTACTGCCGCACTTTTCTGCAATAAATTTCAACTCGCACTTTTGACTATTTTATTCACAAATGTAACGCTCGCACTGTAGAGACCTGCAAGTTGAACACCGTGGCTGGTGAAATAGACATTCTTACCCGCCAATACCTAAATCTACCCGCATCTGGCGGGTGGCAGATGTTCATTTTATGCGCTGATCAGAATGTCTTCCTGTGTTCTTTAATCTGATAGCTAGAATCCTGATAAAATAGGATGGATACTGTAATTACAAGTGATTAGTGTTACTTCGGCTGGTTGAGTTAATTTACTTACCCTCAGCTGTTTTTTTGGGATCTACAGGTTTGGGATCTACAGGTTTGGGATCTGGAAAGGGCATCAAGTATATCAACTATAAGAGCATTGCATTCCACGTTGGGCAAATGATTGGACAACATATTTAGTTATTAGAACACATTGATGTAAATAAACACATTGGCGTATCCAGAAGATCAAAATCATCTGGGAACAGAAATAAAATCTTAGTTGAAATACATGTGAGCTATCCATTAATTTGACATTTTTGTCGGCCATAGATGCCTTACCAGTTCCACCTTCTTTAGGAGGGATCCCAGCTGGTTTCTCAGGCTCTAAGAGGAGGAAAGGTGGAATCAAGGAAGGATAGATTAAAAAAGCCTCAACTTTAAACCATAATTCCCAGGATTTTAACCTTTGAGTCTTACCATTTTAATGCCAGGAAAGGAAAACTTTGATTAGAAATATAGCATAATAGAATAAGGTGATCCAGGTTGCGATTTGGGCATTTAAAGGGATGGGCATTTAATTTAGCCAGTTTATTACTGGTTGAATATAACTGAATACCACAACAGTTTAACTATACAATTGGATGCAGTTATAAATCTATCACCCAAATCGCAAACTGGATGAAACCCTTAAAGCAAATCAGTGAAAAAAGAAATCCGAGACAAGGAATGATCCAATCTTATTATCCCAGCACCAACGAGCTGATGAGAGACTTAAACACAGCTACCTGTTGAATGAGAAGGGCAACCAAATGTAAGTCTGATATATAGAAAAGCTCCAAGAGGAAAACCAACACCAGCTTAGATAAAGAGGGAGCCATCTACACTACATTATTGTGTCCCTTTTACCTTCTGGACCAAGAGCATCGAATAGATCAAATCCTCCTCCTGAAGATGGAAGAAATGTAATGACATGTATTTATGCTTGATTATAACACTGTCAACACAGAAGAATCTGGTCAGGCAGAGGGTTATTTGAAGAAGTGTGACAGAATGCAGACGGGGAGATCAGAGGAAGACAACACAAAAGGAAATCCTTGCATAGAGTTGATAAGAGTCCCCTTCGGGGGCTGGGCCACCCTGCAGTCACATGCCGGGCTCGTATTCTGTTTCTTTAAAAGTGGTTATTGATGTGGTTCATGTTGAGTCATGTGAGTTGTGACTAATGAGTTGTCTATGTTCCCTTGCTAGTTAGTGGCTTCATGTTGACTTCCAGAGTTGGTTTCATCCCACAGTCAGTGTAATATTATGTGACAGGTTTCCCCTACCTGGACTGGGATCCTTTGCAGGTTCCTTTGGCTGTTTTGGAATAGTAGTTATAGGGTCACTAGGGTCATCTAAACAAGGAGAGAGTTGTTTTTTTTGCCTTTCAGAAAATCATTCAACACATTTGAATCTATAAGGCTGGAGATGTCACATATATATATATAAAAAATATATATTAAAAAATCTGTATTATAACAACAGGATCATCATGTGTTATGAGTATTACGAATTAAAATGGTCATTTCTAATCATATATAAAATATTTTCAGAAGGCCTACATTATATGTGGACATGAACTCCTGTTCAGTAATAACTAATTAAGCCCTTTGCATTACGCAACATATATACATTCAACTGGATCAGAGCCAGACAGCGCTGTGAGCAGTGATACAGATAGGCAGAGAAGATGTACCACCTGAACACGGTGAGGAACAGCCATTACGCCTGTTTCATCATTATGAACTACATCGACAGTAGGCTTACCTATCAACAACAGCAACAAAGATCAAGAAACTCACCGAAATCAAAGGCATCAGAAAGATCCAAGTCTGTGGGACAAAGATGACATACTATTGGTCAGCCACAATGTCCAAGACAACGCCAACACACCCACAACACTGGCTGTCTACGCATCTTAGATAGCACCACTTTCTACTCAACTAACCAAACTAGCTTTTTTAACAGTGTGCTAAAAAAAGTTCCATGGAACCACCAGTTGCTATGTGCGTGACTTTGATATTGCGACGGTGTTTGTGCTACTTAACAGCAGGTAGTACATCCTGCGTTGGTTGCCTGTTGTGGTTTTGTTGTGAGGGAACTAGACCTTGCCAGGCATACAGTCTGTTGCCACTACTGTCAGTTGCGGTTTTGAAGGTTTGAATGACTCATAGGTTGCTGAAACCGGAGAGCTGTCTCCTTGAACACTCTACTTTCTCTACTCTGCCTTGGCTGTAGTTAAAACCTTGGAATTAACCAGGCTAAGACTGAACTAGCACACTAGCTAATTAACTAGTTACCTAATTAGCCAACCCACTTAAAAGAGAGGCCTCCCAGTTTGAATACATTTGCTTACTGCGTCTGAACCTTTGACTGTATAAGAATAAGGTCTCAAGTGACACTGTAAAACCAAGTGTTTAGGATCTGAACACATAACAAAACTAACACTTTTCCGAGACACCTTTTAACACAAGTCAAGGCATTTAGAATTTCGATGAAAACACATCACAGTGTTTAGATTGTAAACACCAGGACATGTTTATTCATTGTAACACTTGTGAACCACATGAACACGTTTATTCAGCACAAGGCGTTTAGGTTTTAAACTCTAAACACTGGGGGTGTTGTTTTAACACTGTAGGGAGTAAAGCCGTATTTGCATATTTCCAAGCATACCTCTCGAGTGGACGTGAGAAATGCCAACCCATGACAGTGTTTGTTAGTGACAGAGACATGGTTGTTGCAATAAATTCATTTTCTGAAACGTTCACCTAGTGACTGCCTAAGTTAATGTATTTCAATTCAAGTTCAACCCTTTATGATCACATACTATACATTGAGTGTATAAAACATTAGGAACACATGTTCTTTCCATGACATAGACCGACCAGGTGAAAGCTATGATCCCTTACTGATGTCGCTTGTTAAATCCACTTCAGTCAGTGTCGATGAAAGGGAGGAGACCGGTTAAAGAAGGGATTTTAAGCCTTGAAACAATTGAGACATGGATGGTGTGCCATTCAGAGGTTGAATGGGCAAGATAAAATATTAAAGTGCCTTTGAACAGGGTATGGTAGTAGGTGAACTGCAACGCTGTTGGGTTTTTGACGCTTAACAGTTTCCTGTGTGTATCAAGAATGGTCCAGGACAATCCAGCCAACTTGACACAACTGTGGGAAGCATTGGAGTCAACATGGGCCAGCATCCCTGTATAATGCTTTCGAGACCTTGTAGAGTCCATGCCCCAACACATTTAGGCTGTTCTGAGGGCAAAAGGGGGTGCAACGCAATAGTAGGAAGGTGCTCCTAATGTTTTGTACACTCAGTGTACGTTTCACAAGGCTGTTAGTTATAGCTTAGTTAACTTCTACATTGTAGTCTGAAAATCTTGGCTTATGTGCCACATAAGACCTGCAAGTCACAGTACGCTGGTTTGTGTTGTGATTAGTAATTCCTATCAGAATCCAGACAGCGGGAGGATATCCAAGAATCTGAAAATTGTATCACCCACAACCTGCACATTCCGAATGACTGCCTTGGTGAAGGACTTAATAAACAAGACAACTTAAACCAGTGGTTCCCAACCACAGGGGTACTAGGAGGACCCCTGGGGATACTTGGACTATCCAAAGGGACTTGAGAAGACTCATGGGACCATACTGGTAAAATACACATGAGTGGGTAAATCAGGAATACTCCAGCAGAACAAATGCAACAAACCATGCAATTGAAAAGATTTCTTGAAACAAATGTCATGTCCAGTAAGGTGACAGACATTACTAACAATGATCTGAATAAGGCATGGAAAGTCACATCAACTTCTAATGATGAAATGCATGGGAAAGTAAACAGCAGTGTTCAAAATATTAACAAATATACAGTTGAAGTCGGAGGTTTACATACAGTTAGGTTGGAGTCATTAAAACTGTTTTTTTCAACCACTCCACAAATTTCTTGTTGACAAACTATAGTTCTGGCAAGTCGGTTAGGACATCTACATTGTGCAAGTAATTTTTCCAACAATTGTTTACAGAGATTATTTGACTTATAATTCACTGTATCACAATTCCAGTCGGTCAGAAGTTTACATACACTAAAATGACTGTGCCTTTAAACAGCTTGGAAAATTCCAGAAAATTATGTCAAGGCTTTAGAAGCTTCTGATAGGCTAATTGACATAATTTGAGTCAATTGGAGGTGTACCTGTGGATGTATTTCAAGGCCTACCTTCAAACTCAGTGCCTCTTTGCTTGACATCATGGAAAAATCTAAAGAAATCAGCCAAGACCTCAGAAAAAAATATTGTAGACCTCCACAAGTCTGGTTCATCCTTGAGAGCAATTTCCAAACGCATGAGGGTACCACATTCATCTGTACAAACAATAGTACGCAAGTATAAACACCATGGGACCACGCAGCCGTCATACCGCTCAGGAAGGAGACACGTTCTGTCTCCTAGAGACGAACGTACTTTGGTGTGAAAAGTGCAAATTAATCCCAGAACAACAGCAAAGGACCTTGTGAAGATGCTGGAGGAAACAGATACAAACGTATCTATATCCACAGTAAAATGAGTCCGACATCGACATAACCTGAAAGGCTGCTCAGCAAGGAAGAAACCACTGCTCCAAAATCTCCATAAAAAAGCCAGAGTACGGTTTGCAACTGCTCATGGGTACAAAGATCGTACTTTTTTGAGAAATATCCTCTGGTCTCATGAAAAAAAAATAGAACTGTTTGGCCATAATGACACTTGTTATGTTTGGAGGAAAAAGGGGGCGGATTGCAAGCCGAAGAACCTCATCCCAACCGTGAAGCATGGGGGTGGCAGCATCATGTTTTGAGGGTGCATTGCTGCAGGAGGGACTGGTGCACTTCATAAAACAGATGGCATCATGAGGGAGGAAAAATATGTGGATATATTGAAGCAACATCTCAAGACATCAGTCAGGCAGTTAAAGCTTGGTCACAAATGGGTCTTTAAAATGGACAATGACCGCAAGCATACTTCCAAAGTTGTGGCAAAATGGCTTAAGGATAACAAAGTCAAGGTATTGGAGTGGCAATCACAAAGCCCTGACCTCAATCCCATAGAACACATATGTCAGAGTCAAGGCCCGCGGGCCACATCCGGCCCGCGAGAAGGTTTTTTACGGCCCCTGGGATGATCTTGATTTATTATTAGAACCGGCCCGCAGACCGCAGCAAGCCGGCAGCCCGCAGATCTTTTACACGCACCAATACTACATTTCCCACAATGCAACGGTGACGCACCGAGCAGTAGGCTGCTTCATTTCAATATTTATTGGCACAGCAGTTGTCAGCATCACAGTAAAATTAACTTTCAGATACCCATCAAAAATGGCAAAACGGAAGGTGGACACTGAGAACCGGGGTTTCAAACAAGGTGGGAGTCGGAGTATTTGTTCACGGAGGTAGCTGGAAAACCTGTGTGTCTTCTGTGTGGAGAAAGTGTGGCGGTACTGAAAGAGTATAATCTGAGACGACATTATGAAACGAAACACGCGGACAAAAACAAGAATATGGACATGGAACAAAGGCTACAAAAGGCAGAGGAATTAAAACGAGGCCTCAAATCTCGACAGGCTCTGTTCAAAAAAGCCAAATCACAAGGCCAGGCTGCTGTCAAGGCCAGTTTTATTTTGGCAGAAGAGATCGCTAAATCAGCCCGGCCATTTACGGAGGGGATTTCATCAAAAACTGCATGATTAAAGTTTGTGACGAAGTTTGCCCAGAAAAAGGCAACTCTTTTTAAATGTGAGTCTGAGCAGAAACACCATTGCCGAGAGAGTAGACCAGTTGTCCATCAATCTAAAAGAGCAGCTTGTGAAAAAGGGAAAAGATTTCATTGCATATTCCTTGGCTGTGGATGAGAGCACCGACATTTCTGACATTGCCCAGTTGTCAATTTTCATCCGCGGAGTGGACTCCAGCCTAAGCGTGACAGAGGAGTTTTTGGCTTTACGTCCTATGCATGGCACAACTACGGGGCATGATTTGTATGAAGAGGTGTCAAGATGTGTAAATGAGATGGAGCTGCCTTGGGAAAAACTCGTGGGTTTGACAACCGACGGAGCACCTGCGATGTGTGGACACAGGAGCGGACTGGTGGCGAAGATACGGGAAAAGATGCAAGAGGAAAACGCGACAGGTGAGCTGACAGCTTATCATTGTATCATACACCAGGAAGCGTTGTGCGGTAAAGCCTTGAAAATGGAGCATGTAATGAGCATCATCACGCGCACAGTTAACTTTATCAGAGCCAAAGGTTTGAATCACCGCCAGTTCAAGGCATTTCTGACGGAGTTAGAAACGGAGCATGGTGATTTGCCTTATCACACAGAGGTGCGATGGCTAAGCCAGGGAAAGGTGCTTCAAAGATGTTTCGAGCTTCGTGAGGAGATTTGTCTGTTCTTGGACAGCAAAGGGAAAGAGACAACACAACTCCGAGACGAAATGTTTCTGTGTGAAATGGCTTTTCTGTGTGACATTACGAGTCATCTGAATGCAATGAACTTGCAGCTGCAGGGTCGGGATCGTGTCATCTCTGATATGTACAGTACAGTGAAGGCATTTAAAACCAAACTGACTCTGTGGGAGACGCAGATGCGGAAAGAAAATTTAAGCCACTTTCCCAGCTGCCAGACCATGAAAGAGAAGCTCTCTACCAGTGCGTTCCCGAGCGCACAGTTGGCTGATAAAATAGGTATGCTTGCCGCTGACTTTCGACGCCGATTTGCTGACTTTGAAGCACAAAAAAGCAGGTTGGAACTGCTCGGTAACCCATTTGCTGTTGACGTGGAAAGCTCACCACCAAACCTCCAAATGGAGTTGATTGACCTCCAATGCAATGATGCACTGAGGGCAAAATATGCGGCAGTGGGTGCTGCGGAGTTCGCCCGTTTCCTCCCGACACAATGCCCCAGCTGCGCATCCAGGCTGCTCAAACGTTGTCTATGTTTGGCAGCACATACCTGTGTGAACAACTGTTTTCTTTGATGAACTTGAACAAAACATCACACAGAAGTCGACTTACTGCTGAACACCTCCACTCAATTCTGAGGATTTCCTCAGCTCAGAGCCTTACCCCGAACATTGATGAACTTGTGGAAAAGATGGGACACCACCAAGTATCACCCTCAACCTCAAACAAGTGAACATTACTGTGCAATCACATATTTAGAGTTTTTACTCAGTTCAAGTTTAAAAGTTAAAGTTTAATATTTGTTTTCACTGCATGTTACTTCTCCTTAAACAAAGTGTTGTTTTTGATTAATAGATTTTTGCACTTTATTTTATTGTATTTCAATCCAATTATATTTTAAAAATATTTCAGTTGAGTGGATGATAGAAAATTGCTATTATTGTTTTTTTCTTTGAAGTAAATTTAGCCCACTTTTGCTAAAATAGAAAATATAGGCTACTGATGGTGCCTTGAATACCGGTTTCTTTCATTTAATGTTCATGTTATGGGGATTTTTATATAAAGGAAATTTGTCTTTTGTGTCTGTTGAAAATTAAAGATTACTGACAGAGCCATAAGAAAATATTGCTTTATTTATCTGATCATATTGGAATATATTTGTTAGGTTTTCAGTAGGTTCAATTAGGTTCACTAGACTATATGCGTCATTTAAAAATTTTTCAATGAACATTCGAACAGTCCGGCCCTCGGCTTGTAGCTAAATTTTTTATTTGGCCCTCCGTCCATTTGACTTTGACACCCCTGCCATAGAACATTTGTGGGCAGAACTGAAAAAGCGTGTGTGAGCAAGGAGGCCTACAAACCTGACTCAGTTACACCAGCTCTGTCAAGAGGAATGGAACAAAATTCACCCAACTTATTGTGGAAAGCTTATGGAAGGCTACCATAAACGTTTGACCCAAGTTAAACAACTTAAAGGCAATGCTACCAAAAACTAATTGAGTGTATGTAAACTTCTGACCCACTGGGAATGTGATGAAAGAAATTAAAGCTGAAATAAATAATTCTCTCTACTATTATTCTGACATTTCACATTCTTAAAATGAAATGAAGTGGTGACCTAAGGCAAGAAATTACTACTATAATTAAATGTCAGGAATTGTGAAAAACTGAGTTTAAATGTATATGGCTAAGGTGTACGTAAACCTCCGACTTCAACTCTATGCGTTCTCCTGACTGGAAAAAGCTGACTATCGTGTTTAATCTTGCATTCTAAATGCCTTTGTTTAAAATGAGAACCCGTATTGGCTAATCTAAATGTCTAATGTTTAAGTTTTTAACACTGACATTTAGGTTATAATCGTGTCACATGTTTCATGGTTTTACAGTGTACATTCAGAAGAAGGATCAACTAACTAAATATAACCCACTCGTACTAATTATTTTCACTGTGTACTGGACTTGAGGCAATGATGGGGTAATATAAAACAGTCTTTCATCAGTTCAGTCTGGCTTTTAAATCTAGGCATCACATGTGCCATCATGAAGACAGCGTACCCATCTGGGTAGGGGTTTTGGGCTGCATGCCTGTGGTCAACTCTAGCCAATCCTGGAGCAGCCTCACATATGAAGCCAAGAGACACAGCCATTCACAGGATGGGATATATATTTAGAATGTTATGTTCAATGGGTGCTGAGTATAACTCACAGAGGAGCTATGAGGCTGAAAAGTATTTCAAAGTCCAATATCTTATGGGCCTACAGATGTAGGATCTTAATTTGCGCCAGTTTTCTACAGCAGGAAAATAATCCTGCAGCAACAGGAAATGTGAATTATTATGTGGATTATAATTAATTGGCATTTTTGTAGGGGTTGATATATTTGTCGTAAAGGAAAATCAAGTCTGAAATCTCAAGTGGAAATTACAAGCTTCAGAAGCCTTTTAAAACCTCAAATACGCTACACTTTTAACATTTATTATTATTTTCAAAATTGCATTGTGGGAAAGAAGATCTGAAACATGTATTGCCAACTAAATTTGTTGGAGATACTTTTGATTTGTATTATTTATCAACTGACACACAAGTACAGAGAGCCTACAAAGAAAATAAGGATGGCAGAGGGGGCCTTGGCTTGAAAGTGTCTTGAAAGAAGAAACACTTCAGTGAGAGAGTTGTTAGTATGCAGTACAGGGAGCTGTGTTCTGCAAACCCCCTTACCTTTCAGCAATTAAAACCTGCGAGAGAAAACAAAACACTCTCTCTTTGCCTTTCACACTTGCTTTTCAAAGTTGTCCCCAGTTGTGCCAGTTAGCACATGTGCTTCCCTATGAGCCAAAGACACTGCCCTGATTCTGAAGAGCAGACTAGACACACCCTTGAGTCATATACTACCACACTAAGATGAGTCAGACCTCTTCTGAGAGCAGTGATTATAAAACTGTACAAGAAGTACACAAGTGTTGTATTCGCCAACAATTTTGTAACAGTGTTATACTGCCTTTCTGTTAAGGTAACTGCATGTCATTCTCTAAAATCTGCAGATGACTGAGCTGGGAAACAAGCTGGGAAACAAATGCATGCAACAGGCACGTGCCCTAACACAAATAGACATAACTCATAACATGGGGGAGGGGGACGCAGACATGGAGTTTCCCCGTCTATTTTCTTGCCTAAATCTATAATCGTATTACTACAACTTGTAGGCCAATCCTGTGTGTACCTTGTCCAAAGGATAGGCCTAAGCAAAACGTATAACTTTAAATAGGCCTACGTTACCGTCAATAAAAATACAATTGTTTTTAAAAAGTAAATAGCAACAATAATAGTAATGATCATCATTATCATAATATTATTATCATTATCATAATAGCTATTCATAATAGGCATAATAATGGATTAGTTATGTATCTTGGGTGGGGGGAAAAAACCTTACCTTGTGTTTTCGTCCCTATAACAAGAGTTACAAGCAAGGCAATCCATAAGCAAGATTTCATGTCTGCTGAATAGGAAAGAAAACAACAGTTTCCCTGAATTATCCGATGCTGGATCGATATGGTTATTTGAACTAATTCTTTGCTCGGAGTTCTTTGTCAAAATAGATCGGTAACTTTAGGGTGTGTCGATGTGCGGTGCTGTCCCCTCGTTGTCTAGCAGCACTCGAGTGTTCTCCAGTTACAGATTGGCAGTCAACTTTCCAACAGAATGAAAGAGCAGTCAGGGTGGGTGTGCTGTGGTAACTTCGTAAAATAAAGGCGTAACCCTTGCCGCGCATCAGGTCACAAGCTGAGAGAAGTGAGGGGCATAAGCCTACATTTACATTACTCGTGTTGCCTTATCGCCCATCAATTGATTGAAAATTAATGTAATTATCGCTATCTGAACTGTCTCTATTCAAGGGAAATCGTTATTTTATCAGCATATGCGTAATAGGCTACACAAAGGATATGTTGCATCAATTGCATGTTTATGGTGTAATATAAAAGAAAACTGCACACACGTACGTTTAATCATTTCCCAAACACTACTCAGCAGATCCAACTGTGTGGTACTCCCATAACACCGTGGCTATTTGAATTGGGCGAGTGTGCCATCTAGCGAGTTGTCATGGTTTTCACTTTCATTTGTAACGTGCCTATCAATTTTGTGCGGTGCGCGTAAAAGCGAAGAAAATGTGGCAACTGGCCATGGTGAAAATGGTAATGAGAAATAATGCAGTTGGAAGCTATACTACAACCTCTCGTCTTGTAAAAGAGTGTGTAGTAGGCTATGGCCTAATCGATGTAATGCATAGTCTATATTAGGGAAATATCCAACATCGAATAACAGAGCACGATTTTGAAATAATGTTTGCCTTAGTATAAAAAAAGATGAACTGTCATTTGAAATCGTCTCTGTTTATCAACATTTGAGGATTATGGAATCATGGCCAGTGCAGTCTATCTATAATGATTTATAATCATATTTGTGTTGCTTCAGTGAATGTTGAGATCTCTAAGGACAAATGTACAGGCCAGCGGATGCCGGCCAGTCTGACTCTTCAAGTTGGCACGCATCAATGCAGATGCCAAGGAGGACTAGTTCGGGTGCTTTAGAGTGCAGAGAACGTGTCCATCATTTCATTCATAAGAGCTGGAGCAACAGAGCCCGCTTATTCCTCCTCTTTTGCTTCGCTGCTGACATGCATTCTTTCTTGTCTCCATTTAACAAGGCGATCTTAGTGGCTTTGTTTATTTTTGCCATTTTACTCATTCTTTATGTAATACTATGGTATATATGCCGAGACGTGGATTGCGACCACGGTATCTGACGCTTGTCGTGAGAAAAGCAGACGATACCCTGACTTTGGCTTATACGGAGACGCGCCAGGGTGACCCTTTGGTAAGTCCACCGGCGCGTCTTGACCGCTCTGATCATGAGCTCAAGGTGCATCATTTAACCAACGGTATCATGGAATTCGTTTGAATATGTTGCTCATGTTGAGTAAAATATGTGCAGTTCCTTTTTATGTGTGTCGTGTAGGCTGAATAGCCTATTCAATTATATCTCCAACGTGTTGCGCCACATTCGTGTTAGCATGAGGTAGGCTATTGCAAATCAGGATAAATGTTTCCCTTGATTTCTATTGGCATTCATTCTAGGCAAATGTCATAATAATATTTTATAATTCAGTAAAACGTATATTTGTGACAAAGCTGCTATAGTGTGACAAAGAAGGCGGGAAGGAGGTTCAGGCTACACGTTTTTGAAACATCCGTGTCACCCTTATACCCCTCGCAAATGTCCGGTTACTGGTCATCCAACAAAAACACTTTTGACAATTCAGAGACATGATGAGGCATCAATAACACTTCAAAATCTATTGGATCATTCTGGTTCTGATTCTGATTTTGGGACTGATTTTATTCAATGAATATATTTAAATTCTGCGGAATTTCCTGTACATTCTAACCTTTAAAACAGCTTTGATTTGATATCTTAGTTCATTTGACCTTATACGGTGTCCTGTTTATTCAACATTAGATGTAATAACATTTCTATAACAAAATTCCAACCATCTCTATAAATATCCGAATTGAACTCAAAGAAAAAGCTTTTTGATACAGACACTCAGCATATAACCTATTCATATTGTTGGATAATAATTTAGGCCTACTTCCCCAGTAGTCTATTCTAATAAATAACAATGATTATTTAATAATCCAACTCAGTCTGAACCGTTTAAGAACAAGGTTCTTAAATGTTTTTTCCTCAGCTTTTAAGGTTCCTTGGATAAATCTTGCCTGGATAAAGAAACATTGATTTAAGTGTGGGGTTCTTGATGTGGATCTACTGTTCTTCAGAATTCTAAAAGCTTCTTGAAATAAATGGAAGCCTGCATACATTTAAATTAGAGTTAAATTAACACTCAGTTGTGTAAAATGACCCCAGTGTTGGTGTTAATAACCTGAGTTTTACCAAAACTATGCATTACAGGACCAAGAAGTATATGGACACCTTGTCGTCGAACATCTCATTCCAAAATCATGGGCATTAATATGGAGTTGCCCCCCCTCCACTAAATGTTGGAACATTGCTGCTTGCCTCCAATCAGCCACAAGAGCATTAGGCGATTAGGCCTGGCTTGCACTTGGCATTCCAATTCATCCCAAAGGTGTTCGACTGGGTGGAGGTCAGGACTCTGTGCAGGCTAATCAAGTTCTTCCACATCGATCTCAACAAACCATTTCTGTATGGACCTCCGCCCATGGAGGCATTGTTATGCTGAAACATTCCCCAAACTGTTGCCACAAAGTTGGAAGCACAGAATCGCCGAGAATGTCATTGTATGTTGTAGCATTAAGATTTCACTGCAACTAAGGGGCCTAGACCATTATTCCACATCAACCAAACATTACAGTTGTCCCTATGCATTGGGGCAGGTAGTGTTCTACTGGCATCCACCAAACCCAGATTTGTCCGTCGGACTGCCAGATGGTGAAAAGTAATTAATCACTCCAGAGAATGCTTTTAAAACTGCCACAGAGTCCAATGGTGGCAAGCTTTACATCACTTACATTGCGCATGGTGATCTTAGGCTTGTGCACGGCTGCTTGGCCATGGAAACCCATTTCATAAAGCTTGCGACAAACAGTTGTTGTGCTGACGTTGCTTCTGTGGCCTACCACTTCGTGTCTGAGCCGTTGTTGCTCCTAGATGTTTCCAAGTCACAATAACAACACTTTCAATTGACTGGGGTAGCTCTAGTGGTGTAGAAATTGGACAAACAGACTTGTTGGAAAGGTGGCATCCTATGATGGTGCCAACTTGAAAGTCACTGAGCTCTTCAGTAACGATGTTCTACTGCTAATGTTTGTCTATGGAGATCGCATGGCTTTGTGCTAAATTTTATACACGTGACAGCAAAATAGCCAAATTCACTAATTTGAAGGAGTGTCCACATACTTTTGTAAATATAGTATATTTCCCAGCATGCTCTATTGCTGGTTGAGTTTTAGAATTCTTTGTTTCAATATCTATGTTCTTGCATGTACATTGATTAACTAGTTATTCTTATGCTACTCAAATATAAATAACATACACTAAACTATTCTAATATGTTACTTGGACTTATTACACCTGTTACTGAAATGGTTCTTCCACTTTGATCTGTTCTATGTGCACTATTTCTATGCTTCCCATACTTATGTTTTGTTTTTGCGTATTTCACTTTTGGTTTTGTATTCCAGCTTTAAACAGCTGAAAATACAATATTTTTGGTTGTGTAAAATATATTTCACAACGATTTAGATGGTACAATGATTCTCTACGATATACTTGCTTGTTTTGTGACATAAACTGAAATTAGGCAACCTATTCGAATTTTAGCAATCAGGAAATGGCCATTTCTGCATAGTGCATCTTTAAAGTATTTAATTGTAATGACAAGATATTCACTTAGGATTTCACTTTATGAAGGCCACAGGACTTAATGTGAAAGAATGCAATCCCTATGTCTCTGTCACTTGCTAAAAAAAATAACTTGAAAGGCACCCTGGGAAATATGCAGGTCAGGCATAAAACCATACAGTAGGGCTATTCAATTCCGGTCCTGGAGGGACGAGCCATTTCTATTTTCTTTTCAAAGAACCATCTCATTTATGGTTCTTCAGAGACCCTAAAATGGTTTCCTTATGGCATCGCTCTCAAGAACCTTATTTGGTTCCAAGTTGCACCTTTATTTTTAAGAGTGCAGTCTGAACTAACTGCATCCAAAATGGCACCCTATTCCCTATGTAGTGCACTACTTTTGACCAGAGTTTTTATGTAGGGAATAGGATGCAATTTGGGAAAAGGGGATACCTAGTCAGCTGTACAACTGAATGCATTCAAATGAAATGTGTCTTCTGCATTTAACCCAATTCCTCTGAATCAGAGAGGTGCAGGGGGCTGCCATAATCAACATCCATGGCGCCCGGGGAACAGTGGGTTATCTGCCTAGGGTGGCTGGAGTCATTTCACAATCTCTGACACCGCCTGGTATAGAGGTCCTGGATGGCAGGAAGCTTGGCCCACGGTGATGTGGGCCATAAGCACTACCCTCTGTAGTGCTTTGCAGTCGGAGGCTGAGCAGATTCCATACCAGGCAGTGATGCAACCTGTCAGGATGCTCTCGATGGTGCAGCTGTAAAACTTTTTGAGGATCTGATGACCCATGCCAAATGTTTTCAGTCTCCGGAGGGGGAATAGGTTTTGTCGTGCCCTCTTCACGAATGTCTTGGTGTGCTTGGACCATGTTAGTTTGTTGGTGATGTGGACGCCAAGGAACTTGAAGCTGCTCCACTACAGCCCCGTCGATGAGAATGGGGGCGTGCTCGGTCCTCCTTTTCCTGTTGTCCACAATCATCTCCATAGTCTTGATCAGGTTGAGGGAGAGGTTGTTGTCCTTGCACCACATGGTCAGGTTTCTGACCTCCTCCCTATAGGCTGTCTCATCGTTGTCGGTGATCAGGCCTAACACTGTTGTGTCATCAGCAAGCTTAAGGATGGTGTTGGAGTCATGCCTGGCCGTGTAGTCATGAGTGAACAGGGAATACAGGAGGGGACTGAGCACACCCTTAGGGTGTTTAGTCCCAGGGTCCTTAGCTTAGTGATGAACTTTGAGGGCACTTTGGTGTTGAACGCTGAGCTGTAGTCAATGAATTGCATTCTCACATAGGTGTTCCTTTTGTCCAGGTGGGAAAGGGCAGTGTGGAGTGCAATAGAGATAGCATCATCTGTGGATCTGTTGGTACAGTATGCAAATTGGTGTGGGTCTAGGGTTTCTGGGATAATGGTGTTGATGTGAGCCATGACCAGCCTTTCAAAGCATTTCCTGGCTACAGACGTGAGTGCTACGGGTCGGTAGTCATTTAGGCAGGTTACCTTAGTGTTCTTGGGCACAGGGACTATGGTGGTCTGCTTGAAACATGTTGGTATTACAGACTCAGACAGGGAGAGGTTGAAAATGTCAATGAAGACCTTTGCCAGTTGGTCAGCGCTTCCTCGGAGTACACGTCCTGGTAATCCATCTGGCCCAAGCGGCCTTGTGAACTTTAACCTGTTAAAAGTTCTTACTCACATTGGCTGCGGAGAGCGTGATCACACAGTCGTCCGGAACAGCTGATGCTCTCATGCATGTTTCAGTGTTAGTTGCCTCAAAGCAAGCATAGAAGTTATTTAGCTCGTCTGGTATGCTTGTGTCACTGGACAGCTCTCAGCTGTGCTTCCCTTTGTAGTCTGTAATAGTTTTCAAGCCCTGCCACATCCAACGAGCATCGGAGCCGGTGTAGTACGATTCGATCTTCGTCCTGTATTGACGCTTTGCCTGTTTGATGGTTCGTCAGAGGGCATAGTGGGATTTCTTATACGTTTCCGGGTTAGAGTCCCGCTCCTTGAAAGCGGCAGCTCTACCCTTTAGCTCAGTTGTTGCCTGTAATCCATGGCTTCTGGTTGGGGTATGTACGTACAGTCACTGTGGGGATGACGTCCTCAGTGCCATCGGAATAATCCCGGATCATGTTCCAGTCTGTGCAAGCAAAACAGTCCTGTAGTTTAGCATCTGCTTCATCTGACCACTTATTTTGTAGACCGAGTCACAGGTGCTTCCTGCTTTAATTGATCATGTATTTTCCCCCCAGTCTGATTTAGTGCCTGGTCTTGTCCACTCTGTTCTAATGAGTCCTGCTCGGCTTGTGGGCATTGTAGAGGGAAACATAAGATAGAGACACATTTGTATCAAGAAAACAGAAACCGCTCTGTTTATTACAACTGCATCTAGCGGCTACCAGAGGTTACTGACGTAACCCCGGTTCTATGAACCATGCACAATGTTTAAAACATTTAGTTCAGAGTTTCTCTCGCGACCCCATTTTCAAATAAGGCAACCCCACATGAGGTCGCGACCCTTAGTTTGGGAAAGCTGGGATAAACTGATAGACTCCTGTATGATCTCGGCACCAATGCAAGCACCGACAGGGTCTATCAGTCCGGGTAATTTGCTTCACTCAAGACTTTGTTGCACTGAGCAAAAGACTAAATCTTGGAGTTGCCACAACCCCTTGGGCCTTAGGCAATATTATGTACATTCATCCTTCCTTAGATGATAGTAAGTTGAGCACTTTTTTTCTCAGCATCACACCGCCAAGGGAAACATAGTATTCTTTCTAACAAAGATATCTACATATATTTCAGAATGTTTGTATCACTGGAAATAATCAGAATTCATGTAAACACAACAATTTTGAAAACATAGCTTGTACAAAGAAAGTGGTCTCTTGGCACAACTTACCCCGGGGGTAAATTGAAGGGACAGGATAAATTAATCAGCCTACAAATTTCTTTACTGAATTAAATATTACCACTACATTTTTAAAACCATGTCTATCTTTATTTCCCCAAAACAATTCAACACAATCACTTTTTAAACTTTTAAGCATTTAAATCATTTTTTAACACAGGTTTAATACCTAACAAACACTTTGTACTTTTAAAAACACTTTTAACCAATGCTAGGCCCTGTTATTACCTTACATCCCAGCGATAATGCCTTGCATTACGCTTGGGAAGAAAACACTTCAATTTGCACAGCTTGCAATTGGCTCAACCATTGGCTCAATTTGAACATATTAGCCCACACAGCTTAAAGGATGCACTTTCATGCTAGGTTTAGGACCTCATATTGAAGCTTATAGAGAACTCAACTGATGTATAGAACAATCTTTTAAAATGATCTAATTGGGTTTAGATACAGTACAAGCATCATGAAACCTCTAACACAATACATTCATTTGACTTGGAGAAAATATTTAGAGGTTTCTTGAGGTTTCTTCCTTCGCAAACTCTATGAAATGATGACCTCTTCCTTAATATTTGGTCAAATTATAAACGTTGCGTATGGTTTTCTAGAAACAAGTGGCTCAATTTACCCCTTTTGGCTCAATTTACCCCACTCTCCCCTATAACGAAACTATTTTCGACTAGTCAAAGCCTTACAATCAAAGCCAATGCTTAATTTGAAATTATATATAAAAATGTATCTGGCTAAAATGTTATAACTGGATTTGTGAAGTAAGAAGTCTAAAAAAAACTACGGATAATATTATATTTGACGCACTGTACACGGTGAGGTGAGATGAGATTCATGAGGATAAGATTAGGCCTTTTTTTCTTCTCTCTCCTCACATCTCTACGCCTCCTGCCAGTTGCGTGCCCTACTCGTGATGCAGATTTGAGGCGCCAAAACTAATGTCAAGGGGCGGAGCGCGCTTCAGCGCACTCACAGGGCAGGAGGAATTTTGCGAGGCACAAGTGTGCAGAGTAGCACGGAATCCAAGGACTGACACACACGGAGAGACCTGCCACAGAGATGTGGCTACTGTCTTTCATTTTACCAATTTTGAGGTTGTATTTAGTGGGAGTTAAAGTTCTTCTGTATCAACTGTTCAACAAGCCTTTTACGTTACCAGGTTAGACTTCTGTTCATCCCCATATTCATTACAGATATTGAATGCAGCAGGAGTGGTGATCACTTCTCCTAGCCTTTAACGTTAGCTGCTGGCTAGAGCTGCCTGTTAACGGTAACTACATAGCTAGCTAATGAAGGCTTTCAACAACAATGGCCAAATTGACTGAGAAATTGACTAGCTAACGAATTAATGTCAAATGCAACCATTGTTAAACAAATTGTCGAGGAATTAATATAACGATCTGTCTGGTGGTAGTCCACCACTACTGTACCTATAGCCTTTGTTGTTAGGACATATGATCTGCTTTCCATAACCAGTATTTTCAAGCACAAAATATGAATTAATATCAACATTCTATTTTCAAAAATGCACACAACCCCATACCCAGACCTAGGGTACTTTAACCCTCAATTTAAGTATAGTGTTTGTATGCTCACTGATTCTACAAAAAGAGCAGCCTAGGTCTGTAATGGGAATGTTTAAAAAATATATATACCTATGCACATTTTCAGAATTCATAGTATGCCATAATACCATTCTTTGTAAGGTGAATCACATGTCATGATAATCTCACTACATATCTTCATTGCCTTGTGTGAACTATAGTGCATTTGGGTGGATAGGGGTAATCAATGACCTTTATCCCATTTTCCTTATTCACCTCATGTCTGAATGTTGAACTCCTCATGTGAACTTGTAGTCTAGCCTATGCACTGACACAATAGCAATGTTGTATTGTCTCGTTATAGAAAATACCAATTAGCCTTGACCCCCATCATACCAAAGCATGCTAAGAATTCAGTGATGTCATTTAGAGCCTAAGCTGAACTGAAGTTAGTTTTAGCCTTGCTTGTGTAATTGGGCCCTATGCTTTATGGTGAGAGACAGAGTCGGGGAATTTTTTGTATCCCAATCAAGATACGACCGGCTAGTAATTAGAGAGATGATTGGATAAACACAATTGTCAATACTCAAAGCAGATTGCATTGTGTCCCCTAGATTTATACACAATGTCCTCCACAGCATGGGAGAGGCAAGCTCAATTCTGTACTGGCTCTTAGAATAATTTATTCAGAGAATAGGTTGAATTACAAATAAGAAAATATGTAGTTATAGCCTATTAATTAATGTGTTAAAAGCCCCTGTCTGACGTTTTCTTTTGTAATCTCACGCTACCTTTATCTCACTGCCTTTGTTAGGTACCCAGTAATTAGTGAAGGCACCTAAAAGGATATTTGTCAAAGGAACAAAATGGAGGCCAAAGGTGTTTCCTCACTTTGTTTCCTCACTGGGTCGCACATCCAAAGGCAAAAAGTAAAGTATGGAGTTATTTTGGCTTTTACACCGATGCAGACGGGTGTATACTACACTGGAAGAGGATCTTCTGTCGCATATGTATGGCTCAAAAGAGCATATTCCGGGCCTCCCGGGTAGCGCAGTGGTTAAGGGCGCTGTACTGCAGCGCCAGCTGTGCCACCAGAGACTCTGGGTTCGCGCCCAGGCTCTATTTCCTTGAAATATAAAATGTAAAAAAAGAGCATATTCCAGCAACACCTCCAATCTCTCATACCACCTGGAGAAGAACCACCCATTTGAGTTCTGTGAATTTGTGAGGAGCAACACAGAGCAGATGCGTGAGGCAGTCGCAACGGCCTACTCCAAGATAAAGACTGAACCTATGCAGTAGGGAGCCATCCTGAAGCAGAGCCCAGCATTTGAAAATATCAACCGATGGCATAATGATCTGACATCTGCGATCTTCAGCTTTTTCTGTGAAGGGATGTACCCTTCATAGGATGGCTCCCTGCTGCATAGGTTCAGTCTTTATCTGTGGTGGAAGAATCCAGTTTCAGGCCCTTTTAAGGACTGCAGATCCAAGGTACTTGCCCCCTAGCAGAATCGACGTGGCAATGAAGGCCCTACCACAGAGGTACAATCAGATCCGAGGTGCAGTGCTGGGTGAGGTGGCAGGGGTGGTGAACTGCGGTGTCTCAACTGACCTTTGGCAAAGCCAAACTCAGAACAGGACCTACTATCTCCCTGTCCATGCACTCTGAACCAAAACGGACTAGGTTCCGGTTTCTCCATGAGTTCCAGGTGCCTGAAAACTTTTGAAGTTCCAGAGCTGAGAATATTACCGGACCATTGTACGAAGCCTTTGTTGAATGGGGGATAACTTACAAAGTCAACGGTGCCACCATTAACGGTTCATTGGACATTGTGAAAGCTTGCTCTCTTCTGGATCTATCCGTGCAGATGCCTTGCCTTTGCCACACCATAAATTGAGGGATGGACAAGGCCTTTCAGCTGTTAACAGATTTCTGGGACGTTGCCGTTTTGATTATTTCCAGCAGTCCATGATGGCTATGTATCTGCTGTGTGAGAAGCAGAGGCAGCAAGGCCTAGCCCAGTGTGTCCTCATCAGAGACAGGGTCCGATCCTGGGTGACCACACTGACTATGCTCCAGCGCCTGAAAGAGCAGCAGGCCATTATCAGTGTGGTACTCATGGAGGACAGTGACAACCATCAGCTGAGTTTCAAGGACAGTGAATGGAACATGGTTGAGGGATTGATTGGAGTTCTGCAACCTTTCAAACTGGTAGCTGACATGATAACAGACTGTAGATATCCTACCATTTAGTATGGTGAGGACAGTTCTTCGCATGCTGCTGAACACAACCCTCAAGGCCAAAGAAGGGGACACAAAAGAGGTTGGCATGGCCAAAGAGGTCATCTCCAAGGTGTTGTCCAGCACCTACCCGCAGACGTCTGAGATTGCAACATTTCTCAACGTCGGCACTTTCCTGGATCCCCGTTACAAGAGTCTTCCTTTCCTGTCGCCCCATGACCGCTCCCAAGTGGAGAGTAAAAGTCATTGAGGAGGCCAAAGCCATTCTTGAGAAACAGAGGAATGAGAATGTGGTCACAGATAAATTGGCTCTTCTTTCTGATGAGCCACCCAACAAAAAACAGACTCTTGACAAACCGTTTCCTTCATGTAGCAATGCAGGCAACCCTTTGGCTGTGATATTTTGCCAGTCAGGCAATGACGAGAACCAAGAGGAGCTACACGCTCAGGTCGTGGAAGAGCTGAGCAACATAAAATCCCAGAAGCTCCTGGGTCTCAACGAAGACCCTCTCCATTGGTGGTCGGACCGTATGGGCTTATTCCCTACTCTCCCTAAGGTGCTCCAGAAGTACTGGTGTGTCCCCGCCACTAGTGTCCCCTCACACAGACTATTCAGCTCCTCAGGGACTTTCTTCTGTGGTAAGAGGAACTACCTCACCCTGGCACATGTAGACCAACAGGTGTTTCTCTATGAAAACTCACGGCGCTGCCATGAGTCTGAACCTATTGAGGATGACTCTGGGGAATGGGGTTTGGGACTGGAGCAGGACTCTGGGTCAGACCATGGAATAACTGGGCAGGCCGCTGCCCACTACCAAACAGTTACAATACCCTAATCCTAAAGGAAATACTTAACTAAATGTCCTCAGCATATATTCTTATGTTGTCTACTAGTAAAAAGGATTTATGTGAGTGTAACATCTGGTGAATTTTCTATTTCTGATCATGCTGCAATTTTATTTGATTAACTATTTGATGTAGGGCTAAATGTCTTTTAATGTCCCAAATGTTCAAGTAATTTCTGAGTCCTTGTTTGCTTTGCTCTTTGAAGTCCTTAGACTGTTTAAGATGTCTTTACAGTACGTTTGAGATAAGCTTTTGACGTGCCAAGCTTTGTTATCTGTACTGAACTCTCAGAAGAACATAAAGTATAACCCATGTCATTTGAATCTCTGCTTGCTCGTGTTCATTTTGTGTTCAATGTGTCCAATACAATTTCCTCAGATGAGTCTCGATGGGACTACTAAGGTATCAAATTGCATTTATAGGCTTCTCCTCGGTGTAACAGTTGTTTCGGGAAAGGAAATCAGCAACGAACTGCCCATTTAACCACCCACCAGCCGCCACTCGAAAATGTGATGCAAATCTGATGGGGAGAAATGTAATAGAGTTGAAATCTCAACCATCCTGATTACCCTCAGTGCATAGATACGCACTGCCGCTCTAATTTTAGTCATGCTAAACTGTCTGGCCACTGCAGACTGTGCTTTGTGTGCTTGTTGCGCAAGGTCGTTTTATCTTCAGGGGCAGGAACTGTTGTCAAGCAAAATGGATCTATTTGGCATCGATATTGAAGGGTTCTACCTCCCTGCGTGTTTCAGGACTAGAGGTCGTTACGGACATATTTACCTGTGACTCACTCAACTTCAGTCCGACCCCACACTGTACACTTCAATAACTGCAGATTATAACCCAATGTATTCTCTGTTCCAACACAAATTGCCCCAAAATGGAAGTACTGTGTGTTTTAGAATGGGCAAAACAAAATGAAGTCACTTAGCGGAATTATGCTTTGATTGCTCGTAATTGAGTTGTTCTCAGTAATATTTTGGACTGGATGGAATAAATACGCCTGTTTGTATCAACCCATAGATGTTCCATTGTATTGCAAGGCGATGGCAACGTATGGACCTTAGTTTGCTTTCTCTTCCTCACACAGTTTTGCCCACACAAAATGGAAGGGTTGCCATAGTGACGGGGGGTGCCCGAGGAATGGGTTATGAGACTGCAAGACACCTGGCCAGGCTTGGCATGCATGTGGTTATAGGTATTGTACACACACCCTTTGGTCATGACTCAGTAATCTCCCAAATCATTCTAAAATGCTCAATTCAACATAGTTTAATATAGCCTGTGTGCTTAACATCCGTAGGTTCATGTTTTGTTCAATTGTAGCTTCTGTTGCACTGATTTTCACTACAGTCCATAAGGGAATCTTCGAAACATTGCTAACACATCCCTGCCTAAGGCAGTTATTTCCTAACCTAATCAAATCTGACTCTTCAATCAAATGTAATAGGGTATTGCAAGGAAATCATTATTAATGTAAGTGTCACTGCTTCAATTAATCAATGAAACCCAAATCAGGAGTGTAGGTTTAGTCTTTCACTTGGCTCTCCCTGGTCTCTATGATGAGGGGAGGATACCTGCTGCTCCAGAGTACCCCAATTCATTCATCCCTCCCTCCATCCTCTTTTTCCCCCCTCATCATTCCTCTCTCCTCCAGCTGGGAACTCTGAAGAGGAAGGCCTGCAAGCTGTGAAGAAGATCCACGAAGAGGGCAGCGAGGGGAAAGGTAATTTCCTCATAACAATTTCCCTTACAGCCTCTCTCTCCCGCTCTGTCTCTATCGTTTCCACACAGCCATTACAGAATAAATAGGCTACCTCTCAAATAGGTCCGCTCCTATACACAGGCAGTAAAGCTATTCAGACATAGGCCTATGTACATGAGTGCCCTGGCTTTTAGCTGTGTTTCCCTGGGTAAAAATGTGGGTGCACGTTGGCAAGAGTAAACTACTCCACCTTCACCTTGTCAGAGAAGGTTTGGACGCCAAAGTCCATTCCAAAGGCAATTATCTAAAGGCTGCAGGTTTTCTCTAAATATTCCCTTAAATTTACCTTTTCCATTTATTTTGATAAAAGCAAAGCCGTGTCACACGAATGGGAGCAGGGGAAAGGCGAGGGAGATGTTTGAGTACGAGGAGGAAAGCGAACTGCTGCCAACCAGTCTCAGTTTCATTGTCATGCAGATGTGATTTAAAAAGAGGCTGTTTGGAAAGGAGCAGGGTAGACAGCATCTTTTGATCCCAAGCAGGCAGCTTCTCTCTTCCCTCCCTCGCTGGTGCTAAGATGACAATGATCGTAGGACAGCTCCAGTCAGCCAGGGTAACACAGAATAATGATGACAGACGTGGAAATGAGAAATGGGCTTGTTTGTATTAAAAACAAGAAATGTCCCCCTGGTGCCTGGAATCCCCCTCTTCTCCCCCTCTCCGCCCAGCCCTGGCATGTACTGTCAGGCAAGCAGTGTTTAGCAAACCTCTTAACAAGTTATGTGGGAGGCAAAACGGTAAGAGTTCCTACATGAACAGGGATATCTGGTTGTCTTATATAGTGTGTTCTAGTCGGCCTGAGAGCCAATTACAATGTCTACCATATAGATGCATTTCTGAGCTCATTTTTGTATGTGTATTTCATGCCCTCTCCTATATCTGAGCACGTTTGTTATTAGCTCTATATGTCGGAGTTTGTCCTCATTTCCCCAACACATAATACTCCATATCACTGTGTTTGTTTGCTGTCTAAGATTGGATGGTTGAGGAAATGTTGGTGTGGCATGTCACCAGGAATTCTCCTCTGACCTTTGTAGGGCCAGAATGTCTAACCTTGCTTCATCAGCAGCATACGGAGACAATAGAACAGATTTGTGTGTTGTCAGAATGTGTTTGCTAAATCACCAGCCAGGCAAGACAATGTTTAGAGACAGTAGCTTCAGGTCCTATTAAGCCTAATTTATTCAGCCCCCTCCACAGTTTAACCTTGTTCCCTATTCAAGACTGACCGCTTCAGAGACGTCTACATAAGAGGGGAAACCAACCAGGGCCCGGTTTCCCATAGAAATGGAATGTATCGGCTCCAGGGGATTTTAATTAAGAAAATCTGTTCCCAAGTATTCCCACTCATAATAGAGAGACACATGATGGTATACAAATGTAAGCAAGGTTTGAAATTATTATGTTTAGTCAAATATATATGTTTGGGCTTCTTGCCGTCAATTTGTAGCCTTCAAATGATTTGTAATTATGTTCTGGCCTACGGCCATCCACTCAAGAAAAAATCTAGTTGAACCCTGACCTATAGCAACAAATATTTAGCCGGCTTATTCTAATGCTTACCCTATGTAATCTATGCAGAGTTACTCCACCTCAAGAATTGCATTTGGCGAAAGGCTCGGCACACGCATACTCAGGCTGACTGACTCTCGTTCAGGCAAATGAGAAATAAGTGCAATCAGGCTATCCGGAAGGCCAAAGTTAGTTACTTTAAAAAGCAGTTCTCTCTCTGTGGGTCTAACCCCAAGAAGTTCTGGAAAACGGTTCTGGAAAAGACCTGGAGAATAAACACTCCTCACAGCTGCCCGTGTCCCTTAAAGTTGATGATGTGGTTACTGACAAGAAGCACATAGCCGAGCTCTTTAAATCACCACTTCATTAAGTCAGGATTTCTTTTTGACTCAACCATGCATCCTTGACCGTCCAACATTTCCTCAACTTCCACCCCTTCTAATGCGACTAGCCCCAATGCTCCTCCCTCTTTTCCCCCTGCCCCGCTACAAAGTTTCCCCCTGCAGACGGTCACTGAGTCTGAGGTGCTAAAAGAGCTCCTTAAACTTTAACCAAAAAAAACATCTGGGTCAGATGGTTTAGTCCCTTTCTTCTTTAACTTCTTGCGGCGAGCCATCCCGGATCCGGGATTGTGAATACAGCCTCACGCTCATTACCATAATGCAACGTTAACTATTCATGAAAATCGCAAATTAAATTAAATCAATATGCTAGCTCTCAAGCTTAGCCTTTTGTTAACAACACTGTCATCTCAGGTTTTCAAAAATATGCTTCTCAACCATAGCAAAACAAGCATTTGTGTAACAGTATTGATAGCTAGCGTAGCATTTAGCGTAGCATTTAGCGTTAGCATTCAGCAGGCAACATTTTCACAAAAACCAGAAAACCATTCAAATAAAATCATTTACCTTTGAAGAACTTCGGATGTTTTCAATGAGGAGACTCTCAGTTAGATAGCAAATGTTCAGGTTTTCCTGAAAGATTATTTGTGCAGGAGAAATCGGTCCGTTTTCTGCGTCATGTTTGGCTACCAAAAAAAACAAAAATTTAGTTATAAAAACTGTGTTTTTCACATATCTCTTCGATGATATATTGTTTGTGGAAGTGTGCTTTCCCCTCTGAATCCCATGGCAAAATGCATGCAGCTGAAGATTACACACCAATTTTGACAAAGGACACCGGGCGGACCCCTGGCAAATGTAGTCTCTTATGGCCAATCTTCCAATGATATGCCTACAAATACGTCACAATGCTGAAAACATCTTGGACGAACGGCAGAGAGCTTAGGCTCATTCATGGCACATTCACAGCCATATAAGGAGACAATGGGAAACAGAGCCTCAAAAATTCAGCTCATTTCCTGTTTGAGGTTTCATCTTGGTTTCGCCTGTAGCATGAGTTCTGTGGCACTCACAGATCATATCTTTGCAGTTTTGAAAACGTCAGAGTGTTTTCTTTCCAAAGCTGCCAATTATATGCATAGTCGAGCATCTTTTCGTGACAAAATATTGCGCTTAAAACGGGCACGTTTTTTAATCCAATAATGACATAGCGCCCCTATAGGTTCAAGAGGTTAAGGTTGCTGACCCTATCATCACCAAGCAATTTAAAGGGGGAGATAAAGTTGATCCTAACTGTTATAGGGCTATTTCTATGTTGCCCTGTTTATCAAAAGTGCTGGAAAAACTTGTCAATAATCATCTCACTGGCTTTCTTGATGTCTTCGTAATCTGCTTTCACTGCAGCCTTAAGGGTCCTCAATGATGTCACCATTGCCCTTGATTCTAAGCAATGTTGTGCTGCTATTTTCATTGACTTGGCCAATGCTTTTGATATGGTTGACTATTCCATTATTGTATGCTAAGGAGTATTTATGTCTCTAAGGGGTCTTTGGCATGGTTTGCTAACTACCTCTCTCAAAGAGTGCAGTGTATAAAGTCAGAACATCTGCTGTCTCAGCCACTGCCTGTCACCAAGGGTGTACCCCAAGGCACGATCCTAGGCCCCATGCTCTTCTCAATTTACATCAACAACATAGCTCAGGCAGTAGGAAGCTCTCTCAGCCATTTATATGCAGATGATAGTCTTATACTCAGCTGGCCCCTCCCTGGATTTTGTGTTAAATGTTCAACAAAGCTTTCTCAGTGTTCAACAAGCTTTCTCTGCCCTTAACCTTGTTCTGAACACCTCCAAAACAAAGGTCATGTGGTTTGGTAAGAAGAATGCCGCTCTCCCCACAGGTGTGATTACTACCTCTGAGGGTTTAGAGCTTGAGGTAGTCACCTCATACAAGTACTTGGGAGTATGGCTAGACGGTACACAGTCCTTTTCTCAGCTGCAGGCTAAGGTTAAATCTAGACTTGGTTTCCCCTATCGTAATTGCTCCTGTTTCACCCCAGCTGCCAAACCCTGATTCAGATGACCTACCTACCCATACTAGATTACGGAGACGTAATTTATAGATCGGCAGGTAAGGGTGCTCTTGAGCGATAAGATGTTCATTACCATTCGGCCATCCGATTTACCACCAATGCTCCTTATAGGACACATCACTGCATTCTATACTCCTCTGTAAACTGGTAATCTCTGTACCCGTCGCAAGACCCCCTGGTTGATTCTTATTTATAAAACACTCTTAGGACCCACTCCCCCCTATCTGAGTTATCTACTGCAGCCTTAATCCTCCACATACAGCACCCGTCATGCCCGTCACATTCTGTTAAAGGTCCCCAAAGCACACACATCCCTGGGTCGCTCGTATTTTCAGTTCGCTGCAGCTAGCGACTGGAACGAGTTGCAACAAACACTTCAACTGGACAGTTTTATCTCAATCTTTTCATTCAAAGACTCAATCACGGACACTCTTACTGACAGTTGTGACTGCTTTGCGTGATGTATGGTTGTCTCTACCTTCTTGCCCCCTGCGCTGTTGTCTGTGCCCAATAATGTTTGTGCCCTGTTTTGTGTTGCTACCATGTTGTGCTGCTGCTAAGCTGTGTTGCTACCATGTTGTTGTCTTGCTACCATGCTGTGTTGTCATGTGTTGCTGCCATGCTATGTTGTTGTGTTAGGTCTCTCTTTATGTAGTGTTGTGTTGTCTCTCTTGTCGTGATGTGTGTTTTGTTTTTATCTAATTTATTTGTACTTTTAAACCCAGGGCCCCGTCCCCGCAGGAGGCCTTTTGCCTTTTGGTAGGCCGTCATTGTAAATAAGAATTTGTTCTTAACTGACTTGCCTAGTTAAACAAAACACTAAATCAAGATTTGGCACATCATTGCGCACATGTTAGGCTACACATTGGTAAATATATTGAGGCAAACATTACAGACAGTAGCGTAGCTAAATAAAACTAAATTGAATGAACATTACATTTAGTTCAATATCATTTAAATACATGCCTATATATAGCCTACTGTATGGATATTGTAATACAGTTATCTCGGTTTTCATTTGAAGCATCATAATATCCTTTGCTTGTTTGTAACAATTGCAAAGACATTGGCGACTTTGTATTTGTATTCTTCCTGAAGTTATCTGCGGTCACAGAAAGACAGATAAACAAGTAGATTTTGTGTTCACTGAGATCTTCTGTGTCTGAAGTGATGCGGACAGGCAAAAAAAACAATGCACTCGTCTGTTCTACGAATGGTCTGAGGCAGCCATTACAGAACACGCGTTTCTCAAGGGCAACTGTAGTGCCCACGGTTTTGTAAAACAGTGCCGAGATTTAAAGGTGATCCGACAAAGTTCTAACGATGAATTTAACCTCAAAATGTTTTTTGGGAAGCCGGGCCCAGAACTATGGACGTCCGCGTGCCATTGACCAGAATATCAACAGTCAATTCCCCTGATGATTCTACAAACCAGCAAAAACAGCCAGATCTAGTTGAAAATCCAGCAGGTGAATGCTATAACACACCGCGACGTGGCCAAACGATTGGACAGACACCGCGGCTTTTAGCTGTTTGCCGTCGCCGTGTCTGAGCCTTTGTCCATTCAACACGTTTTGCTGTAACACTGTGGGACCGCAACCGCTGTACTACTGTACAGTCAACCTGTTATTTACGGTCATTTGGAAACGTACAGCATCTGCAGGGTCTCGGCAATGAAAGTTGGTGACATTATTTTTTTAAAGTATCATAGACAGCCCAGCGTTTTAGTTTGCGACACCAGTGGCTGCATCCATCTCCTTTAACGACTTCCTGACTTCCATACCTCCTTTCTGCAACGGAGAGTGAGAGATGAATCTCATGCCAATGGGACATCCTGCTGATTTGCCATCCAATCCGCCTTCTCCTTTTTCTGAGCAGCGTCAATCTATCCTATAAGCTCCTAGAAATTGTGGATGATCAATCTCTTATCCGAGTTGCCGCTGGATGGTCAAACTAGCAGCCAGCCTGTTGCCTTTCCTCTGTCCTGTTATTGGACAGCAGCTGGTCAGTTTGTCTATGTACAGCAGCGGTCAGAACTGGTCAGAGAGAGAATGTAATTCAGTATTTCAACACGTCTTTGGATGAGACATCTTTGTTGATTTTTCAGATGGCACGACGCCTTCTAGTCTGTGCCCTCCAGCTGGCTATTTGGCACTGTGACTAGTCTGGAGGATACCCTTCATTCCTTCATGACAGATCTGGCACCATGACAAAGCTCTGGCACTAGAGATGAACTGGAACAATATTTACTACAGCATGGGTATTTTTTCCAATTAATTATTGTAATCTATGCAAATATTGGTCAATATTGGACTGTGATTTAGAATAGAGATAGCTTATTGGGGATCACACATTCTCAGTTGGGTTATTACATTTTTTATGGCTATGTTCATTTTTTGGAGGATAAATGCACAGTAAAATCCTAAGAGCTTGATATTTACAAGAGTTTAAGTGTTGGAGAAGAAGAAAGAAAGGGGGAGAAAGGGAATAATTATGCGTTCGTTTTGGATATCTGTACGGTGTTAGATGAGTTCCACTGCAATCATTTCTAAAGCATATAACCACCATATAGTTAGTCATACAAGGGACAATTTCTACTCTTTGTAAATCACAGTCTCTTGGGATGCCCTTATACAAGCCATTAGCCGGGCGAATGCTTTGTTATCTCCCACTTAAGATACGACATCGTTAGCTAGCAAGGCCTTTGTTGACTCACTGTGACACACTGATTATTACAGAGAGATGTCCTCTGTCCTTTCCTCAATTGACCTCTCTGACCCCTCGCTTTGCACAAATTTGTTCAGTACAGTTATGGGTTGTTAGTATATACACACACACACACATCTCCTATGGGTCTTTCCTAGTACCCTTATGAAGCCATTTACAGAAAGACTTTAACAATAAAAGGTAGGAAAACTTCCATTTTCCTACCAAGAGTTGCTGAATATCTTTTAATCTGTAGTACTCATTCCCAACAGAACATGTACTTTTATCGTGGATTTCTCTAGCTTTCTCAACTCTTATTTTATGGAGCCATTTATACGTCAGCTCAACAATGCTTGAAACACTGTTCACTCTTTACACTCAGTGGGGAAGAGTCCCGTGATTAGTGTAATGCAGAGTAATTATTGGACAGTAATTTGTTTAATTATGTGCTTGAGCACTTGGTTCGGGGACGCCACAAGCTGTACCAAGTGGTTCAGAGATATGACATTCTGATTCGTGTACGTGTGTGTGTGGGGGGGGCTAATGTTATTACTCAATACTATTGTGTTAAACCCTGAATTCCTAGCCATGGAGCGAGCTTCAGTCATGACATTCTTGTTCCTGTCTCATTATAGCGTTGACTTTTAAAATGCTTTGACTTCATTTAATTAGGATTTAATGTGGCCCTTTTTTTCTCTTTTTTTTAAACGTTGGAGCAGTTATCAAGATACAAACGGTATCTATTTGCCTTGCACTGTTATGCAGATGAGTAAAGTTCAGTGAAGCACTCTGTCCACTCTGTCTCTTCCTGTGGGTGATGGAAATAAACGCGCTGTCATTTGGCCCATCAGAATGATTCCTGCGTACACAATTAACTCTCCACCTTTTCTTGTAACGTTTCGTCGGTTATAGTTTCCATACCAGGGCATATTGGATATACATCTACATGTGCTTTGTGCTCTTTTATTACACTGCAGATGAGATCATGTTTAATTCATGCCAGGTCACTGAGTGTATTGCCATAATGTAATCTACCTCGTTGTTCAGTTTTAGTCTCACGGTTTATTGTGTACTACTGAATGAGACCATGGCTTATCATACAGCTGTTTATCCTTCAGGGGGAAAGGAAGTATAAGATTAGGATTTGCATAATTAGGATTCCTGAGATGTTACATGCAAGGAGGGTGGGTGCTTTATGTGTATGAGGAGAGAGGACTTTATGCATATAATATTTACTTAGAAGTTTCTACTCATTGAAAGCCTTTGCAATAATCTGTCTTGCCATTTATGGACTGGTGTGTCAATGGTTGATGTAAAGCTAAATTAAAGGAGGACGTCTTGTCCTGACCAGTGTTAGTACTACTGTAGCTAAGCAGACGTCTATGTTAGGGTTAGGGTTGGGGCGGAAGGTAGCCTATAGTGGTTAGAGCGTTGGACTAGTAACCGAAAGGTTCCAAGATCGAATCCCCGAGCTGACAAGGTAAAAATCTGTCATTCTGTCCCTGAACAATGCAGTTAAGCCACTGTTCCTCGGCCGTCATTGGAAAACTTAACCTAGTTAAATAAAAAAATGTTTTTAAAGGGTTAGGGTTGTATCTCCCTCACTAACTTTAAGCATCAGCTATCTGAGCAGCTCACCGATCGCTGCAGCTGTACACAGCCCATTGGTAAATAGCCCAACCAATCTACCTACCTCATCCCCATATTGTTTTTATTTACTTGTTTTGCTCTTTTGCAGACCAGTATTTCTACTTGCACATCATCATCTGCACATCTATCACTCCAGTGTTAATTTGCTAAATTGTAATTACTTCACTACTATGGCCTATTTATCGCCTTACCTCCTTACTCCATTTGCACACACTGTATATAGCTTTTTCTTTTGTTATTGACTGTTCTCTTGTTTATTCCATGTGTAACTCTGTGTTGTTGTTTTTTGTCCCACTGCTTTGCTTTATCTTGGCCAGGTCGCAGTTGTAAATGAAAACTTGTTCTCAACTGGCCTACCTGGTTAAATAAAGGTGAAATCAAAAATTAAATAAAATGTTTTATTATAGCATAGGAAAATTGTAATGTTTGTAATTTGTTGATGCCTGTATACAGTTGAAGTCGGAAGTTTACATACACCTTAGCCAACTACATTTAAACACAGTTTTTCACAATTCCTGACATTTAATCCTTGTAAAAATTCCCTGTCTTAGGGCAGTTAGGATCACCACTTTATTTAAGAATGTGAAATGTCAGAATAATAGTAGAGAGAATGATTTATTTCAGATTTTATTTCTTTCATCACATTCCCAGTGGGTCAGAAGTGTACATACACTCAATTAGTATTTGGTAGCATTGTCTTTAAATTGTTTAACTTGGGTCAAAAGTTTTGGGTAGCTTTCCACAAGCTTCCCACAATAAATTGGGTGAATTTTGGCCAATTCCTGCTGACAGAGCTGGTGTAACTGAGTCAGGTTTGTAATCCTCCTTGCTCGCACATGCTTTTTCAGTTATGCCCACAAATTTTCTATGGGATTGAGGTCAGGGCTTTGTGATGGCCACTCCAATACCTTGACTTTGTTGTCCTTACGCCATTTTGCCACAACTTTCAAAGTATGCTTGATGTCTTCAGATGTTGCTTCAATTTATCCATATAATTGTCCTGCTTCATGATGCCATCTATTTTGTGAAGTGCACCAGTCCCTCCTGCAGCAAAGCACCCCCACAACATGATGCTGCCACCCCTGTGCTTCACGGTTGGGATGGTGTTCTTTTGCTTGCAAGATTCCCCCTTTTTCCTCCAAACATAACGATGGTCATTATGGCCAAACAGTTCTATTTTTGTTTCATCAGACCAGAGGACATTTATCCAAAAAGTACGATCTTTCTCCCCATGTGCAGTTGAAAACTGTAGTCTGGCTTTTTTATGGCGGTTTTGGAGCAGAGCGGCCTTTCAGGTTATATCGATATAGGACTCGTTTTACTGTGGATATAGATACTTTTGTACCTGTTTCCTCCAGCCTCTTCACAAGGTCCTTTGCTGTTGTTCTGGGATTGATTTGCACTTTTCACACCAAAGTACGTTCATCTCTAGGAGACAGAATGCATCTCCTTCTTGAGCGGTATGACGGCTGCGTGGTCCCATGGTGTTTATACTTGCATATTATTGTTTGTACCGATGAACGTGGTAACTTCAGGCATTTGGAAATTGCTCCCAAAGATGTACCAGACTTGTGGAGATTGGCTGATTTCTTTTGATTTTCCCATGATGTCAAGCAAAGAGGCACTGAGTTTGAAGGTAGGCCTTGAAATACATCCATTTACATTTACATTTAAGTCATTTAGCAGACGCTCTTATCCAGAGCGACTTACAAATTGGTGCATACACCTTATGACAACCAGTGGAACAGCCACTTGCATCTAAATCTTGTTGGGGGGGAAGGGGGGTGAGAAGGATTACTTACCCTTACTTACCCTATCCTAGGTATTCCTTGAAGAGGTGGGGTTTCAGGTGTCTCCGGAAGGTGCTGATTGACTCCGCTGTCCTGGCGTCGTGAGGGAGTTTGTTCCACCATTGGGGGCCAGAGCAGCGAACAGTTTTGACTGGGCTGAGCGGGAACTGTACTTCCTCAGTGGTAGGGAGGCGAGCAGGCCAGAGGTGGATGAACGCAGTGCCCTTGTTTGGGTGTAGGGCCTGATCAGAGCCTGGAGGTACTGAGGTGCCGTTCCCCTCACAGCTCCGTGGCGAGCACCATGGTCTTGTAGCGGATGCGAGCTTCAACTGGAAGCCAGTGGAGAGAGCGGAGGAGCGGGGTGACGTGAGAGAACTTGGGAAGGTTGAACACCAGACGGGCTGCGGCGTTCTGGATGAGTTGTAGGGGTTTAATGGCACAGGCAGGGAGCCCAGCCAACAGCGAGTTGCAGTAATCAAGACGGGAGATGACAAGTGCCTGGATTAGGACCTGCGCCGCTTCCTGTGTGAGGCAGGGTCGTACTCTGCGGATGTTGTAGAGCATGAACCTACAGGAACGGGACACCGCCTTGATGTTAGTTGAGAACGTCAGGGTGTTGTCCAGGATCACGCCAAGGTTCTTAGCGCTCTGGGAGGAGGACACAATGGAGTTGTCAACCGTGATGGCGAGATCATGGAACGGGCAGTCCTTCCCCGGGAGGAAGAGGAGCTCCGTCTTGCTGAGGTTCAGCTTGAGGTGGTGATCCGTCATCCACACTGATATGTCTGCCAGACATGCAGAGATGCGATTCGCCACCTGGTCATCAGAAGGGGAAAGGAGAAGATTAATTGTGTGTCGTCTGCATAGCAATGATAGGAGAGACCATGTGAGGTTATGACAGAGCCAAGTGACTTGGTGTATAGCGAGAATAAGAGAGGGCCTAGAACAGAGCCCTGGGGGACACCAGTGGTGAGAGCGCGTGGTGAGGAGACAGATTCTCGCCACGCCACCTGGTAGGAGCGACCTGTCAGGTAGGACGC
Organism: Oncorhynchus keta; assembly: GCF_023373465.1. Taxonomy (NCBI): domain Eukaryota; kingdom Metazoa; phylum Chordata; class Actinopteri; order Salmoniformes; family Salmonidae; genus Oncorhynchus; species Oncorhynchus keta. The sequence goes on along the minus strand of NC_068457.1, from coordinate 11,124,120 downwards.
AATCCAAGCGTGGGCCGCGCCGGAGATGCCCAACTCGGAGAGGGTGGAGAGGAGGATCTGATGGTTCACAGTATCGAAGGCAGCCGATAGGTCTAGAAGGATGAGAGCAGAGGAGAGAGAGTTAGCTTTAGCAGTGCGGAGCGCCTCCGTGATACAGAGAAGAGCAGTCTCAGTTGAATGACTAGTCTTGAAACCTGACTGATTTGGATCAAGAAGGTCATTCTGAGAGAGATAGCGGTAGAGCTGGCCAAGGACGGCACGCTCAAGAGTTTTGGAGAGAAAAGAGAGAAGGGATACTGGTCTGTAGTTGTTGACATCGGAGGGATCGAGTGTAGGTTTTTTCAGAAGGGGTGCAACTCTCGCTCTCTTGAAGACGGGAGGGACGTAGCCAGCGGTCAGGGATGAGTTGATGAGCGAGGTGAGGTAAGGGAGAAGGTCTCCGGAAATGGTCTGGAGAAGAGAGGAGGGGATAGGGTCAAGCGGGCAGGTTGTTGGGCGGCCGGCCGTCACAAGACGCAAGATTTCATCTGGAGAGAGAGGGAGAAAGAGGTCAGAGCATAGGGTAGGGCAGTGTGAGCAGAACCAGCGGTGTCGTTTGACTTAGCAAACGAGGATCGGATGTCATCGACCTTCTTTTCAAAATGGTTGACGAAGTCATCTGCAGAGAGGGAGGGGGGATTCAGGAGGGAGGAGAAGGTGGTTGGAATTTAGAATGGTAGAAAGTGGCTTTAGCAGCAGAGACAGAGGAGGAAAATGTAGAGAGGAGGGAGTGAAAGGATGCCAGGTCCGCAGGGAGGCGAGTTTTCCTCCATTTCCGCTCGGCTGCCCGGAGCCCTGTTCTGTGAGCTCGCAATGAGTCGTCGAGCCACGGAGCGGGAGGGGAGGACCGAGCCGGCCTGGAGGATAGGGGACATAGAGAGTCAAAGGATGCAGTAAGGGAGGAGAGGAGGGTTGAGGAGGCAGAATCAGGAGATAGGTTGGAGAAAGTTTGAGCAGAGGGAAGAGATGATAGGATGGAAGAGGAGAGAGTAGCGGGGAGAGAGAGCGAAGGTTGGGACGGCGCGATACCATCCGAGTAGGGGCAGTGTGGGAAGTGTTGGATGAGAGCGAGAGGGAAAAGGATACAAGGTAGTGGTCGGAGACTTGGAGGGGAGTTGCAATGAGGTTAGTGGAAGAACAGCATCTAGTAAAGATGAGGTCAAGCGTATTGCCTGCCTTGTGAGTAGGGGGAAGGTGAGAGGGTGAGGTCAAAAGAGGAGAGGAGTGGAAAGAAGGAGGCAGAGAGGAATGAGTCAAAGGTAGACGTGGGGAGGTTAAAGTCGCCCAGAACTGTGAGAGGTGAGCCGTCCTCAGGAAAGGAGCTTATCAAGGCATCAAGCTCATTGATGAACTCTCCGAGGGAACCTGGAGGGCGATAAATGATAAGGATGTTAAGCTTGAAAGGGCTGGTAACTGTGACAGCATGGAATTCAAAGGAGGCAATAGACAGATGGGTAAGGGGAGAAAGAGAGAAAGACCACTTGGGAGAGATGAGGATCCCGGTGCCACCACCCCGCTGACCAGAAGCTCTCGGGGTGTGCGAGAACACGTGGGCGGACGAGGAGAGAGCAGTAGGAGTAGCAGTGTTATCTGTGGTGATCCATGTTTCCGTCAGTGCCAAGAAGTCAAGGGACTGGAGGGAGGCATAGGCTGAGATGAACTCTGCCTTGTTGGCCGCAGATCGGCAGTTCCAGAGGCTACCGGAGACCTGGAACTCCACGTGGGTCGTACGCTGGGACCACCAGATTAGGTGGTCGCGGCCACGCGGTGTGGAGCGTTTGTATGGTCTGTGCAGAGAGGAGAGAACAGGGATAGACAGACACATAGTTGACAGGCTACAGAAAAGGCTACGCTAATGCAAGGAAATTGGAATGACAAGTGGACTACACGTCTCGAATGTTCAGAAAGTTAAGCTTACGTAGCAAGAATCTTATTGACTAAAATGATTAAAATGATACAGTACTGCTAAAGTAGGCTAGCTGGCAGTAGCTGCGTTGTTGGCACTACACTAATCAAGTCGTTCCGTTGAGTGTAATAATTTCTACAGTGCTGCTATTCGGGGCTAGCTGGCTAGCTAGCAGTGTTGTTTACGTTACGTTGAGTTAAAAGAATGACAATAGCTGGCTAGCTAACCTAGGAAATCGCTCTAGACTACACAATTATCTTTGAAACAAAGACGGCTATGTAGCTAGCTATGTAGCTAGCTACGATCAAACAAATCAAACCGTTGTACTGTAATGAAATGAAAATGTGATACTCCCTGACCGGTGATTGAATTCGAATCAGTAGACGTGTGGTGACGTTGGCTAGCTGTTAGCTGTTAGCTGTTGGCTAGCTAGCAGAGTCTCCTACGTTAAGGACATCCACAAGTATACCTTCAATTGACTCAAATGATGTCAATTAGCCTTCTAAAGCCATGACATCATTGTCTGGAATTTTCCAAGCTGTTTAAAGGCACAGTCAACTATTCAACTACTTAGTATGTAGACTTCTGACCCACTGGAATTGTGATACAATAAGTCAAATAATCTGTCTGTAAACAATTGTTGGAAAAATTACTTGCACAATGTAGATGTCCTAACCGACAAAACTATAGTTTGTTAACAAGAAATTTGTGGAGTGGTTGAAAAACAAGTTTTAATGACTCCAACCTAAGTGTATGTAAACTTCCGACTTCAACTGTAATTAGGCATAGAAGAGTGTTAATGTTGTTTGTATGTTTTGTGTTCTGTACACAGTGGAATTTCTGATCCTGGACCTGTGTTCCCTGAAGTCGGTACGGCAGTTTGTCCACAGGTTTAAAGCCAGGGCTCTACCACTTCACGTCCTTGTCAACAATGGTACGTATACACCAAGCAACCTCGTTATTCAATATACCACAACATTCACCTTTTAAAGGGAATCACAGCGTAGTTATTTCATCTGAAAAATCAAGCCTCCTGTCTCCGGGTCCTCGGAGGCCTCTGAAATGGCACCCTATTCCTTTTAGTGTACCACTTTTAACCAGAGCACTATGAGGTAGAGCTCTGCTATAGGAATATGGTGCCATTTCAGGCGAAGCCCTATTGTGTAGTCCTCCGTGGCAGTTTGTTTGAACAAAATAGCTTTTATTGAGAGAAGGTCTTTGGAGACTCCGGTACTGACTGGCTTGGGGGGCTCCATGCTGTGGTAGCAGTCAGCCACTCTCTGCTCACAAACGGGCTGAATTAATAATTCACCAGTCTGCAAGATTCTCTCAGCAGCTAACATCACTTATCACACCCGGCTGATGGATAACGGATGGTAGAGGCCGAAGGAAGGACGTAGTGCAGACGTTAGTGCCACCCCATTGAGAGAGTAATGATAGGGAAAGGTCATCGCTACACAGACCCCGGATGTGTCCCAAACAGCACCCTATTCTCTGTATAGTGTGCTACTTTCGACCAGGACCCATAGGGCTCTGGTCAAAAGTTCTGCACTAGATACGGAATAGGGTGCCGTTTGGCACGTAGGCTCCTATAGCATTCTGATTTCCCTGAATTCCCCCTGTCAGTAGAGTTGTCTTCACGCCGTGAGTTCTCTCTGTCTATGCCCTATGCTTTAGTAAGCAAAGCAAGGCCTAATGCCACCTTGTATCTCTTTCACTTTAGACATCTAATTGCGTGTCGAATAGTGTTATTGACAAACAAATTGTTATAATCTCCATTACCATGTAGTCAATGGTGTTTAAGTTCGAGTAATGAGCCGTTTCAGTCTGCATTAGGGGAAGGTGTCTGCTTGAGAGACCATAGACTGATAGACTGATCTGCAGACAGGTCTTGTTGACCATCGTCTGCAAGTGTTATAGCACACCTAGAGGTGTGGCGTCTATAGAGGGAGTGTTTTTAATAATAACTTATTAAGAATATATGCCACGTATCCAGAGGAATTTAGGCCTACACAAATAAAAAATGTATGCCCTCACTGTACTGTATGTCTTACAGTGAGTACATACTTTTTTTTAGCATGTGTACCATGTGTGATCTCTTCAAGAATCAAACCCACGACCTTAGCAGTACCATGTATTTCTCCTTTCACAATCACTCAACAGAAGTGTCAGTTACAGTATATCAGCATAGACGGCTGTTATATCTTGTCGACATATCGATTGAATATTTCTAGGGTGTTTTTTCTAGCCGCTATGCCTCTGCCTCTGCATTTCATTGCTCTTTGGGGTTTTAGCCTGGGTATCTGTAAAGCACTTTGATTGAAATGTCATATTGCTTGTCCTTCATAGCCGGTGTCATGCTGGTTCCCGAGGGAACGACGGAGGACGGTTTCGAGCTGCACTTTGGTCTGAACTATCTAGGACACTTCCTGTTGACAAACCTCCTCCTGGACAAACTGAAGAGGTCTGGGAGACACAACGCCTGCTCCCGTGTCGTCACCATGTCCTCCGCCACACACTACGTTGGAAGACTCAATATGGAAGACCTACAGGGCAGGTAGGGGACCAGGACCTGCGTCTGTATTCATGATCCCAGCACTCCTACCCTGAGACGCTTCATGAACACAGACCCAGATTATTTGGGATATGGCTTCCAACATTGTTCTCAGGTGTCAATTGATTGCTGAAATTGAATCAATCTCTCGAAATCAAAATCCCGACGTGGTATTGTCATCTCTTTGGTATTAGGCATGGTTGATGGACAATCAAGTAGCACATTTAAAACCATTACCACTGTGGTAGTAATTCAAGACACAAGCTATATCCAATGAATCTCATTGGCCGACAAAGCCTCTTGATTCCCATAACCTTTTCTTTCCCATAACCTTTTTTTGATACTCGTAAAATATTTTACCTCATTAAAAACGCTAACATTTTCTCAAATGTTCTTACCAGGACAACATTATTAGTTTTGATGACAGATAGTGTTGTGTGATAAACCATTATTATACAGTCTGTTTTGAGAGGCTCCTTGCCTCAAGGGCAGAACAGCGGTGTCTCTCTCTTTCTCGCCTGCGAATTTAGATGTGACAGATGGCTTCGTCACATCTGGGAGAAATGAGTGGATGATGCTGCTGGCTACAAGGGCTAGCTGCAACGGTGCCATCTAGAAACAATCTCACGCTGTAAGAAAAAGAAACGGGGGGGGGACACACACACACATTATAGATTGGGTATTTCACAGTCCGATGCTCTTATGACCTTCACAGTGCGTTTGTACAGAGAGGTTGCTTTGCTTTTGAACAGTGTTTATGGTGTTAACAATAAGTCCATCTATTCAGTACAGTACAGACACTGTATAATAGACATTGGGTTTAGTCATGCAGATAGCTTAGTAGGGGGCATTGGATTGAGAACAACAAGGTTGTAGACAACATGCTGAATAAGTACGTTATGTATGTTAATTCGCTTAGGTTTTTTGGACAAACTAAACTGCCAAATTATCGTATTATAAAGCATGGCTTAACCCGAGATAAACGGTCTCTCGTCCTCTCCCTCTTTCTCCATTTCTCTCCCCATCCCTCTCTCTCCCTCCCTCCAGGTCCTGCTACAGTGCGCATGGTGCCTATTCTCAGAGTAAACTGGCTCTGGTTCTCTTCACGTACCATCTGCAGGAGAAGATAACAGCAGGAGGGTTCCCAGTAACATCCAACACAGTAGACCCAGGCATGGTGGACACTGACCTGTACAACAACCTCTGTATTCCAGCCCAGGCAGCCAAGAAACCTGTTGCCAAAATGCTGTTTAGGGTAAAGTAGAGTCTTAATCTAGATGACCATTCAAATATTTAAAGGCCACCCAAGGGTTAGGAACCTGAGGGGGGAAAATGCATCAAATACACTGTAGATATGGGCCACATTCCATCTCAAAACTAACAACAGTGTCATAGTATTTCACCAAACTGTCTTGTACTTCCCTATAGGATAACATAAACGATGCTTGACAGTTCTGTAAGACTGTTAAGGGTACGGTAAACGACCTTTACAATTACTTTGGAATTTGGCATACTTGAGGGGAAAATGCACCGAAGATAGATATGGTAATAGGTGAAGCTTCTACGCTTGACCAAAGTTTAACAGTGGTGATTGATGTGAATACTAATAAGGTGCAACACATGTGGAATGGTCCAGGCTTTTACTGCTCGGGCTTCATAATGACTTTTTCTGTTGATCATATTGCCGTGGAATCCCGGTGTTTTAAAAAGGATTCTAATTGCATTCTTGGGGTTCTGAGATAGTAAAAGCATGTGAATTATAGTCGCATCAAATGGTGTGTTAAATGGGGTGGTCAATTTATTCCCGAACCACAGGTGAGTGAGAGGCACAGGAGGTTGGTGGCACCGTAATTGCGGAGGACGGGCTCGTGGTAATGACTGTAGCGTAATAGGTGGAATGGGATCAAATGCATCAAACATGGTTTACAGGTGCTTTTAATGCCATGTGTTTGATGCCATAATGCCATGTGTTTGATGCCATAAGCCTCATTATCATTAGCAGTTTAGCATTTTTCGTCATGAATCTTGTTCTGAAGGCAGCTCTACAGAGTGGTCACTAGCTGGCACAAAATCATCAAATCATTTAAAACCTAATGCCTAACCCTAACCTTAAATTAAGAAGAAAAATGTACTTTTTGGTTTCTTGAATTTTTACAATAAATCCAATTTTGGCTTTGCAACTTGCCCATATTACGGAAATCGCTCAGTTCTGCCTTTAAGACAAGACTCGTCCCAATAAACGTCAACCTGCTTATAAAATTTAGCGGCAAACAACAAATTAGCTGCAAGCAAAATGCATGTGGCAGTAATGGTAATTTTGTTGATTTCCTAGTTATTTAAATCACCCTTGAATCTGCTTCTAAAACGTCACATTGCATGTTCACAGATTCATTCTGTATTATGGCATTCTAGTAGGGATGTAGACAATTAGCTTTTTTGCTGAATAGATTTAGATGACTGTCCTTTTTAACACAGAGAAATGTGCTGGGAAATTAAGCTAGTTGGGCTTTAAGAGTTTTAAAAAAAATACAGTATTTCAAGGGTGACAATATAAAGATAGCGTGCAAAACATCTGTATTTCATTTCCTCAATACTCATATTCCAAAGATGGTGAGTTGATATTGTCAGACATTGATATTTATCTCCGTCATAATTTCCTTTTTGGAGGCTTTTATCTTGGACCTGGGGTCTAGCGCCGAATCATATTTCATTATCTGTCTGATTGTTCGGGTTGTGTGTGTTTGGAAAGATGTCTCATATCCACTGAGGTTTGGATTGCCAAGTATTGCAGCATTTAGTATTGCAGCACTCGTTTGGTCAACTCACTGCAGTATGGAGGGCAGCTATGTGATGCCCACTGGCCACAGATGGTTGCTCAATCCTTTGTCCATATTACAAGTGATGATCACCCTAAGAAATATGGACCTGCATGAAATATTGTTTCGTTCAATGTTCGTCCCTTTTCCTGTACTATATTTATATTATAAGTGAGACGTATGTGTGCTGTCGAAGGCGAATATCCGTTTTATATACACATTTCTGGACTGTCGACGGATTTCATTAGGGGCTATTTCACATCTGCTGTTTGGAAATCAAGCCGGCCTGTCTGCCAGTGTCTTCATTCACATTTTCCATTCAAGGGACATCCTCAGTGTTAATCACATTGACTCTGTTTTTGGCCATACAACAATTTGGATTACTAAAATCTCACCTCTCGAACCAAATATATTGTGGGGAGCAAATTCTTCTTGACTCTTCAAAGTCCCCAATCTCCAAAGACACTCACACTCTATGTGTTGTTGATTGTGTTTGTGTGTTTAAACGAGGGACGTGAATTCAGATTCCCACGGGCAGCGAGTGCAGTGTTTAAATGCTCTGTGTTGGCGTTTGTTTCTCCTCCAGTGCAGTGGGCCCATTTAGGAGCCGCCATATGCGCTTTATATAAGCTCCAGGCTTTCCAGAGCAGTAGGCATGGCCTGCAATAGATCAGTCTGGCTCCGCTTCCTCCTCTCTAACCTCCTCCACTTAACCTGCCTGCTGCTGCCCGGCCTGCTGCACATCACTCACCACAGGCTGCTGCTGCCAGACAGACGTGTTAGTTCACCTGAGAGCTCACAGACGCCTTAGATTGCTGTAACAACTGTTTGTCATATATCTAAATAGCCTAATTCTAATCTCGTCCGCCCAGCCGCCTCTCCAGCAATTGGGGACAAGGTGTAACTAACTGAAGCTGCTTAGCAATTCAGCTGTGAAATGTATTTTACATTTTTGAAAATGGAACAGGGGGCACCATCCTGTTTATGAAAGCGTTGTTGCCGGTTCGAATGATTGATAGAACTGGGCTTCAGTTTACAATTTTGAAAATGGAACAGAGGACCACTATGTTTCTGAAGAACAAGCCTGTCCCTGCCTGTCCATTCTTTTTTAAAATGTTATTTCTGTGTCATCTCCAGACCCCAGCCGAGGGAGCGTCTACTTCTATCCTGGCTGCCACTGCCTCGCAGCTGGAGGGGGTCGGAGGCTGCTACTTCTATAACGGGGAGAGAACTGAATCGGCTGACATTACTTACGATCACAACGTGAGGGCTGAGCTGTGGAAACAGAGCTGTGCACTGGTTGGTCTTCGGGAGTCCTAGAGGAGGAACCAGGAACCATGATCTTAGAAGTATGCCAAGATCAGTGGCATGACACCTCCCTCCAGCGTCAACAACAACCAAGCTGCGTCAACAACAACCAAGCTGCGTCCCAATTCTCAAGCCTTCCCTTCGGCCCCAAGTGTGCACTTGTTCCCTTCCCTTCATGGATTTAAAAGCACTGGTATAGGAAATATGGTAGCAACTCCCTCTAGCCTAGGCTGACACCAATCCAATGCTTTTAAATTCATGGGGAGGAGAGCACAAGTGCATATTTTAGTAGTGTCGGGATACAGCCCAAGTCAGCCCCAGCCAGCACTACATACAGCGACAGCCTGTGGACTTAGGCTTCCTGATTACTTAGCAACATCTAGCTACAGCACAAACCTTGGTTGTTGCCTCTACAGTAACTGTCCTCTCTTGACCTCTGTCCTCACAGTACTGCGTAACACACCAGCAATTGGAATCGACTCTTCAGCATTTCATATCTTCTAACATAGCTCCTCCTCCGCAACGACAGTTCTGAAGACACCCATTCTACCATGCGGCAAGCTCTATTAAACACATGCTGAACTGCACATTGAGTGATGGAATTGATGTTTTTTATATTGCAATACACGTTCTGCTGCCAAATGTATTAAGCTTTGGTACTGTAGCTCCCTCTTCTGGAATCGCAGATAACAAAACATTGAAGAACACAAAGAACAACATCGGAGCTACTAATATCTCATCGAAACAGACCCATCTTTTTTTCTGTCTAAAATTGGACCCTCTGTCCATTCTTTTTCTCGTACTTGGACTCCCATCAGGGGCGGACTGGCCATCTGGCATTTCGGGTAAATGCCAGATGGGCTGGTCCATTTTTATCCGAGTGGGCCTGTGTAAATCTTTTTTTTTAAACAAAATGCTCATTATCTGGCTAATAATGGGGGCCAAAAGGGGAAAAAATTATGTTGTGTTAGTATAATGCCAGAGGCCATTTCTGGTCCTAGTCCACCCCTGACTCCCATCAAGGACTGGACCAAATATCTGTAGATGTACCGCCTCATAGCTGTGATCAAAAATATCATATCAAATATGCTTTGGTGAAGGGCTAACAATGACCACCATGAGACTCAAACTTGGTTAGCCTTATTCCCGCTTAATTTGCACTTGCCTCATTTAATGCGTGTGTCCAATCCTTGTTGTTGTCGTCATCCAGGAAAAAAACTGACAACGAGCTTCCTCATAGTACAGTAGATGCCTTTGCCTTGTTTGACTTACTGTGCCCAGAGGGGATGTTCTGCCCTGCTATCTCCACTTCACTGTGAAATGTTGTCGTGATTTTTGATGTGTCTGTGGCATACTGTGATGACAAAATGATGCTCATCTTCTGTGTTCTGAAACAGTAATAACATGTTAATGGTTGGTGGATCGTATTTTCAGACACGCCATTTTCAGTCTTAGATTATGAATCTTTAAATTACTGTAAGTGATTCTCATGATAAGATGTCTCTAGTGTGGAGAGTTCTAACTTGGGCGCTGCCTGTAATTTGTGCTCGTGTTCGATGGCTGCTGGAATTACAAACACTTGCTATGACATCCTTTTAATTGCGATGGCTAATAGGGACTGCACATCTTCATTATCTAACTTCTTCGAGGTGTCTACAATCCATTGTAGGTGTGCGTGTCGAAATTCTCATACAGGATATCGTTGACGTTTTGTCTTAGGTGTTTTGTGTTCAAGTACTGTTTGTGTGTATGCATACCTAAGCAGTGTACGGTTCAGTTCTGTACATGCCCCAAGACAACAGTTATTCAATAACAACAGTGCCAATACTTACATGCTCTTTAGAATACTAATGTGGAAGGTTTGAAGAGAAGAGGACTCTCTTCCAAGCTTCCACCTGCTTTTGTTATGATACAACACGTGTTATGAGTCTAATGCTGGATAAAAGGCAGACATAAGAGACACCAAATGAAAATCAAATTGTATTTGTCACATGCGCCAAATACGACAGGACCTTACTGCGAAATGCTTACTTACAAGCCCTTAACCAACCATGCAGTTTTAAGAAAATACCAACAACAACAAAAATGTAAGAGAAGAATAACAAATAATAAACACCGTAAACATTAGATATAATACTTCCAAGGTGTAAACATTTCAGTAAGGCATTTTCATCTGAAGTAATTCGGTTGTCCATTGTATTACCACAATCACTGTGAACGATGCCTTGTTTTCCAAGTTTTCTTTAGTTGTACTGTACTAAGTAATTAAGTAGTTATTCATTTGAGTTTCAAGTCATTGAGTGGTTCTTAGATGCGACTGTGTTGTCCTCACTCATGTCATAGAGAAGGATGTCCACATTGGACACAAATCTAAATAAAAATCTATTGTAAATGAATTACTATCCCCGATTTGTTTTTACCTTGTATCTTAAATCTACTATGTGCAGTAATGCATAATGATTGACAAAATTGTATTATCATGTTCAACATATTGACAATAGTGTGTGTGTGTGTGGGGGGGTGTCTTGTTCAAGTCAAACACAGGCACTGTCAGAATGATGGGAGATGATTCATTCAAGGACATTCATTCTGTGTAAAGGTAAGTAAGAAGGATCCAATTACTCTCATAACCACGGGGACTCTCTCTGTCTCTGTCTCTGTCTCTGTGTGTGTGTGTGACAGGCCATGACATGTATTATGTTACTGTGTGGAAGTACTACCCCTGCAGCTTGCAAGCAGGGCATCGGTCTTTTCGAAGCATCTGACAAACCAATCTGTCATTCTTCAGACTCGCACGTCATACCTAATGTGTGTCAAAGAGGACGGCTTAGAACAAACACTGTGCTCTTCAGGCACCATGAGTAGAGTAGGCCACACACACACACACACACACACACACACGTTGGGGAATCCAATGTTTTATTATGTTTTATTCACGAGTTACACAAGGATTTGTCTTCTATAAATCCATGCTGAGAGAGGAGAGTCATATCAGTGTGAATCTATAAACTATACTGGGCCGGCCTCAGCAGCACAGCCATGTCTCAATGGCCAGAGGATAAAGAGTCAATTATTTGGTCTTTGTGTTTTTCTTTTTCTTCCTCTTTATTTTTAAGAAGAAAGAATTGCATCAGGTCTGAGCAAAAAGGAAGTCATTGTGATCCCATACATGTGTTATGGAGACGACGCTTCGACCCGTAGCTCTGCATCAGGTTGCTTCCTTTCCTAGCGCTTTTATTTTGCATCAGTACAATTTATTACAGTCTCAAGCAGACAGCTAAAGGTTTAGAGCCACAAGATCACTAACCCCATGTTCAGATGTGTTTCTATGTTTATGTGTGCTATGTGATATATAGTGAGTACTGAATAGTATTCCATTGACTGTAGTGATTTTGGGTAGGGTAGCTAGGGTTAGGGTTGAACCAGGATGTGGACATGAAGCTAGGGTTAGGGTTAAACCAGGATGTGGACATGAAGCTAGGGTTAGGGTTGAACCAGGATGTGGACATGAAGCTAGGATTAGGGTTGAACCAGCATGTGGACATGAAGCTAGGGTTAGGGTTGAGCCAAGATGTGGACATGAAGCTAGGGTTAGGGTTAAACCAGGATGTGGACATGAAGCTAGGGTTAGGGTTGAACCAGGATGTGGACATGAAGCTAGGGTTAGGGTTGAACCAGGATGTGGACATGAAGCTCGGGTTAGGGTTAAACCAGGATGTGGACATGAAGCTAGGGTTAGGGTTGAACCAGGATGTAGACATGAAGCTAGGGTTAGGGTTAGGTTAGGAGAGGGATTCCATTTCCCTGTGCTTCTGTAGCTCAGTTGGTAGAGCATGGCGCTTGTAACGCCAGGGTAGTGGGTTCGATCCCCGGGACCACCCATACGTAGAATGTATGCACACATGACTGTAAGTCGCTTTGGATAAAAGCGTCTGCTAAATGGCATATATTATTATTATTCTACCGTGAGGTTTCTTGCTCAAGGAAAGTCCAGATGCATTGTTCATCCTAGATGGCTAGATTAGTTTAAGGGATAAATTTAGGGTTGAGTTAAGGTTTAAGTTGAATTAACCTGCAAAGAGTGTAGTGACTCTATCATGAGTTGCTCAACCTGTTAACCTTTCACTGCAGTGGGCTAAATCAGGGTTCTTGGTAGTCTTAAACAAATCTACTTTGAAACAGAAGTATACACCTCACACACATGATTATGGGCTTAAAAAAAGAAGACTGCTGTACCATGTCAGATATGGAGTTGAAGGGTATTTCATTTTGAGTTTGCATCCCAATATGACACTTTATGTACATCACAGAAGACTGAAATATTACAAAACCATTTGACATAGAAACACTGGATTTTGGGCGTTTTTTAATTATTTATTATTAAATTATGAAAAATATAAACATTCCACCCATGAGGCCCCTATGTCATTTGACTGGAGGAAAGGGACACTGATGTATTGTGTGGCTGTTGGTTTAATTATTATTAATATGGCTGTTGTGTGTGAGTGGATGTTAGTCCTAGTGAGAGCATAGGGCTGATTAAACCCTGTGTTATTCATTCAGGCATTTTATTGATTCATTCCTCATATTTGTGAAAGAGTGAGATTAAAATCAAGCAGAAAATAAAGCCGAGTTGGGACAAAGATCCCTGTGGGTTTTGAAGCTACCTTACCGTTCTGATTATTCAAACGAGCTCGAGCTAAAAGCTTCAATGATTATATTTCCTGTCATGGAAAAACACCCAATCAAATAACCATCATTTAAAAAGAGAATGCACAATCTGCTAGCTGCATCGCTGGCAGTACCGTAACTTGTTTTACGGCTGGATTCAATCAGTATCGCTCCATTGGAATTTAAAGGCAATGTTCCAGCGTTTGCGGAGACTGCATTCACGGTAAATGTGGCACAGTAAACGTTGCATCGGAAATTACCTTTACATTTTAATGCGGATCTTCCGCGACACAGACTGATTCCGGCCCATAGTGTGAGTCACTGGTACAATCCATTGAGGACTGAACCTTTACTTTATATTATGATTAATCCCCTTTTAAAAAGGGCAACTGAGTACATCCTTGTGTTGGAGACAGCCTAGAGTCATGGGAAGAGAATCCATCCCTTTTGAACAGGCTGTGAATGCTAAATTCCACAATGATGAAGTGTACCAAAACCCTCTTCCTCCCTGTGGTCTATTAGATGTTGACAAATGCTGTTAGTTAGGTAGGTAGGTATAATGACATTTTCAAGGCCATACAATTAAGCCCTGACCTCAAAATGTTTATCACCCAACAATGACATCCAACAAGGCTTTTCAAGGTCAATCAGAAAGTATTGCAACAATTAATAATCTCCTCATCGAATCTCATGTCATTCCACCAATAGGGTGGTCTGTACGGTGGGCTCCTCCCCCATGTCCCCTCTCTCGTTGTCTCCTCTCTGTAAAAAGGAGGGAGAGGAGCTCTCAGATCAAATGCTAATAGACAGTGATGATGAGTGATCTGTTTCCAATAGGCAACAGTCTGTCACTAGGGGGGCAATTCAGATATAGGAAATGTACGCCTTTCCTACGCCCTTCTCAGTATTTGGTATTCAGACAAGTAACACGCTCTGCAGGTGTGGCTACCTTGTGCTCTGAATAATTTGAATTCAACTGCTGAAGACCCTCGCACTTGCTGGCCAACAGATTCTCATGGGAGTTTTCATTGAATAGTGGTTTCAGTGCATTTATCCAAAGCCCTCCCTTTAAATATGGTGTAGCTTTTAGCTAGAATTGTGTTGACAGACTCACTAGAATATATCGAGAGAACGGGTTCAGAAAATTAGGGATCAATGAAAGAAATCCATCTAAATATACGCATATTCGTCTCTGTTTTAGCACCGATTGGTAGATAAAAAAGATACTCTTGTATATTATTTAGGTTTAGGAAAGTAATTAAATATCATTAAAAAAAACAGGTCCGGAGAGCCTTTACACACACAATTAAGAAAACATTGGTTTGATTCATTCAGAAAATTGGCAGTTGAAAATGTTTGGTTATTAGGCCTTGTCACGTAGAGTAGGCCAGAAGGCTAAACTGGATAACCTAACCTCTATCAAAATAAAAAGATGGCGGAACCGCAAAAGTTCTTCTGTGCAAAGGTGTTTATTTACAAGTGAATTCCGGAACAAAAAAACAGTACTGCCATCAACATCTACCTTATGGGACAGCTTAAAAACAATGCTGCCCCATCCACAGCTCAATCCAAAATAACCTCCTATGACTGAAAGAGAGGCTCCTTTTGTAGGGCTAGCCCCTCCCCTCAGAACAATTAACCCTAATTAATTCATCAATTAACAATACAAACCTACATTTTCCATGAACTAAACATACTAAAGGATATACATTGCAACACGGTTTTAAACAATATCACAACATAACATTTACAACATTACATTACTACTGACAATATCTTTCAATATGCCCATATGCATTAATGAGCCATTTGGGACAGGCACTATAAAGCCAACCCAATTCCCTTAGCTCGGGTCCTTTTCCAGCTTACCCGGAAGCTACAGAGATGGAGAGAGAGGAACAGAACAAACAAACAAGGCGCTCATCCACAACATTGATAAGTATAATAATTATTGTATCTCTCAAATATGAACATTGACAAGTGTGAAATGCATGCACCAAGACAGAAGTTAATTTGTGTGTCGACCCACATTGTTAACTTATCTTATAATGGCGCAGGGAGGAGTGATGAATATGTGTGTGCGTTAAAGAACCAAATGCTGCCCGCGGCCAGTGACGGACTTCTACGTCATATTACCTTCCTCCTCTCCTGAAGCGACCATGTTCGGGAGCCTTGATAGGTAGTCCGCAGTAACGTTCTCTTTTCCTGCCTTGTGACGGACACAGAACCTGAAGGGCTGGAGCTCCAGATACCACCTGGTCACACAAGAATTCCGGTCCTTCATGGTCTGGATCCAGGTCAGTGCTCTGTGGTCCGTGTGCAGGTCAAATTCCCTCCCAAGAAGGTAGTAACGGAGGCTATCTAGGGCCCACTTTATAGCCAGGCACTCCTTTTCGATTGTAGAATACCTGGTCTCCCTGGGCAACAGCTTCCGACTCAGGTACAGCACAGGAAGCTCTTCTCTTGGCTCCCCTTGGGCCAGTACAGCTCCAATTCCTACAGCCGAAGCGTCCACCTGCACGAGAAATCTCTTCTGAAAATCAGGGGTCTGGAGAACAGGGAATGAGCACAGTCGTTTTTTCAGTGTCATGAAGGCTTCCTCACACTCCTCAGTCCACTTCACAGGGTTGCTGGCCCCCTTCGAAGTGAGGTTGGTCAGAGGGACAGCGATGGTCGAAAACTGTGGAATGAATCTCCAGTACCACCCTGCCAGTACCCTTTGTAGAGATCCAATGTGGTGATGTAATGAGCTCTACCTATTCTCTCCAGTAAGTCGTCAATGCGGGGCATGGGATAGGCATCAAACTGGGAGATGGCATTCACCTTACGGAAGGAAGTCCATGCAGACGCGCAAAGAGACATCCTTCTTTGGGACAATGACAATAGGGCTGCTCCATTCACTTGAAGATGGCTCGACAACATCCATCTCTATCATGGTGTGGACCTCTTCCTTGAGGGCTACCACCAGCCTCTCAGGCACACGGTAAGGATGCTGGCGGACAGGGTTCTGGCCAGGTTTCAAACGAATGACGTGTTCTAGGACTTTGGTTCTTCCTGGTCTCTGACTGAAGAGGGCCGGATACTTGCCAAACAGCTGCTTCAACTCATCTTGCTTGTCTTCTTCCAGGTGAGCCAGTATGACTTCTGCTCGTTCTTTCCATGCCTCTGTGACCCCATCCGACTCATCCTCTTCTACTCTGCGGACCAGAAAGGACTTTCCTTTGGAGAGTTCCTCTTTCTCCTCCCAGGCCTTGAGAAGGTTCACATGGTAGGTTTGCTTCTTCTTACCCTTGTCCGGGTGCAGCACCTCGTAGGTCACTGGGCCCATCTTCCTCCCGATTAGGTACGGTCCTTGCCATTGCGCAAGGAGCTTGCTGGTAGACGAGGGAAGGAGGAGCAGGACTTTCTGTCCTGGCTCAAACTCTGTGGCGAGCGTGCTGGTCATAGCCTCTCTTCTGGGCCTTCTGGGCTTGCTGAAGGTTTGCTCTAGCTTCCTCTCGGTACCGTTCCAACCTGTCTCGCATCTGGAGGACATACTGGACAATCCCCTGTCCTGAGGTAGCTACTGGGGAACCTTCCCAGCACTTCTTCAGCAGGTCCAGTGGTCCTTGCACTGGCCATCCATAGAAGAGTTTGAATGGCGAGAAACCTGTCGATGCCTGAGGCACCTCTCCCTGTAAGCAAAAAGCAGAAAGGGTAACCACTTATCCCAGTCTTTACCAGTGTCAGCCACAAACTTCCTCAGCATGTTCTTGAGCGTTTGATTGAATCTCTCTACGAGCCCATCCGTTTGGGGATGGTAGGGAGTAGTCCTCAAACCTTTAATGCCCAGCTGTCGGTGGAGTTGAACCATCAGTCGCGAGGTGAAGTTTGTCCCTTGGTCCGTCAGGATTTCATCTGGGATTCCTACACGAGAGAAGAGCTGAACAAGAGCACTGATTATTTTTGGAGTGGTTATGGAACAGAGTGGGAAGGCTTCTGGGAACCGGGTGGCATAGTCACAGATCACCAATATATACTTGTAACCTGCACTACTCTTCTCCAAGGGTCCAACAATGTCCATTGCAATTCTCTTGAATGGGGTAGAGATAACAGGCAGTGAACATAGAGGAGCCCGTTCAGACCTACGGACAGCACTGGTTTTCTGGCACATGATTTGCAGTATTTTTGTACATCAGTATACATGGAGGGCCAAAAGAAACGGGAGCCTAGCCTAAGATAGGTCTTATGTTGCCCTAGATGGCCTGCCCATGGAACTGTATGTGCAAGGTTGAGAACAAGTGGTCTACAGGTAGATGGCACCACCAACTTCCTGCTATCTGCCTCTGACCCAAGGTAGAGTATGTGGTTGTCTACTGTGTAAATCCCCCCACATGAAGATTGACTGTCCCCAGCTAAGGCCTTGTCAAACAAACATTTCAAGGTTGCGTCAGACTTCTGCAGTGTAGCAAAATTTTGTGGAACATCCCATGGCACCTCTAACCCAGACACATCAGCAACAGGTACAGGGGTTCCCACATACTTCTCAAGACGCCGCTGGCGGCGTGACTTTCTGGGCCCTTTGGTTCCCCCTTCGCACAGACTATCACACAAGTCAGGCAGAGGTTGTAAACCAGCTTTGGCCTGGGCACGAGTGACAACTGAACATGCCATCTGAACATCAGACTGGCAAACTGACTGCTCATATAGCTGACCCCCCACACTTCCCAACAGATCAGAGAGTACAGGCACATCCCTCCCCAAAATCATCTCAAAAGGTAGCTTCTCCATTACCCCAACTTTGAGGAGGTATTTCTGACCCTGAATCTCAACTGAGAGCTCAGCTGTGGGCTGCTGTGACTGGTCACCATGGACACATTGGATCAGTGTCTGATGACCATAATCAATGTCATTAACAGGTACATTACCTTTTCTGATCAATGACAGGGAACTGCCGGTGTCAATCATCGCAGTAAGACTTTTACCATTCACTTTTACAGGTACCATGCATGACCCTTCCCGAGTCTGTCTATTCTGAACACCATCCCCCTCTCTGGGTACATAACAGTAACCTGAGAGCTTGGATTTACGTAGCGGACACATTGAAGCTTTGTGCCCCTGCTGCCGGCAGTAAAAACAGGTCAGACCCCTCCCATCAGAGCGAACTGCATGATCCCTTACCTCCCTCCCAGACACATAACCCCCAGAGTTACCTCCACCATCTCTGGCGTTTCTGATGCCCCTTGTGTCTGAGACTCCTTGGAGCGGGTGCTGCAGGTTGTGGTGGGCCCCCTTTACGTGCATTAAGATACTGCAGTGCAAGCTTGGCCGCCATAAGCCCGTCCTTGGGCTCGTGCTCTCGGACCCAGGTTCAAATGTCGTGTGGTAGAACTTGTAGAAGTTGCTCGAGGATGATGACCTCCCCGATTTCGTCCTGTGTCTTCTCCCCCGGTCGAACCCATCGTCGGTAGAGACCCTTGAGGCGGTGGTACGTCTCTGTCGGCGACTCACCCGATGGCGTTGATGCAGCTCTGAAGCGTTGACGGTAGGTTTCCGGTGAGATGTCAAACTTCACCAGCAGCGCTTCCTTCAAGCCCTTGTAGACATTGGACAGCCCCTCATCCATTGCTGTGTAAGCCTCTAAGGCCTTGCCCGTGAGCAATGGGACAAGCCTGCAGGCCCACTCTACCTCAGGCCACTGCCACGTCTTAGCCATGCGCTCAAACCTCAGCAGGTAGTTTTCAATGTCCTCCCCTGCTGGTATGAGGGCATCTTTGGCTCCTTCCTCAGGAATGCTGGAAGATGGACGTTAACACTGCTGGACTGGTCTCCTGGTGCTGGCCTCATTACTGCTTGGGGTGCCTGCTGTGGAGTTGAAGTCCCTGCTGCATCGAGCCTTTGTCGTCCTGGTGTTGGAAGACCCAATCTTGGGCTCTCACTGACGAGTTCCGCCTGGTGGGGAGCTGTGAGGATAGATTGGCGTAGGCCACGTAACTCCTGCTTGAGGTCTTCGTCCCTCCTCTCAAGGCAGGTGAAAAGTTGCTGAAAAAGGGTTACCATGGTTGGGTGTGGTTCTGGTCCCCCAACTGCTCCTTCAGTCAGCAGCTCACCCAGTTCTGGTTGTCTTTGGCCCCGCGGTCGGGCTCCTAGTTTCTCATACTTGACCTCTTCTTCACCAGACGATTCCATGGTATTCCACCCCGGTTCAACTTCAGGTACCTTTTCTGACAGTTGATGCTGTTGCTGAGAACGCAATCCTGTACGCATTCCTTTACCTCTCTTGTTGGAATTCACTGATTTGCGGTACGCCATCCCACCACTGCCACCATATGTCACGTAGAGTAGGCCAGAAGGCTAAACTGGATAACCTAACCTCTATCAAAATAAAAAGATGGCGGAACCGCAAAAGTTCTTCTGTGCTAAGGTGTTTATTTACAAGTGAATTCCAGAACAAAAAACAACAGTACTGCCATCAACGTCTACCTTATGGGACAGCTTAAAAACAATGCTGCCCCATCCACAGCTCAATCCAAAATAACCTCCTATGACTGAAAGAGAGGCTCCTTTTGTAGGGCTAGCCCCTCCCCTCAGAACAAATAACCCTAATTAATTAATCAATTAACAATACAAACCTACATTTTCCATGAACTAAACATACTAAAGGATATACATTGCAACACGGTTTTAAACAATATCACAACATAACATTTACAACATTACATCACTACTGACAATATCTTTCAATATGCCCATATGCATTAATGAGCCATTTGGGACAGGCACTATAAAGCCAACCCAATTCCCTTAGCTCGGGTCCTTTTCCAGCTTACCCGGAAGCTACAGAGATGGAGAGAGAGGAACAGAACAAACAAACAAGGCGCTCATCCACAACATTGATAAGTATAATAATTATTGTATCTCTCAAATATGAACATTGACAAGTGTGAAATGCATGCACCAAGACAGAAGTTAATTTGTGTGTCGACCCACATTGTTAACTTATCTTATAATGGCGCAGGGAGGAGTGATGAATATGTGTGTGCGTTAAAGAACCAAATGCTGCCCGCGGCCAGTGACGGACTTCTACGTCACAGGCCTACTGACGGTTGATACTGATAGTAGATAATATCATATAATGGCGCTGGAGGAGATGGCGGCCGTTTTACAGGCTCCTAACCAACTGTGCTTCTTTAGTTAGTTTTTTTTTAACATTGTTTGTAACTTGTTTTGTACATAATGTTCCTGCTACCGTCTCTTATGACCGAAAAGAGCTTCTGGATGTCAGAACAGCGATTACTCACCTCAAACTGGACAAAGATGTTTGTTGTTGTTGATATGCTACAGTTTGTTGCCATGTGACTGGTTTCACGTCTCCAGCGATTATACGGTCAAATAGATCTAAAAACAAGTGTAATTTATATTCACAATTCCCTTCTCCAAACAGATGACTAATTTACCTAGCTCTTATCGATAGCGCTTATCAAGTTGTAAATTACAGGGTATGGAGAATTATGTTATTTCTATTGGAAAAAATTAGGTGGATGCTTTTTTTCTCTTGAAACTGGTAGGTTCACTAGACCTCATTCATGGTTTCCTCGTGCGCCAAGGTGGTGGAATTATTATGGAATCCGCCACACCTTCGTTTATTTATTCAATCTCCACCCAAAACGAATAGCGGGTGAATAGCACGCATGCTGTTCTCACGCTTAAGTTCAAGGTCAGAATTAACAAGTGCACAAAAAGAGAAAAAAGCATTCCATTTACCTGCACTTAACTCGGGTTGGAATCGGCCCCAATGTGTTTAAAGAAGAGCATTATAGAAGAGGCCTCTGCATCAATGATCGTGTAAGAAGTTATGCCTTTGCATGAACATTTATGCTTTTATATATATATATATATGTGTTTAAGTTCAAACAGAAAACTCTGTCATTTTTGCACAAGCACACTCGCACAAACAGCATTCTTGCCTCACTAATTACATCCACAATACATTGTTTCCTATTACAATTACTTACACAAACTCTGCCATAATTTAAACAATCCTGACACAGCCGTTCACATGCATTCTCTTTCCAATTTATGCAATGTTCTCTTGAACCACTGGAGATTTACTTAACCATGTCAGCTCAGGATTCAATTTAGCATACTTGAGTAGAGGGCCTATTTAAAGTTAATTAGATGTGTAATGCAACAAGGAATAGCAGTATAATGAATCTGCTCATGTAGAAAATGGGTCTAGCCTATTCTGTGGCTGAAAGACTGTTCTTGGAAATCCCATCCACCACACACACACACACACACCACTCTCCCTTGTGATGCCTTTTCAGAGGAAATGGATTGTGTCTCGGGCAGATATTTCAATACGGCATGGCCAGACTGTAAAATAGGATTTGTCGTTATCCAGGGAATAGATGTACACATCATCTGTGACAGCCACAGCACCCTCTGTTAGTGAACATGCAGTACAGGCACATTGAGGGCTTAATATCCTAAGTCAGCTTCAGAACCTTCTCAAGTCTAGAGGAAAGGAGCGTATGTCCTTCTCGTGGCTCTGGTTTCTGCCAATCATCAGTGTCAGAGAACATTTCACAGATAATCCAATATGTTCATTATGTTCACAACTAAGGTTAAGGGGAGGTCATGGTAAGGTAAATGGTGGATCAAATCAAATGTTATTTGTCACATGCGCCGAATACAACAGGTGTAGTGAAATGGTTACTTTTCAAGACCGTAACCAACAATGCAGTTAAGAAAAATACCTAAATAAGAAATAAAAGTAACAAATAATTAAGAGCAGCAGTATAATAACAATTGCGAGGCTATATACAGTACAGGGGGTACTGGGTACAGAGTCAATGTGCGGGGGCACCGGATAGTCAAGGATGTATTGAAGTCTGTGCCAGTGATGATACGGAATAATTAATGAACATGGACACAGAATTGGTCTCATTGTGGATTTCATATGGTATTGTGCATTTCTGGTTGAGCAGAATGGACATACACAGAGCCTAGGTTAGACATTTATGACCCCCATTGATACTATGATGAATGGGCAGGGAGGCCCATGTGATTTGGATTTGAGGCCAATCTGAGCTCCCCCCACCTAATTTTTTTTTGAAAAAATATATTACCTTTTTAAATGTACCATAAACACAACGAGTCATTATGTTTTCATCTGATTGTCAAACAAATCACATCAAAAGAGTAGGTTACCTTCGCACGTTCATCCCAAATAATTCCATCATCCAAACTGTGCGCCCGCCGACTTTCTGTCAATTTGCAAGCGGCTGAAACTACCTCACCGGACAAAGAATCCGAGCAAGCGAAACAGCACCCCAGTCTTACTATATGTAAACCCATGCCATACTCTGACATTGCCATACTCTTTTTGGCCAGACAGCATCAGATACATGGGTTATACATACATGTCCTCTGCCTTGACGACGATGGCAGTATTATCAGCAGTATTATCAGCAGCACCTGTCTTACAAAATAAATGTGTATTGTATCCCCCTCGAGCAGGGACTATCAACTAGATTCAGCCGCGGGCCGAGTTTCTCTTGAGCGGATGGTCAGGGGGCCGGACCATAATTACTAATAATTTGTCAACTATAAATTGGCCGCAAGAAGCCTAAACGGATATAATATTGTATACGATCACATACTGTACAACTCTTTGTTATGCATGGGAATACTTTGGAACAGATTTCCAAAATTAAAATCACTTGGAGCTGATTTGCTGGTGTTTTTACATTCTTTTATGTCCAACAAATATGTCCAACGACCGTACCAGTCAAAAGTTTGGACACGGCTACTCATTCAATTGTTTTCTTCTTTATTTTTACTAGTTTCTACATTGTACAATAATAGTGAAAAGATCAAAACTATGAAATAACACATATGGAATCATGTAGTAACCACAAAAGTGTTAAACAAATCTAAATATATTTTAGATTTGTTTTTTAGATTCTTCAAAGTAGCCAACCTTTGCCTTGATGACAGCTTTGCACACTCCTGGCGTTCTCTCAACCAGCTTCACCTGGAATGTTTTTCCAACAGTCTTTAAGGAGTTCCCACATATGCTGAGCTCTTGTTGACTGCTTTTCCTTCACTCTGCTGTCAAACTCATCCCAAACTATCTCAATTGGGTTGAGGTCAGGTGATTCTGGAGGCCAGGTCATCTGATGCAGCACTCCATCACTCTCCTTCTTGGTGAAATATCCCTTACACCGCCTGGAGGTGTGTTGGGTCATTTTCCTTTTTAAAAACAAATGATAGTCCCACAAAGCGCAAACCAGATGGGATGGTGTATTGCTGTAGAATGCTGTGGTAGCCATGCTGGTTAAGTGTGCCTTGAATTCTAAATAAATCACAGACAGTGTCGCCACCAAAGCTCCCCTTCAACATCACACCTCCTCCTTCATGCTTCACGGTGGGAACTACACATGCGGAGATAATCCGTTCATCTACTCTGCGTCTCACAAAGACATGGCGGTTGGAACCACAAATCTGTCATTTGGACTCATCAGACCAAAGGACAGATTTCCACCCATTGCTCCCGTTTCTTGGCCCAAGCAAGTCTCTTATTATTATTGGTGTACTTTAGTAGTGGTTTCTTTTCAGCAATTTGACCATGAAGGCCTGATTCACGCAGTCTCCTCTGAACAGTTGCTGTTGAGATGTGTCTGTTACTTGAACTCTGTGAAGCATTTATTTGGGCTGCAATTTCTGAGGATGGTAACTCTAATGAAATTATCCACTGCAGCAGAGGTAACTCTGGGTCTTCCTTTCCTGTGGTGGTCCTCATGAGAGCCAGTTTCATCATGGTGCTTGATGGTTTTTGTGACTGCACTTGAACAAATGTTCAAAATTCTTGAAATTGTCCGGATTGACTGACCTTCATGTCTTAAAGTAATGATGGACTGTCATTTCTCTTTACTTATTTGAGCTGTTCATGTCATCATATGGACTTGGTCTTTTACCAAATAGGGCTATCTTCTGTATACCCCATACCTTGTCACAACACATCTGATTGGCTCAAATGCATTAAGAAGGAAAGGCATTCCACAAATGAACTTTTAAGGCACACCTGTTAATTGAAATACATTCCGGGTGATGAAGGTCATGAAGCTGGTTGAGAGAATGCCAAGAGTGTGCAAACTGTCATTAAGGCAATGGGTGGCTACTTGGGAGAATCTCAAATCTAAAATATATTTTGATTTGTTTCACACTTTTTTGGTTACTACATGATTCCAGATGTGTTATTTCATCATTTTGATATCTCCACTATTATTTTACAATGTGGAAAATAGTATAAATAAAGAAAAACACTTGAATGAGCAGGTGTCTCCAATCGTTTGACTGGTACTGTATATACACTGCATTCTGAAAGTACTCAGACCCCTTGACTTTTTCCACATTCTGTTATGTTTTACAGCCTTATTCTAAAATTAATTAAATTGTTTTTCCCCTCATTAATCTACACACAACAACACATAATGACAAAGCAAAAACAGGTTTTTAGAAATGTTTGCAAATGTATAACAAATAAAAAACTGAAATATCACATTTACATAAGTATTCAGAACCTTTACTCAGTACTTTGTTGAAGCACCTTTGGCAGCGATTACAGCCTCAAGTCTACTTGGGTATGATGCTACAAGCTTGGCACACCTGTATTTGCAGAGTTTTTCCCATTATTCTCTGCAGATTCTCTTAAGCTCTGTCAGGTTGGATGGGGAGTGCCCTGAGCACTATGGAGCAGGTTTTCATCAAGGATCTCTCTGTACTTTGCTCCATTCATCTTTCCCTCGATCCTGACTAGTCTCCCTGTCCCTGCCGCTGAAAAACATCCCTACAGCATGATGCTGCCACCACCATGCTTCACCGTAGGGATGGTATTGGCCGGGACGGGAAGCTTGGCATTTAGGCCAAAGAGTTCAATGTTGGTTTCATCAGACTAGAGAATCTTGTTTCTCATGGTCTGAGAGTCCCTTAGGTACCTTTTGGCAAACTCCAAGCGTGCTGTCATGTGCCTTTTACTGAGGAGTGACTTTCATCTGGCCACTCTACCATAAAGTCCTTATTGGTGGAGTGCTACAGAGATGGTTGTCCTTCTGGAAGTTTCTCCCATTTTCACAGAGGAACTCTGGAGCTCTGTCAGAGTGACCATCGGGTTCTTGGTCACCTCCCTGACCATTCCCCCCAATTGCTCAGTATGGCCAGGCGGCCAGCTCTAGGAAGAGTCTTGGTGGTTCCAAACTTCTTCCATTTAAGAATGATGGAGGCCACTGTGTTCTTGGGGAACATCAATGCTGCAGACATTTTTTTGGTACCCTTCCCCAGATCTGTGCCTCGACACAATCCTGTCTCGGAGCTCTATGGACATTTCCTTCAACCTCATGTCTTGGTTTTTGATTTGACATGCACTGTCAACTGTGGGACCTTAGACAGGTGTGTGCCTTTCCAAATTGTGTCCAATCAATTTAATTTACCACAGGTGCACTCCAATCAAGTTGTAGAAACATCTCAAGGATGATCAATGGAAACAGGATGCACCTGAGCTCAATTACGAGTCTCATAGCATATGGTCTGAATACTTTGTTTCTTCTGTTTTCACTTTGGCATTATGGGGTACTGATGAGGCAAAAAACGTCATACATTTTAGAATAAGACTGTAACTTAACAAAATGTGGAAAGAGTCAAGAGGCCTGAATACTCTCCGAATGCACTGTATATATTGTAACGACCCTGGGTTTATAACGGCGGAAATCGTCATCTTGCCGCACGAGCATGCTTTTGCGGCACAGTCGATAGAGCTCCGGACCTCGGGCTCGAAGGTCAAGGGTTCGAGACCTGCTCCCTGCCTGTTTCATTACATTGGTGTCAGAAATGATCGGACCTTGCATCCACGACAGTGCGTGTGCTTGGCCGGTGAGCGCGTACCTGTAAGACGTAGAGTCGCGAGGACGCGCTCTTTGAAAGGAGGGAGTAGTGTAACGACCCTGGGTTTATAAGCGCGGAAATCGACTCTGCCCCACGAGCATGTTTTTGCGGCACAGTCGATAGCGCTCCGGACCTCAGGCTCGAAGGTCGATGGTTCGAGACCTGCTCCCTGCCTGTTTCATTACAATATATATATTTTTTAGTTTTTTAAATGTTTTAATTTTACCCCTTTTTCTACCCAATTTCGTGGTATCCAATTATTGTAGTAGCTACTATCTTGTCTCATCGCTACAACTCCAGTACGGGCTCGGGAGAGACGAAGGTTGAAAGTCCGATACTCAACCCAACCAAGCCGCACTGCTTCTTAACACAGCGCCATCTAACTCGGAAGCCAGCCGCACCAATGCGCCGGAGGAAACACCGTGCACCTGGCCACCTTGGCTAGCGCACACTGCGCCCAGCCCGCCACAGGAGTCCCTGGTGCGCGATGAGACAAGGACACCCCTACCGACCAAGCCCTCCCTAACCCGGGCTAGGCCAATTGTGCGTCAGGGACTCTGATGGCACAGCTGGCGCTGCAGTACAGCGCCCTTCACCACTGCGCCACCCGGGAGACCCCAGTTTGTTTGTTTTTTGCTCAGAAGACTTGGGGTGTCAAATAAAATCACCCGCGGGCCAAATTCAGCCCATGGACCACCAGCAGGGTTCTGCCCTAGAGTGTAATGGCCTTGAGGCTGGGTTTTTACTAAGCTAGCCTCGTCGAGAACCAGGCTTCCCTAATACAGGAAAGCCTGGATACGTTCATGGCAGAAAAATAGCTAAACAAGGGTGTAGACCCAGTGTAAATCAGTAACTCCTTGCTACACGCCAAACCAATCAAATGCCTTGCTTGTCCGGCGCGCCAATAGTGCTCACTAGATTAGTGTCGTACATTTGACAGTCTATGGTGAGGATGACCGGGAATTCACTGATTAAAATCCCATCAAAATATGTTAATGTAGTATGTTGAATGTGTGTATAGAGCACACGTCTGACGAAACACAGTTCAGTTTTTCCTTCAGGTTTTCTTCCATTTTCTGCAATGTTGCAAACTAGCATACGGTCCAACTCTGTACAAACTGTGTCCTTTCTAGTCTTACAACAATGACGAGCATATCACGAAGAGCCAACGAGCGTGTGGGGGGAGTTTAAAAAAAAAGTTACATCCAATCATAATCTTGCTGCTGGGAGCCTGTGTACCATTCAAACCTCCAAGGGAGTCGTGAGAGCGTCGTGATTTAGGAGGTATGGCAAATGTGAGACTCCTACTAAAGTAACATATGGAATTGCTTTAAGATGGTCATACCAAGGATAACTTAGCTATTTGATTTATAATTTTAGGACACCTATAGGTATAAAAAAAAGTATATATATATATATATATAAAATAAAATAAATATTGGATGAGACATTGAATTTGGCCTTGCTTCTATTAGTCCATAGAAACGCATTCAGTAACAGATTCATACATGGAAAAACAGATAGTGAAACATGTAGTCAAAAGGAAGTATGTTTTGAAGTGTCTGTCCTATATCTGAGAGATATAAGAGCGCTCAGGAAAAAAATGTGCAAATCGTTTTTACCCTGGAATTACCTGTACACCTTCGACGTGGTAATGCCCTTTCACATCCATTCATTTTTCGGCCCAGTTCCAGGTTGACACTTGTGGGTGTCGGAGAGAAAAAGGGAGAAGAGAACACCACCGCTTTTCGTGAGAAGACGGATTTTCGCGATATCTCCTGGTTTGACAACCGTGGAGGCTGCTGAGGGGTGAATGGATCATAATAATGGCTGGGAAGGAGCAAATGGAATGGCATCAAACACCTGGAAACCATGTGTTTGATGTATTTGATACCATTCCACGGATTCTGCTCTAGTCATTACCACGAGCCCATTCTCCCCAAGTAAAGTGCCACCAACCTCCTGTGTCTGACAATCACCGCTGTAGCTCTACCACCTTCCACCGCGGATGCGGAAGGCATGCCCATGCAAAAATATCTCTATCTTTAAACAAAAAATATTGAGAGGGGGATTTTTTTTATTATGTCTCGAGTGGAGCATGGGGGAGCCTCAAGTGGAGAAATTATTTTATTTTATGCCCAGCTCACGAGGCCCCTTAATGATGTGTAGCCTGAGGCAATTGACTCGTCTGCCTAATGGTAAGCCGTACACGTTGGTAGAAGGCAACAAATGAAATTGTATTTTTTACTTTAGATCTGAGAGACTTGATGAAATCGAATAAGGGAATATACGGTATAGCTCAGTTAGTCTAGTCAGGGTCACAGTGAACATCCCAGATAGTACCCTATTCCATATAGTGCACTACTTTTGACCAGAGCCCTCAAAAGTAGTGCAGTATATACGGAATAGGGTGCCATTTGGGATGCACGGTCATCAGAGCGGTTGATTCATGTAGCCCACATCCCATTTCAGTCCCCAGCGGTGTCAGATTAAGTGTCCTCATTAACACAGCTAGCGACTGTCCGTGACAATGTGAAGGCTAAACCACATAGGATTTATTACACCTCCCGCTGAATTTATGATACACTCCCATCTCATCTATGATACTAACCAGCGAGAAAGAGTGGCGAGAGACAGACAGAGAGAAAGAGGGAGAGAGAGTGAAAGGGGGAAGAGAGAGAGGAAAGAAGGGGTGGGGAGAAAGAGACAGAGTGAGAGGGGAAAGAGAGAGCAAGAGATGCAGAGAGAGCGAGAGAGAATGGCTTTGCCATTCAGTGCCACCTTGTGGACTTGCTAGAGCAGTTCAGTGTCTTACTCAGAAAACACCAACTCAAGGTCAGATTTATATCTCACTGTAAATGTCAACAATACCAGTTTCATTTGTAAAATAGGTCACAAAAACCTCTTGAGTATAGTAACCTTGGATTGTGCAAAACAAAGGCCTTGAGGTCTTATGGACCAATTTATGTGGTAAAGAGTGTTTCAAGGGTATGGAAAACTGGATGGAAGTCTGTATTTGGAGGTAACCAAAACACATGGTTTGAGTCATGTAGGTGGAGTAGACTATTAAGGTAACGCCCAAACAATATATGTAATGCATTGGACTGGTAATTCAAAGGAGATGAGCAGGCTGAGGCTTGAACAGAAGTAAAATGACATTCAACATATCAAAGATCTACTGGATCCTGTCAGACCTTCTTATCAGTCTGACAGGATTCAGTGGAAGAATTTAGACATGGCTTAAAACCTGAATCATAAACAAATACGTGGAGAGAGACTGTCATACTGACCTTGTTGGTTGGCCTGTGTGAGATAATAATTCTTGAGCTAGGTGAACATCCTTTGACAGACAGACATAGCGAGAGAGAAAGAGAGAGAGAGAGAGGGATACAGAGATAGCAAGAGAGAGAGAGAGAGGAATACAGAGATAGCAAGGGAGCAGTGCCTCTGGTGACTCATTCTGATTCCACGTCAGCCGTTTCAATTTCAAACTCCAACTGTGCGCAATTCCACAAAGCCCTGTGTTCTCTGATGTCCTCCAACTCTATCTCTACTGTCTGGGCTCTATCCCCTGGGATATGTCCCAAATGCCACATTACTCCCTACACAGTGCACTACTTTTGACCAGGGCCCATAGTGCTCTGGTTAGAAGTAGTGCACTATGTAAGGAATAGGGTCCCATTTGGGATGCAGAGCTAAGTTCTACTTGCTGTCTTTTAAGGGATGAACAGTACCTATTGGTTAGGAGGTTTAGGTTGTCAGGCTGCCCTATACACCATAAGCCCCAAAGTTCAAGGCTGAGAGCCCTGGCGGATTGGTGCCAGGAAAATAACCTCTCCTTCAAAGTCAACAAAGGAGCTGATGGTGAACTACAGGAGACAGCAGAGAGAGCACGTCCCCACATCGACGGGGCCACAGTGGAGCGCGTCAAAAGCTTCAACTTCCGCGACGTGCACATCACTGACAACCTGAAATGGTTTTATATATAGAGTGCGTTCAGACCCCTTGACTTTTTGCACATTTTGTTCATTACAGCCTTATTCTAAAATTGATTAAATCGTTTTTTCCCCCTCATCAATCCACACAATACCCCATAATGACAAAGCAAAAACTGTTTTTTAGAAATGTTTGCAAATGTATTACAAATAAAAAACTGAAATAGCACATTTATAGAAGTATTCAGACCCTTTACTCAGTATTTGTTGAAGCACCTTTGGGCAGTGATTACAGCCTCGAGTCATCTTGGGTATGATGCTACAAGCTTGGCACACCTATATTTGGGGAGTTTCTCCCATTCTTCTCTGCAAATCCTCTCAAGCCCTGACAGGTTGGATGGGGAGTGTCGCTGCACAGCTATTTTCAGATCTCTCCAGAGATGTTCGACGGGGTTCAAGTCCGGGCTCTGGCTGGGCCACTCAAGGACATTCAGAGACTTCCCGAAGCCACTCCTGTGTTGTCTTTGCTGTGTACTTAGGGTCGTTGTCCTATTCGAAGGTGAACCTTCGCCCAAGTCTAAGGTCCTGAGCACTCTCGAGCAGGTTTTCAACAAGGATCTCTCTGTACTTTGCTCCGTTCATCTTTCCCTCGATTCTGACTTGTCTCCCAGTCCATCCCGCTGAAAAACATCCCCACAGCATGATGCTACCACCACCATGCTTCACCGTAGGGATGGAATTGGCCAGGTGATGAGCGGTGCCTGGTTTCCTCCAGACATGACGCTTGGCATTCAAGCCAAAATGTTTAATCTTGGTTTCATCAGACCAGAGAATCTTATTTCTCATGGTCTGAGATTCCTTCAGGTGCCTTTTGGCAAACTCCAAGCGGGCTGTCATGTGCCTTTCAATGAGGCGTGGCTTCCGTCTGGCCACTCTACCATAAAGGCCGCTGAGTGCTGCAGAGATGGTTGTCCTTCTGGAAGGTTCTCCCATCTCCACAGAGGAACTCTGGAGCTCTGTCAGAGTGACCATTGGGTTATTGGCCAGCTCTAGGAAGAGTCTTGGTGGTTCCAGACTTCTTCCATTTAAGAATGATGGAGGCCAATGCATTCTTGGGGACCTTCAATGCTGAAGAAATATTTTGAAACCCTTCCCCAGATCTGTGCCTCGACACAATCCTGTCTCAGAGCTCTACGGACAATGCCTTGGTTTATGCTCTGTCATCTGTGGGACCATATATAGACAGATGTGTGCCTTTCCAAATGATGTTCAATCAATTGAATTTACCACAGGTGGACTCCAATCAAGATGTAGAAACACCACAAAGATCAATGCTTAATTTCGAGTCTCATAGCAAAGGGTCTGAATACTTATGTTAATAAGGTATTTCTTTTTTCTTTTTGTATAAATGTGCAAAATTTTCTTAAAACCCATTTTCACTTTGTCATTATGGGGTACTGTGTGTAGATTGAAGAGAGATTTTTTTTAAATCGATTTTAGAATACGGTTGTAACGTAACAAAATGTGGAAAGAGTCAAGGGCCCTGAAAACTTTCTGAATGCACTGTACAGTATATATATTATATAATTTCAATCCATCTAGGTTGTAATGACTAATGTATTGCCCCGGTCAAGGACAAACACATCTCTCTGTAGAGTGGAGCTAAGATGGTCCATATGTACCGTTTCATTTCACTGAATGATTTACAACAAAAATGTTGTGTCAATGCTATTCCACTCCATTACTCAATGAAGGAATAAAATAAAATACCTGCTGAGATTTGCCTAAGATTAGTCATACAGCAATTACCAATGAAAACATGGCATACTCATTTCCCACAATGAACCCAACGTGGCATCCTATTTTGGGGCACAGAAATTCACAGGCAATAAAAACCATGTTTGTTTAAGAGCCCTTAAGAGAACATAAAAGCCATCTTGCACACAGTATAAGTAAATAAATACATGCGTGCACTACTGGTTGAGCAGAAATGTTCCTAACCATGGACACGGTGCATTAGTTACTACTGTCACAGACTGCTGCATTAAACAGAACAAGACAGATCTCAATAGTGACAGTATGACAGTTTATTTATCAGGTTGGGTAAAGGCAGAGCTAACAGTAGTTTGATATTTCTGTTAAGCAACACAAAGATGTAGGAATACGTTTCCAAATGATAAGAATACAGACTTAGCTTTGAAAACATTATTGAAGACAGAGTATTGAACATGGGATCTTAAATGATTGTAGACAGTGAGATGTCAGATTTTTTTATGTTAACATTCTTTTGTTTGATCATCAAATAGAGGACTATAATATAATTTATTGTACAGACAGACAAGAGAAATACCGTTCCAGCCCTTTGAATATCATAATTAGCAGCAGGTGGTTGATAAAAGAACAAAAAATAATAATTGCATAATAAAAAGGTAAGAGCTAATTTTGCAAGAATACAAAACTGTACAATAAAATCAAGTAGCAAAATCAGTAAACTACGTAGCATTACTGTAGGCTATTCAGCAATAAAAACCATTGACTGAGAAACCATTAAATTCCCCCAAAACAGTTAATGCCATATGTAGTAGGCCTTAAATCTAATCTAGACAAACAATTAGACTAGTACATGTGAGACAATGATTTGCTAAAAAAAAAAATCTTAAATAAACTCCAGTTATATTAACAAATAACAAAAGTGCAGAGTAAAAATAAGTGTTTTTTCAGGGGGTGCTGCAGCACCCTCAGCACCCTTACTCCCCACGGCTATGAGGGCACCTATTGGTAGATGGGTAAAAATAAAAAAGCAGATGTTGAATATCCCTTTGAGCATGGTGAAGTTATTAATTACACTTTAGATGGTGTATCAATACACCCAGTCGCTACAAAGATAAAGGCGTCCTTCTTAACTCAGTTGCCGGAGAGGAAAGAAACCGCTCAGGGATTTCACCATGAGGCCAATGGTGACTTTTAAACAGTGAAAGAGTTTAATGGCTGTGATAGGAGAAAACTTAGCATTGATCAACAACATTGTAGTTACTCCACAATACTATCCTAATTGACAGAGTGAAAAGGAAACCTGTACCAAATAAAAATATTACAAAACATGCATCCTGTTTGTAACAAGGCACTAAAGTAATACTGCAAAAAAAATTGCAAAGCAATTAACCTTTTGTCCTGAATACAAAGTGTTATTGGATTTGCCTCGAACATAACATATTACAGAGTACCACTCTCCATATTTTCAGACATAGTGGTGGCTGCATCATGTTATGGGTATGCTTGTAATCATTAAGGACTGGGATTTTTTCAGGATAAAGGCAAAATCCTAGAGGAAAGCCTGGTTCAGTCTGTTTTCCACCAGACACTGGGAGATGAATTCACAGTTCAGCAGGACAATAATCTCAAACACAAGGCCAAATCTACACTGGAGTTGCTTACCAAGATAACAGTGAATTTTCCGGAGTGGCCGAGTTACAGTTTGGACTTAAATCTACTTGAAAAACTATGACAAGACCTGAAAATGGTTGTCTAGCAAGGATCAACAACCAATTTGAACAGAGCTTGAATCATTTTTTTAAAAATGGGCAAATGCTGTACAATCCAAGTGTGGAAAGCTCTTAAGAGATTTACCCAGAAAGACTCACAGCTGTAATAGCAGCCAAAGGTGCTTCTACAAAGTATTGACTCAGGTGTGTGAATACTTTTGTCATTGAGATATTTATGCATTTTTTTTTTTTTATTACATTTGCAAACATTTCTAAAAACATGTTTTCACATTGTCATTATGGCGTATTGTGTGTAGATTGGTGAGAAACACATATATATTTAATCAATTCTGAATTCAGTCTGTAACGCAACAAAATGTGGAATAAGTCAAGGAGTATGAACACTTTCTGAAGGCACTAAATGTACACTAGTCTCTCTTGCTCACTCTCAGCTGAGCTAGGCTCTCCTGGGTCAGCAAGCCTGAGCTTGTTGATATAAAACAGAACAGAGGGTAACCTACAACTTGATACCAGCCGACTGTAACCTTAGACAACTCAAAATAAGGAGCTATCAGGTCAAAAAAAATGTACCTTTTTAAACGTGAATAGTTATGAAACCTGATCTTTCATCACTATAAACAGTCGGCCTACCATGCACTCTACAACCGCGTACCTTGTGACACAAATCTCCTCTACTGACCCTGATTACAGACGTAAAGGACCAGAGGCCTTTTCGTTGGCCTCCAATCGTCCACTTGAACACAAAGAGGAACTAAATTCCCATCTCAAAGTCTTTCAGGTGGACTGAATGGCATCAACCGCAGGAAAGCTGGATCAATAACAGTTTAAAATCAAAGTGCTTTAAGCAACATAAATATAAAAGGGAGAATAAACAAATAACAGTCTGACAGTAATAAGATAGAATTGTTCCCAAGCGTTGTGAAATCAATGACATTGTTTCTACCATGTGGTGAAATAACTTGACGTTTAAACACTTCCCACTAGGCAAAAACAAATCGAGTCAACCTGGTTCCCAAGTCATTTCAACCCCCCAAAAAAGTCAATATGAAGGCATCAAACCAACGTGGAAAACTGATTGGCTTTGAAAAAAAGTAATCAATGTAAGTTAATCGTATCTTTTTAAAATCACCCAACTTTTAACCTAAATCCAATGACATTGTGTCATTTTTTGTTGATTTCACACTGAATTCAAATGAGTTCAACTCAACCAAATGGAAATCAAAACAAGACGTTAAAATGACATCTTTGC
The DNA here is from genome assembly GCF_023373465.1 of Oncorhynchus keta. NCBI lineage: Eukaryota > Metazoa > Chordata > Actinopteri > Salmoniformes > Salmonidae > Oncorhynchus > Oncorhynchus keta. The sequence continues at coordinate 11,089,215 of NC_068457.1, read as the reverse complement.
CCAGTGGGTTACAGACAGCTTTACATGTACGTTAAGGGTTCAAGCAGACGAACAATAAGACCTACTTGGCTACTTCGGAATGATAAGAGAGTTATCACAGATATTTTTAGCCTAACCAGGGGTGACAATCTGGCCAGTTACTCAATAGATCATGTAATACCATATTCTGTTAGTTCAGTATATTCATATAATGCCTAGAGGAAAACCCTTAAGTATGTGTAACACCAGACTTGGCCTATGCCACAAAAAAACAAACACTTGTAACATCAGTCATTCTGCACTGTAGTAGTTTATTTGCTCTTTGTCGAGTAAATTTAGGGGCTATTCCTCAGCCAAACAGATTTGACATGGGTCTGGATTTAAATGAGCTTTTCCTGGACCCGTTAAGCTCCTCTGTCTCACATTGTGCTGGGAACGAAGTGCTGTGAACTATCTGTGAAGATCTGAAGCGGATCTTCTGGAGTTTGGGCCTCATCTTGCTAAAGGACGATTTCCTCAGCAAGGGTTTCTGTCTGGCCTGGTCTACTCCATCACCTGTGTCCTCCTCGCTGTGATTGTGCAGTTTGAGGGGCGTCAGATTAGACTGGAGAACTTTAGACAACCTCCAACGTCCCCCATCCCCATAGTCTGTGTTCTCTGAGTCCGAGTCGCCGCCAACACCCGCCCCGATGATGTCACGGATATCAACGGCCACACTGTTTGTAAGATACTGACACGCCCTTTTCCCATTGTAATCTCTGGCCTCTACGTCTGCGTCATAGGCTCCTACCAGTAACTTCACCACCTCAACTTGGTTGTGCATTGCTGCTAGGTGTAGGGGCGTGTAGCCGGCACTTGATTGGGCGTTGATGTTGATGGGCACTGTGTGTTGTTTGGCAAAGTTCACGAGAAGCGCCAGCAGCTCTTGTTTGCCCTGCTTTGCGGCCCAGTGCAGGCAGGTGAACCCAGTCACAAAATCCTTCTTCATGACAAGGTTCGGTTCAGAGGAAAGGAGGCGGTGGAGACTCTCCCATTGGCCGTCGGATGCACACATCATCCATTCGTGTTCCAACGGGTCCAGAGTGACTGAAGCACCGTCTTCGTCTGTAGTAGAGGAAACCACAGAGGCGGAGTCCGAGTTCCTCAACACCATGCTGCGTCGCACCTGGAGGGAGCTGTTCATCATGAGCTCAATAAAGTTATTACGGCTACTCTTAGGTGTGTAGCTGTCACTCCCAGATATGCTCTGTTGAAAATCATAATACTGGCTTTCGTCTGCCCCGTCCTCTGTTGAAGGGTGACGGGACAGCAGGCTGTCCTGTGCATTAGCTGGAAATGGACGTATGGGTAAGGGGAACATAGAGCCATCCGCGGATGTAGGTAAAGGTGACGCCTCAATCACTGCAATTTGCGGTATGTCATGCGGTTGCAATGTCGTGCGGTTGCAATGAATGTCCCCCTTGGTCAATTCCTGCTCTGCATTACCACCAATGCCTAACGCATTTCCCATATTGTCTGATAAACTAGTATTTTGAACTACAGACCTTGTTGACGCAGCTCTTTCTACAATTTTACCTTCCAAAATAATTCCAGAAATGTCAGGCGGTCTCGCTCTCGTGGCATTGTCAGTTCCGTAACCTGAGCCAAGTGAAATGTCTTGTGCCTCTTCGTTTGCAGTGATTTCCCAAGAGTGCACACGCCCAGCAGATGATACTGACAGATGCAGTTGTGGTGCACAATCCTCTATCAAGTTCTTATATGATTTTGATATAGCAGCACCGCTGTCCTCTTGTTCCAATAAGGTGCCTGTCCCGTTACCATTGCACTCGCTGCCTTTTTCCACTGTACACTTCAATGAAACTCGATACTTCTTTTTTAAACATACACATTTCACTCCATTCTCCAACTTTACAAATGCGACATTGTCCACGTATCCCTTGAATTTCTCCCGAACAATTGCTTTCTGGTCAGGGTCTTCTGGGAAAACAGCTTTGAAATAGTCAATGAATATCTGGTTTTTCACTCTCCCTCCTCGCTCGGTTAGAAATTGAACAACCGCTTCTTGGGTGCACTCGGTCGCCATTACTGATTAAAACAAATAATTAATTAAAAGGCTACGGTAAACCACTTACATATCAAATAAATAAAAATATATTCATTTTTATGTTTATACATTAGCTAGAGTTTAATCAGCCCGTACAAATACGATGTTCACCTGCCCTGGTTGGTGTTGTCTCATCACATCATCCTCAGACCTTGTGCTTCTTTGATACAGAATAGAAATTAATAGAACTGTCACCCCACCCAGAGTTGAGTAAGGAAGGACCCACTTTTGCAAGCAGACCTGTCTATCCGTTTTATTTCTATGGTCACAGCGATCCACTACAGAGACATTAGAGAAAGGAGGAGATAGTCACCCTTGGGTAATGAATGAACGTAAAACCAAAGATTTTTTATAACTAACCCAAGATAGACCAGAGGCTGTCGTTTCCAATGGGAGGAAATTAATCATGGTGGGTAGAACAAGCAAGGAGATGGGAAGAGCCATGCACTAGCTAGTGAGATCTCAATGGCACGTTCTAGTATTTATTTGCATATTTTCGTTAGGAAACGCTTACTATGAAGTGGGGTAAAGGGTAAAGTCCGCAAAACGCAGTCCACTCTGTTTGTTATAGATTATATTTTTGGAAACATAAAACTGCATAGAGATCAAATGTTTCATCGATTAGAAAATTAGTACAATGTTGGCCAAAATCCATCTCACTCCATCTTCTCACCATGCCGGTCACTGGGCTTCCTCGCAGGAAACGCCAACCGGATGCTTCACATTTATACATCCGGTTTAATATCTGGCTCAATGTCTATCTGTGGTATAATGCAGCGTTCAAAACACCCGGAAACTCGGAAAAATACGAGGTCAAATAAAGAAGTCTGTATTTTAAATTCGGAAAGTCAGAGCTCTAGGAAGAGTTGGAATTCATAGTTGGATGGCTGTTCAAATCGATTTTCCCAGTCGGAGCTCGTTCTTTCCCAGTTGTCTTGAACGTGGCATAACGCCCCAAACAGCAGAATGTCAAACGATCGCGTTCACTTGCAAATCTCATCTTCTCATAATCCCTTATCAAAATCAAGGTATGAGGGTATCAGGGTATGAGTTGAGAAACCTGCCTATTTTCCTTTCAGAGAACAAGTTAATTATCTCAAATCTCGGAAAATACTTATGTTGTACTTATTGTTCACTAAATGCATGCTAATGTTGTGTTTTTGAGCTAACGCCCAGTCAATCCTTCGTCCCAGAAATGTACCGCGTGGGCCGGCGTGGTCCACAGACGATGCATGGGCAACGTACACAATGAGCTTTAATAAGATTCCAATGGCGTTTCCCATCTCCCCAAAAGTATCTCTGTCCACGCCTCATAGCAACCACAACATTGGGAAACTGTGACCCTTGAAACGCCATTTTGGAATCTATATTTAGTGGTCGGTCAGTCAAAGTCGCGCAAGGAACCAAAATGTCTACTTAGTTTCACACCATATATGTCCAACGAATATCCGGAAAAGTGGTTTATACCATTCATTCTATGGGGGTCGCTATATAGTAACTAACAATCATGCAGTTCAAAATAACTACTCTGTACTCAGAATTTGCTGAATACATACCACAAAATCAGAAGATGTAGTACTTAATATATATACTTTATTTTGTTAAACACAAATATAACGGTCACTCGTGTCTCCCCAACCATGAAAAAAGTGTGCAAGCCTACATTCCTTTCATGGCTACGTAGATAGTCGATTTTTCAACTTTTTTAGTTGAGCCTATTTTCTTTACAGCCTGTTAGTATTTGTAGCTATTAGCTGCTATATTCCGAGATGACTACGTCGGATGTTGCTCAGGGGGTAATTGTGTTTAATTTAATCGCTAAATAATGTATATCTACAGTTGTAAAACTTACGACACGTTTAGCTTGCTAGTCAGCATGGTTACGTTCCAGGTCGACTTTATTGCTGTCGCGCTGCGTAATCCTGAAAGGTAAACACTTATCTGGGCGTTGTGAGATCTGACCGTCTGCACAGCAGGATTGCAATACGACGACCTGGAACTGATTCAGTAACTTTTTCACTATCCAGGTAGCTATGTGGCTAACAACGTAGCTCCAACCAGAGTTTCTAAGAAGAAGGGTTTTACTGAACGCATGGGTCGGTTTGCCGATGTGGCAGCCAGTGAAAGTTAACTTTGTGTGCTAGCTACAAAATCTAGCCAAATGTATGCTGCTGAAACTGTTCTGCCATCTCCAGCCTTTCCACGTCTATCCACAATCTGTGTCAGTAAAGAAATGGACAGGTCAGGTAGTGTCATTCATATAAATAGATAGATGTTTGTGTGTACTGTAGACAAATGAACATGTAGCCTTGTATGGATAAGTAGTGTACAGTCTTGGCCAAAAGTTTTTAGAATGACACAAATATTAATGAAAGTCTGCTGTCTCCGTGTCTTTAGATATTTTTGTCCGATGTTACTATGGAATACTGAAGTATAACTACAAGCAGTTCATAAGTGTCATAGGATTTTATTGACAATTACATGAAGTTGATGCAAAGAGTCAATATTTGCAGTGTTGACCCTTCGTTTTCAAGACCTTTGCAATCCGCCCTGGCATGCTGTCAATTAACTTCTGGGCCACATCCTGACAGATGTTAGCCCATTCTTGCATAATCAATGCTTGGAGTTTGTCAGAATTTGCCAGGTTTTGTTTGTCCACCCGCCTCTTGAGGATTGACCACAAGTTCTCAATGGGATTAAGGTCTGGGGAGTTTCCTGGCCATGGACCCAAAATATCGATGTTTTGTTCCCCGAGCCACTTAGTTATCACTTTTGTCTTATGGCAAGGTGCTCCATCATGCTGGAAAAGGCATTGTTCGTCACCAAACTGTTCCTCGATGGTTGGGAGAATGTGTTGGTACCATTCTTTATTTATGGCTGTGCTCTTAGGCAAAATTGTGAGTGAGCCCACTCCCTTAGCTGAGAAGCAACCCCACACATGAATGGTCTCAGGATGCTTTACTGTTGGCATGACACAGGACTGATGGTAGCGCTCACCTTGTCTTCTCCGGACAAGCTTTTTTCCGGATGCCCCAAACAATCGGAAAGGGAATTCAGAGAAAATGACTTTACCCCAGTCCACAGCAGGCCAATCCCTGTACCTTTTGCAGAATATCAGTCTGTCCCTGATGGTTTTCCTGGAGATAAGTGGCTTCTTTGCTGTCCTTCTTGACACCAGGCCATCCTCCAAAAGTCTTTGCCTCACTGTGCGTGCAGATGCACTCACACCTGCCTGCTGCCATTCCTGAGCAAGCTCTGTACTGGTGGTGCCCCGATCCCACAGCTGAATCAACTTTAGGAGACGGTCCTGGCGCTTGCTGGACTTTCTTGGGCGTCCTGAAGCATTCTTCACAACAATTGAACCGCTCTCCTTGAAGTTCTTGATGATCTGATAAATGGTTGATTTAGGTTGCAATCTTACTGGCAACAATATCCTTGCCTGTGAAGCCCTTTTTGTGCAAAGCAATGATGACTGCATGTGTTTCCTTGCAGGTAACCATTGTAGACAGAGGAAGAACAATTATTCCAAGCACCACCCTCCTTTTGAAGCTTCCAGTCTGTTATTTGATCTCCAGCCTTGTCCTCGTCTACACTCACACCTGTGTTAATGAGAGAATCACTGACATGATGTCAGCTGGTCCTTTTTTGGCAGGGCTGAAATGCAGTGGAAATGTTTTTTTTGAGATTCAGTTCATTCAAGAGGGACTTTGCAATTAATTGCAATTAATCTGATCACTCTTCATAACATTCTGGAGTATATGCAAATTGCCATCATACAAACTGAGGCAGCAGACTTTGAAAATGTATATTTGTGTCATTTTCAAAACTTTTGGCCACGACTGTACACACAATGAAAACATAGGAATATAAGATTATTTACTTAGGTTAACCAGTCCAAGCTGTTGTCAGATATTGTCATATACTGAGTTGGCCTAATGTTAGGCTATGTCTCCCTATAACAGGACAAAAATGCCCGGCCTCTGTCCTTGTCTGGCCATGTTGGCTTCGACAGCCTACCTCACCAGCTGGTCAACAAATCAACATGTCAAGGTTTCTGCTTCAATATCCTCTGTATTGGTGAGTAACGCTGTGATGTTACATTAAAAGTTCAGCCACCAGACCAGTAGCCCCTTTTTAGATGGAAAAAAAATGTTGGCCCATTTCCTTTCAATTAATTTATTCTGGACTTGTGCCCAGAATCCTCAACTGTCTAAAATGTATTTTTCATTTTCCTCAAGTTTGACCCAAAGTTTGACCCACAAAGCAATGTTGTTACTAAGATTAGCAAACAGTATTTCTCCCCACTATCCAGGCGAAACGGGTATTGGAAAATCCACCCTAATGGACACACTGTTCAACACAAACTTTGAGAACTTTGAGTCATCTCACTTCGAGCCCAAGGTGAAGCTGCGAGCGCAGACCTATGACCTGCAGGAGAGCAACGTGCGACTCAAGCTGACCATCGTCAACACAGTGGGCTTTGGGGACCAGATGAACAAGCAGGAGAGGTGAGAGAAGTGCAGTCATGATAAACCTGGGTCGTATTCATTAGGCACCAAACCTAACAGCCTACCTGAACTTGTCCGATAACTTAAACCCTGTGTTTTAGTGTTTCGTTTCGTAAACATTTTGCTACCGTAGCCTATGCCCTACCGAATATGACCCTGATGCTGAATGACAAAACAAAGCACGTTATTTTGTCTTTCGATCCACCACGAATCACTTGTTTTACCATACTCTGATGGAGTATCTGCTCTCTGAATGTTTCCTTCGGCAGCTACCAGCATGTTGTGGACTACATTGACACCCAGTTCGAGTCGTATCTACAGGAGGAGTTGAAGATCAAGCGGTCCCTCCACAACTACCACGACTCCCGTATCCATGCCTGTCTCTACTTCATCGCCCCTTCAGGACACTCTCTCAAGTCCCTGGACCTGGTCACCATGAAGAAACTGGACAGCAAGGTGCCTGACTAGAACTAAAAGAAGCTGTCACTATTGCATTTTTTTGGGGTGGGGTGGGGGGTCGATTTTTTTCCCCTGGCACAGTTCTACAGCATTAGTCTATGAATATGAACTTTTTCTTTTCATAATTGTTGTTGTGTTTAAATGTAGAATTAATTAAGAGGGTGTTTTTCATTTTATTTAGTGTTATGGAGTATTTGGGCAGTTTAGGAAGTGTCATGGCGGTTGGTTAAAAACTGGTAGTTGCATGATGAGTAATTATTACTGTGTTACTGTGACAGGACTGAACAAGCCTAACAAAGCAGAATGTTGACTTAGTTCAGCCACTGGACAATCACAGAAGTCTGTCCTGATTGTGCTTTAGTTGTCTAGTTAAATAAAGTATTTTTTTTTAAACATACAAGTCAGATAAGAACAAATTCTTATTTACAATGACAGCCTACCCCGGCCAAACACTAACGACGCTGGGCCAATTGTGCGCCGCCCTATGGGACTCCCAATCACGGCCGGTTGTGATACATCCTGGAATCAAACCAGGGTCTGTGGTGACGCCTCTTGCACTGAGATGCAGTGTTTTAGACCTCTGCGTCACTCGGGAGCCCAATAGCTGTATGTTTTTCAGTACTGTTCTTTCACAAAAGGGAATTTGTTTCTACTTGTAAAATGAACGATATGTCCTGTTTGATTCTTGAGGGAATAATGTCAATTCGGAAAGAAAATGTATTATTTACAAGACAACCTGTGTATTTTTTATTTGTAGGTCAACATCATTCCTGTCATCGCCAAAGCAGACACCATCTCCAAGAGCGAGCTCCACAAGTTTAAGATCAAGATCATGAGCGAGTTGGTCAGTAACGGTGTCCAGATCTACCAGTTCCCTACCGACGACGAGACAGTCTCCAAGATCAACACTGCCATGAATGTGAGTTGTCTAACATTCCATTGGCATCTTTCAGGCTCTCTGCCCAATTCCATACCTCACAGTGGTGAATTTGACTGCTCGACAGTGCACCTCAGTGAGCATGGATAGTGTGATGAAAACATTTACATGCTTTGGAAGAAGAACGATTTCCCTAATAATCCCGTTTACATGGATACATCAGAAATCAGGCTACCTGATGGGACTTTGGTCAATATAGAAGATATGCAATAAAAAATAAATGTTCTACAACAGCGACATGTTCTTTTTTAGAAAAAGTTTGGACTTCTAAAGTTTGTATGAGAACTACTTCAAGTATTCCTACTTCCATTTTTCCCGATACTGTTGCACAAACAACATGCCGATTTATGTCCTTCATGGAGTTATCAGAATTGTACGGGAAGGTCTGCTCAATCCAAGAGTACAACCAATTGATTACAGCATTACCCCAAAAAATGGAGGAGGCAGGTGGCAGCGGGAGGAGGCAGGTGGCAGCGGGAGGAGGCAGGTGGCAGCGGGAGGAGGCAGGTGGCAGCGAGAGGAGGTAGGGAACTGGTCTGTCTGCCCAATATAAAGGATCAAAACTGGCGGAGGAATAAAAATAGCATAAATAGGAAAGTATACCAGTTTAATTTGAGGACCAGGATGTTGACAACTGTACCATACAGATTGCTAAATAGTTGGGAAGAGATTTTTGATGACCTGATTCCATGGTACAGGGTGTATGAGTTGATATACAAAACAACGCAAGATTCAAGACTTCGGTGCCTTCAACTAAAGTTATTATATAGAATTCTCGCCACCAACAAAACGTTAGACTATTTGGGGCATAAAATCATCGAAGCTCTGCAGATTTTGTTGTGAGGATACAGAATCAATAAACCATTTGTTTTGGTATTGCCCTCAGGTAGCCTGTTTCAGGTCTCAGGTTCAGGAATGGCTGAAAATGCATAGTATTGATCTAAAATTGACCCTAGAAATAGTACTGTTAGGAGATCTGGAGAAACTGGGTCAGTCAATTACTAATATACTCATACTCTTAGTAAATATATTTGTCTTCTACTCGTAATCTGGATTCTATTCGATTAGATAGATTGAAATTGTACGTTAAACATCACAGCATAGTTGAAAAATATGCGTTGCGTAGAAATCCGGAGAGGGGGGCCATCAGAGATAGGTGGGATGGGCTGAGGGACGCTGAGGGTTGGGATGTGGAATTGGAGACAAGTGGGACTAGAGTTGTAGCGCAGGAGATACATGTAAAAAGTCGAAATAAAACACAATAAAAAGTCAGTTTTAATGGGGGCAGTGTTTTTACAACTAATGCCGGTTTGCCTGGGGCTGATGCCGTGCAGGTGTTTGTACACATGCATATACACACACTCTCATTCAAATAAACACATACAAGAACACACACATACATGTAATAGTGCCAGACATGCACACAAACATATACAGTTGGCATTGCTGTTGTCCTTGATGTTGTTTTTGTGTTTTAAAATGTTTGCTGTCTTCTGTCTTTTTTTCTCTTTAGTTCATTCTCTTGGTTGTTGGTGCATTGGGGGGGTTCTTGGGGGTGGGGAATGGAATTGATTGTATTTTTTATTTTTCTACTTGGGGAGGGACTGTAGGACAGGTCTCGAATGGTTGAGGGACAGCTATTGGAGAACTGTGGGGGGGGGGTCTTGGAGGGTTCGGGTTCACGGTTTTTGGCCTGGTGGGACATCTGTCAATCGTTCCCTTGAGCAGGGCATTGACCCTGGATGCTTCTGTGTGTCACTCTGAATGGGAATCTGTTGGATGACTGGTATGATGTAGTTGTTGAGCTGCTTCACTGCATGTTTCAGATATTAAATAAAATAAATAAATAAACATGCTGATTTAGGCCTACAACAGCACTGATATCAGGGTGTATTAGCTGGCTATGTTTGCTCTGACTCAGTACATTTATTAGCTAGCCAGCGTCTAACAATGAGAATGTTTGCTAAGTAAAGGAAAACTCTGTTTGCAGACAGTAATATACACAAACTAATAGTGTCATTATAGAACGCTGGTGAATGTGACAAATACACATTTGTTTGATTTTGATTTATATTAAGAAGCAAAAGTGGAAAACAGCATCGACATATTGGTGAGGGAGGGAGACGAGTCGCATATCACATTTTAACAAACCAAACATTGAAATAACGTTATAGAAGAAGAAAAACAGTCCATGTAGCAATAAGGGTATACCGTCCAACCCTAGCGTTTGCTTTCTTTGATTTTTGACCGTACTCTCGATTTTAAGATAAGCAGAGTAAGGTGTTTACATGACTAATGCCATACTTCACCTACTACCAAAATCACTTTAATATTGACTTAGTGTGCATGTAAATATACTCTGTGTCTTCTATGATCTATTTGCTAATGTCAGGGTATCCTGCCTTTTGCTGTTGTGGGGAGCTCCGAGGAGGTAAAGATTGGAAATAAAATGGTCAAAGCTCGGCAGTATCCCTGGGGTGTGGTGCAAGGTAGGTAAACCTGTTTTACCGTGTAGGCTTCAGGCTTACAGCTTGCTTTCTTTGAAGTGTCTATGGCTCTGCAGTACAAATGCCAGGAGGTAAAGGCCTGTCTGTCTTGTTTCAGTGGAGAACGAGAACCACTGTGACTTTGTGAAGCTGAGGGAGATGCTGATCTGTGTGAACATGGAGGACCTGAGGGAGCAGACCCACACGCGCCACTACGAGCTCTACCGCCGCTGCAAACTGGAGGAGATGGGGTTCACGGACACAAACCCGGAGAGCAAGCCAGTCAGGTATGGAGAGAGCAGGGTGTGCCACGCACGGTTATCATAATTCTGGGCCTGTGATAACCAGATGAGGTGCACAGATTAAAAGGTCTGTGGAAAAACATGTTAACATTATACAGAGAGAGGAGGCTGTACATTTAGTTTTAAACCGCGTGCGTCTACAGCCTGCAGGAGACCTATGAAGCCAAGCGTCACGAGTTCCTGGGAGATTTGCAGCGGAGAGAGGAGGAGATGAGGCAGATGTTTGTCCAGAGAGTCAAGGAGAAGGAGACTGAGCTGAAGGAAGCTGAGCGAGAGGTACTGGACACACACACACACCGTGTCCTACTGTGACAGCATGCTATACAGGTCAGCAAGCGACATATAGGTGTAGACGTTCATCACAGAAAACCCATCTTCAATGACCTTTCATATTAAATGAATGTATTTTTGGTTGAAGAGATCCACGTGAGAAGCGTCTTTTTGGGTTTTTAGAAAAGCACTAGAAATTCGAGGTATTAAAAACAATTGACGTTTTGATGTTTTCCCTCAGTTGCAAGGTAAGTTTGAGCAGCTGAAGAGACTGCACTCTGAGGAGAAGAGCAAGCTGGATGAGAAGAGAAGGTCTCTGGAGGACGAGATCAACACCTTCAGCAAGAAGAAAACAGCTGCCGAGCTGCTCCAAGGCCAGTCCTTCAACACGAACGCCAACCTCAAGAAGGACAAAGACCGTAAAAAGTAAGACGCATGTTATTGTAAAATACGTTTCAGAACGGCTGCTTAATTCCCTTCCAAGATGTTTATTGCTGAAATGTTTTGGACAGTTCAAAGCTCTCTTACACATTCATCTATCCTAATTCAATCATAACCTATTTCCCCTCTCAATTTCATGATGTATGTGCAGAGACTAACAAAAATAAATGTTCACCAGAATTGTATACTGTGTGTGGACTGCAGGCATTATACAGTCATTTTAGTTCATCAGTGTGATTTTATTTCTGATTGACAGGAGCCTAGAGATGGAAGCTAAGGATGTTAAGTTAACTTGTGACGAGGCTACTAACCAAAACCACAACAGTTGCTTCAGAAACCTGTGAAGTCAGTGAGATGATAGGGAGGGAAGCAGGGTATAAAGAACACATCAGTTTGTTTGTTTTTTTGATAAGAGGAAACTATTAATTTGACAGTTGATAGGAAAGCTTAGTTAATGAGTATAGATGTGTGTTATGATGTAGTGACACAGATCTCTAAATTATTGACTCTATATTTCCTCTTTTTCGTTGGGTCTTTAGCTCTGGGTTCATGTGAAGAAATAAAATGGACAAAGACCCCTTCCCATCAGACAGAAGAGAAATAAATACAAAATGGAGTACATTCACCGACAGTCGTCATTGTTTTGGCTTATTAGTCAAATCACAAATGTTAGTTAAATTCCAGCCAGACTATTGATAATTCTTTAATATTGGTAACCCTTTTGTATTACTTTACTTTTCACTTCTACAGCTAGAGGGCGCCAAATGATCACGGTCTGGTTAGGGTTATCATTGAAAATACTGTACTTCACACCAAACAGAAATACAATTTGTTTGATGGTCAACAGTACATTGACATTCAGGATGTATTTAATTGTCCAATCTCGGAATTAGTTGTGTTACCGGGTTTTCTTAAGTGTTCACTTTTAAATGGGATATCAGATAATGTTTCGACTTGAACTTGTTCGACTTTAATTCTGCAGATAGTAGAATATATATATTTGCATGTCTTTTAAAATATGCTGTTCACCACTAGTGTGTATTATATAGCTTGATATTTATTCTATGCATTATTATTGTAGACTCATGAGTTTCTGGATGGATTCCATGCGTAGTAATACCGAACTCTGGTCCAGGACGTTCCTCACATGTTACATTAGCGGAACACGCACCATCAACCAGAGCTACGTTATATCCACGCATGTGTTACATTCCAATCACTGAAATTACTTTTTTTTAACACTTATTGTATGCCTTACTGCCACATACCTTGTATTTTATTCAAATGCTAAAGAATGAAGCAGCTGCTCAATGACCTTTCTGAATTAAACACTACATCAAATGGTTTTGACACAAGGCACCTCGGGATATATTGCCAATATACCACGGCTAAGGGCTGTGTCCAGGCACTCCACGTTGCGTCGTACCAATGAACATTCCTTTGCCATGGTATATTGTCCATAAACCACACTTCTTTGGTTCTTTTTGCGTAGAAATAGTATGTCGTGTGTGGAATGATTGACGTTATAATTGCCAGACATATTTTCCCTCTCAGAAAGGATAGCTTTGAAAATAACTTGTGTAATTTAAGCATTTTTGTACACAGCTTTTTTCTTAACTCTCAAATATGAACTAACGTTTGTGCTTAGGTGTGAAGGGTTTATATCACCAAAAATAAAACATATGTTTGTCGTAACATGTCGTTATTTAACTGTACAAATCAATTGAAGAGATGTTGGAAGAGGTATTAATTAATCTTGTTTATTTACATATCAAAAGTACAACTCCAAGCCGTTAGGGAGGGATTGGACGGTAGGGATATCCTTGTCTCATCACGCATTAGCGACTCCTGGGGCGGGCCGGGCGCAGTGCACGCTAACCAGGTCGCCAGGTGCACTGTGTTTCCTTCGTCTCTCCCGAGCCCGTACGGGAGTTGTAGCAATGAGACAAGATAGCAATTACTAACAATTGGATACCATGAAATTGGGGAGAAAAGGACAATAAAATAAAAGAAACTCCATAAAATCACTCCAGCAAATACACAAAAACATAATTACAAAGCACCGGTGTTACTCTGCTCTTGACTTTAGTGACCTCAGAACGGGCATGATGTCATCCAGACAGTCAACATCTGAAAGATCAACCAAAATAGATGTACTAACCACATGATCAGTAAATGATTTCAAACAAAATGCATTATTGGATGGCAACGTCTCCTTACCGAGAGTCTGGAGCAGCTCCTGAACCAAAAAGTAGAATGCAGGGAAGAACTCCTCATGTTCCTTTACCTTCAAAATAATACTGACAAGCGCACATATTTAACCCCAGGCAGTAGGCTAATTTTATAACATTAAGACAACATTACACAGAATAAAACAAAATAAATTCTGGAGATTTGCTGCTGGTACCTGTCAATATCACTGGTTCCCAGGAGGACGTGGCCAACCGTGGCCTCTGGGGAGTTGACTAGACTGGCTACCTGGTTTACCACCTCACTAGGGGGCGCTCTGTCGTCTGAAATTAAATTTAGAAGTGGGAAAGGAATAACATCCCTCAACCAAGTACACTGAACAAAAATATAAAACGCAACATGTCAAGTGTTGGTTTCATGAGCTGAAATAAGATCCCAGAAATGTTCCATACGCTCAAAGCTTCTCTCACATGTGTTTACATCTCTGTGAGCATTTCTCCTTTGCCAAGATAATCCATCCACCTGACAGGTGTGGCATATCAAGAAGCTGGTCATTACACAGGTGCACCTTGTGCTGGGGACAATAAAAGACCATGTGCATTTAAGGCATCTGTGACCAAGAGATGCATATCTGTATTCCCAGTCATGTGAAATTCATAGATTAAGGCCTAATGGATTTATTTCAATTGAACGATGTCCTTGCATGAACTGTAACTCAGTAAAACCTTGTTTCATATTACATTTATATTGTTGTTCAGTCTATGTTCTGGAGAACATGAATTGACCAGTACAGTATGTGCTATTGGTCGCCGAAGACGTGGATGTCAATTAAGGCAGCACCCCGCACCTCTGATTCAGAGGGGTTGGGAAATAAATGGACAAAGGCATTCAGTTGTAGAACTGACTAGGTATCCCCCTTTCCCCAAGGGTGCTGTAGAATAGCTAAAATGAGTTGTAGACAGTCCTACCCAGGGCCAGGATGTCCCTCAGGTTCCTCATAGCGTTGGTCATCTCCCCAAGCCTGGTGTAGACCTCGTTCATGCGTGGATACACCCCGCTGAGGGAGGTTATATCAAACAGCTTCTGGAAGTGGGACACCATGGACTGGAGAGTGTTCTTAGTGGGGCTCCTCAACACCTGGTTAGAGTTAGTTTCACATAAAGACTGAGAATATTGCTGTATCACAAACATTTTACATGAGAAATGATCCGAGAAACAATGTTTTGCCTTATCTAAAGTTGAGATGTAATTTCCATGGTTACTCCATCCACTGCTGTAAGCCAGGACTACCAACCTTATCCTCCCCAGAGTTGGTCTCCTCTAGCAGTGTGTCCACCAATAGCATAAGGTCCTCCACTCGAACACTTTCCGTAAGACTATTAGCGCCTGCTGGCTGCCATGGTAACAGTCTCAGCATCAACTTACTCAAGGCACAGTGCAGGTCCTAAGCACACAGAGAGACAAGTAAAGACATGGGTCTCTAGACTAGAGAATGGTAAACAGTACGCAGTTAAAGTAGCCTATTCTAGCCATACATATCATAGAAAACTGAGATGTTGAAGATATGAAGAGCTCCTAAACTCTCTGGCTTTCAGTGACAGGGCAAGTTGACACTGGACCATTGGACCTGGCTGCATACATGGTAGATGCACTTTATAGACAGTCAGTCAGCTCTCACCTTCAGTGAAGCCAGTTGGTCAGCCCACATCTCCAGAGATGAGAGGAGTTCGTCAAACTCGACCATCTCTGAGGCCCCGTTGGACAACTGATGACTGGTTGATGGCCTCGCTCTATGGAGCCTCAGTGGAGCCCCGGAAGTAGTCAAAACCGCTCTGATGTCATTCAGAACCTGAAAGTCAGGCAAGGCAAATAGTCCAGCAAAGTCAATCAAAAACAAAGTAAAGTGAGTTGATACTCGCTCCTGCTTTAGACAAGGGAAGATAAACAGAGTACCTTCTCGTGCCTGGCAGCCAAGGCCCTTGCCTTCGCCACCTCCTGGTTACTCAGAGCAGCACTCTCCTCTTCTTTAAACTCCCGAGCAGACCTGTGGTGGAGGTAAAGGAGATGATATGACTACCAATAGGACAGGCAGCGCTCTAGGTTAAGGTAAGGAAGGGGTTAACTGTGAGGTCAAGCTGTGGTGCTCGTTGCATCCAAGAATGACGACAGTTGCGTAATGTTTTCCCACCTCATGTTATTCCGCTGAATAAGTCTGTCCATGCGTCTCAGTTGTTCTTTGTATGACTTCAGCTCTTTCACTGTGGGCCTAGATTCCAAGTCTTGCTTCAACTGCTGAATTTCTTTCCTAAGCTCCACCCTCTGCGCTTTGGTGTCCTTTAACTGTTCCTGATAGGACTATTGGGGAGAAGTAAGATTCGGAACTTAGATCATGATCATGGACTGTGGGGAAGAGGAACAGTCGTTACACTGTTCAAGACAAGTCATCCAGAACCATGAATAGTTCTGGTGTTCATCGTGTTAGAAAAGTACAGGAAGTCACCTGCAGGAGAGCTTTGTGATTGGGGGAGACCCCGGTGTTGCTTCTCATGCTGCTCTGCGATTGGTCAGATGTTTGTGATCCCCCAGACTCTCCTTTGAGGGACCTGAGGGAAGAAGTAAAGGTTGGTTAGGGACATCTGTCTACTTTTCTTTAGTCTTACAGTGAGAAAGGGTGTTGTCATAAAAACTAAGCAAAACATTGAAAATAAGATTCTATGCAATATTTACTTGATATCATCGCGGAGCTGTTCCATTTGGGCCTCATAGATGTCAATTACATCCAACACCCTGATAGAAAAGAAAGGTATTTTAAATCCTATAACTTCCAGCCATAATCTATAATAATTTAGTTAAGCACGGGTAAAATGCTGTATTATGAATCCTAATCTATGGTCTTAACGACAGCAGCGGTTCATCTTACTGCTGGTCCACTGGTGAGTTGGGCCGAGCTGATCTCTTGTGGATCTGCTGAAACACCTGGTTCTGCCTAGCAACCCGCTTTTCTTCCTCTGTCACAGTGAAGTAGAGCTTCCTCTGCAGCTGGGAAGTCACATCTTTCTCCTCAGACAGCTTCTGCTCCAGGCCCTGGCAGCGTTTCTACCAGCGGCAGAGCAGGCAAACAAAACAACAAGAAAAGACAAACAAGACAGTTACAGTATAATCGGGGGGTACCATGTGCTGTTGGGAAAAAAACAACAACAAAGCCCTTGTGGCCAGTTCCCCAGACACAGATTAAGCCTCAACCTGGACTAAAAAGCATGGTGAATAGAGAATCTTCATTGAAAGCGTTTTTTTTAGTCTGGGACTAGACTTAATCTGTGTCTGCCGGTAAACCAGCCCCTGCTATTTCCAGGGCACCACCTACCTGTGCATCTCTCTTGTCCTGCTGAAGTTGGTGCACTTTGCTGTGCTGCTGCGCGGCCTTGCCAATGTAACCGTCTTCCAGGTCCTGCAGCTTGCTCTTCACCCCGTCCAGAACTCCCTCCAACTCGGTCACCCTCTGGGACTGACGGGCAGCGCGGCTAACGTGCTGCTGAGCCTCCTCTCTGGAACAAACACCGGCAACACTTTACCTAAAGCTGGCAGGTCTAATGGATTATGATACAATACAGATAATTGTAAAGCAACACAAAGACAGAAATGTCACACTGAAGCATTGCTACTATTCCTTTGGGACACAATTAAACCCTTACTAAATGCTAGATAATTGTCCATAAGATTATTCAATTCTATGTAATCCTAAATTTACATTAGTCATTTAGCAGACACTGTTATGACACTGTTATCCAGAGCGACTTACAGGACCAATTAGGGTGAAGTGCCTTTCTCAAGGGCACAGGCAGATTTTTCACCTAGTTAGCTCTGGATTTGAACCAGCGACTTTTCGGTTAATGGCCCAACGCACTTAACCGCTAAGCTACCTGCCGCCCTCCTGTTTAATTGGATAATATAAATTGAAGAGGGCCATATTGAACATATCAAACAGAAGACCTTTTGCAGGAAATTATGGTTAAGAGGATATAGATAATTATTCAAGTGATCAACTGGGCAATATGAAATATAAAATCCAACCTTGGATCATATATTGATTCGTCAGATATATCAATAACCTGTCCTAGAAAAACAGGCAAAAAACATCAATTATCTTTCCAGGAGAGAAGCTAAAGTGAGGGAGCCTGGAATCCGAACTGATGTTTTGGGAAAAAATACCATATCAGATTAAATTCCAGGCGAAAGAGAGGTTCTCTGACAGACAGGCTTAACATGGTGATAGATTGATGTTCAGGCTAGGTGATCTCCCTCTGTCACGCCCCAATGGTTAACACTTGCTGGCTGAGCAGCTGGTGGACGCCGGACCCATGTCTACCTCTTACCCCTCTCTGTATTGGGCTTACTACTCATGTCCACCAAGACTATTGTGTGACAACAGCTGGCTGAAAAATGATCATGGATCTACATTATTAGGTAGATGGATGAACCACAGACTTGCCAAAAACATTTCATTCTGACGTGGAGATTATTCTAATAATCATACAAGGTGATGGAGGAATGTTTAAAGAGGTGAGAAACAGGATCAAATAATTGGGGGCTCAAAAATATTAGGCTTCAAGAAGTAAGATTTCCTACATACTGACTGGCAAAGCAATGTTCTGCATGTCTATGAGTGTCTCAAATGATTTTAAAAATATATAACTATTTAATATGAATTCTATAACTACGGTTGAAGTCGGAAGTTTACATACACTTAGGATGGTGTCATTAAAACACGTTTTTCAACCACTCCACAAATGTCTTGTTAATCAACCTATAGTTTTGGCAAGTTGGTTAGGACATCTACTTTGTGCATGACAAACCATTTTTCCAACAATTCTTTACAGACAGATAATTTCACTAATTCACTGTATCACAGTTCTAGTGGGTCAGACGTTTACAGACACTAAGTTGACTGTGCCTTTAAACAGCTTGGAAAATTCCAGAAAATGATGTCATGGCTTTAGAAGCTTCTGATAGGCTAATCGACATCATTTGAGTCAATTGGAGGTGTGGATGTATTGCAAGGATTACCTTCAAACTCAGTGCCTCTTTGCTTGACATCATGGGAAAATCAAAAGAAATCAGCCAAGACCTCAAAAAAATTGTAGACCTCCACAAGCCGGATTCATCCTTGGGAGCAATTTCCAAATGCCTGAAGGTATCACGTTCATCTGTACAAACAATAGTACTCAAGTATAAACACCATGGGACCACGCAGCCATCAAAACGCTCAGGAAGGAGACGCGTTCTGTCTCCTAGAAATGAATGTACTTTGGTGTGAAAAGTGCAAATCAATCCCAGAGCACCAGCAAAGGACCTTGTAAAGATGCTGGAGGAAACAGGTACAAAAGTATCTATATCCACAGTCATATCAACATAACCTGAAAGGCTGCTGAGCAAGGAAGAAGCCACTGCTCCAAAACCGCCATAAAAAAACCAGACTACGGTTTGCAACTGCACATGGGGACAAAGATTGTACTTTTTGAAGAAATGTCCTCTGGTCTGATGAAACAAAAATAGAACTGTTTGGCCATAATGACTATTAATATGTTTGGAGGAAAAAGGTGGATGCTTGCAAGCCGAATAACACCATCCCAACCGTGAAGCACAGGGTGGCAGCATCATGTTGTGGGGGTGCTTTGCTGCAGGAGGGACTGGTGCACTTCACAAAATAGATGGCATCATGAGGTAGGAAAATTAAGTGGATATATTGAAGCAACATCTCAAGACATCAGTCAAGTTAAAGCTTGGTCGCAAATCGGTCTTCCAAATGGACAACAACCCCAAGCATATTTCCAGAGTTGTGGCAAAATGGCTTAAGGACAACAAAGTCAAGGTATTGGAGTGGCCATCACAAAGCCCTGACCTCAACCCTATAGAAAAGTTGTGGGCAGAACTGAAAAAGCGTGTGCGAGCAAGGAGGCCTACAAACCCGACTCAGTTACACCAGCTCTGTTAGGAGGAATGGGCAAAAATTCACCCAACTTATTGTGGGAAGCTTGTGGAAGGCTACCCAAAACGTTTGACCCAAGTTAAACAATTCAAAGGCAATGCTACCAAATACTAATCGAGTGTCTAAACTTCTGACCCACTGGGAATGTGGTGACATGTCACATTCTTAAAATAAAGTGGTGATCCTAACTGACCTAAGACAGGGCATTTTTACCATGACTAAATGTCAGGAATTGTGAAAAAACTGAGTTTAAATGTATTTGCTAAGGTGTATGTAAACTTCCAACTTCAACTGTATATAACTATTTACTTAAGTTGGTTGTTGGACTGGATGAGCTCCTGAATCAAGGTCTGTCTCCTGTCCGAGTCTGTAAGCATCGTCCGCAGCATTGTCCTGATGTCACGGGCAGACTTCTTCTCCAGAAGAACCAAATCTATGAGCAAAATGACAAAACATTAAAGTAGAATATCTTATTGTCCATTTTCCTTCTAGTTCTTTTTAATTATAGACCTATATTGTTTGGGTACCATGACCAGTGCCTCACTAAATAACATTGAGAAAAGTAGCCAGAAACATTCAGACCCTGGCTGGCAGCCTACTGGAAATAGAGAGCCAATAAGCAGAACAGGAGCAATGTGTGCACCAAATGATTCCCAGTTGGGGAAAGGCTCATCACACAGAGGGGTGAGTTTGAGTACTAACTTAGACGAGACAATGCACACCTAGAGCCAATAATTATGAAATAATTTGCACACACAGAAACACAAGACAGACAGTAGCATGTTGAGCGGTCTAAAGCATTAACACTCCTCCTTATAGAATTGTTCAACATGATCCAAGAAGTGAGTTAAGACATTTAGCTAAGATATGACAGTTCAGAATGTTACAGCAAGAAGATGATACAAAAACATACTAAACCATTACCTGCAAGGTTCTTATTCTCGACGGGATCGGCAAAGTGTACCGGCTTGAACCCATGGTGCTGGAGGAGTCTGTTCACAGCATCCCACTCTGTCTGCTCCTGCTGCTAGGTCCAAACACACAACAAAACCACCACATCACACGGTCCATTACAATACAACACACAAAGGAGTATGATGCAGTTTGTACCCATTTTGTTTTGTTTTTTGAAATGCATACAATGCATAATATGAGCTCCGCTCTACCTGAAACTGGCTGTAGGTCCACAGAAACACATATGTCTTGTCTCTTGAATGAAACACAGCTTTTGTGTTCTTCCTATCCATCTCCTCTCTGGCTAACGCTGACTCTTCTCAGTATGTTATACACTTTAGGCTATACACACCACCAAGTCTGTTCCCGATGAGATAATTACATTCTAAGCGTTCCTCTTGCTCCATCTTCTATTTGACAGGAGGCTCTCGGTGTGTGACACTGTGTCCTACTGTACCCTCCCCCAGTCAACACCTAACGTTATATGGGGTTATCAAATTACTTGGTCCCCCTTTGAGCCCACCATGACAACACACAAACATAGTTGTAATACCTGTTCCATCTCTTCTCCACCTGCAGGGGTGAAAATGGGTTAGTTTACTAGCTAGCTGAGATAGCAGTGACGTTGAACACATAGACTAGCTATCTACTGTTAGCTAGCTAGCAATCTACGTTGATAGCTAGTTAGCCAAGTATTGCATGTTTCGCAAAACAAAACATATAATTCATAAAACATTCTGAATACTTCTTTCCGACAATAACGTTTGGACTTAACATATTTACCATGTATGTGCTGGTTGTGATGATTGGTTTCTCCAAAAATGTCAGTTTCAAATTTCAAACAAACAGCGCGGAAGTAAAGTGGGATTTATTGTGGTCCGTTTCAACCAATAAGATAAAGCAAAATGTAAGGGACAGTAAATGTAGGATTTTGATTGGTGAATCCAGGTTTGTCTCAGACATGGGCATTTTTGGTTTCTGCGTTCCACTAACGTAACATAGCAACCTTATACATATGTTCCATATCGTTTGATTGCAGTCATCCTGCGCAGGTAATTACTGATGTCGAATATAACATAATAAACTCAGCAAAAAAAGAAACGTCCTCTCACTTAAAACTGCGTTTATTTTCAGCAAACTTAACATGTGTAAATATTTATATGAACATAACAAGATTCAACAACTGAGAAAAAAACGGAACAAGTTCCACAGACATGTGACTAACAGAAATGGAATAAGGATCCAACAGGTCCCAGACGTGCTCAATGGAATCCATGAACAAGGGGGGGGGACTGCACCAGATTTGCTAGTTCTTGCTGTGAGATGTTACCCCACTCTTCCACCAAGGCACCTGCAAGTTCCTGGACATTTCTGGGGGGAATGGCCCTAGCCCTCACCCTCCGATCCAACAGGTCCCAGACGTGCTCAATGGAATTGAGATCTGGGCTCTTCGCTGGCCATGGCAGAACACTGACATTCCTGTCTTGCAGGAAATCACACACAGAATGAGCAGTATGTCTGGTGGCATTGTCATGCTGGAGGGTCATGTCAGGATGAGCCTGCAAGATGGGTACCACTTTAGGGAGGAGGATGTCTTCCCTGTAACACACAGTGTTAAGATTGCCTGCAATGACAACAAGCTCAGTCCGATGATGCTGTGACACCGCCCCAGACCATGACGGACCCACCACCACGATCAGCTGTCCGTCTTGTCTCCCTGTAGCTCTGTCTTAGGCGTCTCACAGTACGGACATTGCAATTGATTGCCCTGGCCACATCTGCAGTCCTCATGCCTCCTTGCAGCATGCCTAAATGCACGTTCACGCAGATGAGCAGGGATCCTGGGCATCTTTCTTTTGGTGTTATTCAGAGTCAGTAGAAAGGCCTCTTTAGTGTCCTAAGTTTTCATAACTGTGACCTTAATTGCCTACCGTCTGTAAGCTGTTAGTGTCTTGACGACCTTTCCACAGGTGCATGTTCATTGGGAAACAGTGTTAAAAACCCTTAGCGATGAAGATCTGTGAAGTTATTTGGATTTTTACATATGATCTTTGAAAGACTGTGTCCTGAAAAAGGGACATTTCTTAGTTTAGTTTAGTTTGGGAAACGTGTCATAATATGTCAAACTTGCTTCAGTTGAATATAGCTATCTGCTATAAATCTCAAAATAACTTAATCTCAAAATGACACCAGTGTATCATAAATGTCTGTACAGGAGGTTGGTGGCACCTTAATTGGACAGGAAGGGTTTGTGGTAATGGCTGGAGCGGTATTATTGGAATGGTATCAAATATACGGGACAACAATATAAACACAACATGCAACAATTTCAAAGATTTGACTGAGTTGCAGTTCATATAAGGAAATCAGTCAATTGAAATAAATTCATTAGGCCCTAATCTATGTATTTCACATGATTGGTAATACAGATATGCATCTGTTGGTCACAGATCCCTTAAAAAAAGGTAGGGGCGTGGATAAGAAAACCAGTCAGTATCTGGTGTGACCACTATTTTCCTCATGCAGCATGACACATCTCTTTCGCATTGAGTTGATCAAGCTGTTGATTGTGGCCTATGGAATGTTGTCCCACTCCTCTTCAATGGCTGTGCGAATTGGTGGATATTGGCGGGAACTGGAACACGCTGTCGTACACTTCGATCGAGAGCATCTCAAACCTGCTCAATCGGTGACATGTCTGGTGAGTATGCAGGCAGTGAAAGAACTGTGACATTTTCAGCTTTCAGGAATTCTGTACAGATCCTTGAGAAATGAGACAATGGGCCTCAGAATCTTGTCATGGTATCTCTGCCTTCAAATTACCATCGATAACATGCAATTGTGTTCGTTGCCCATACCATAACCCCACCACCGCCATGGGGCACTCTGTTCACAACATTGACATCAGCAAACCACTCACTCACACACAACGCCATATGTGACAGGTTAAAGGAAATACTCATAGCCTGTTATACATTAAAAAGTATTAGTAAGTTCATAGTATGTGAGGATCTTAAAACATCTAAAGTTAAAAAGATCATGCATTCAGTATTAGTTGATAGAGATTGATAACATTCATATAATTGTGTTAAAAAGTTCAAATCCGTCAAGCGTACAAAGGGTAAGAATTGTGAGAGGAATGTGTAAACGTCATATTGATTACTTTATTTTGTGGTGTCAAATGGAAGGGTAAAAATGTTCATCTGTGATCTATTAAATGCTCTTAATCAATGAGCCTAAGATCGATTGCTCTGGTCTCCACCCAAGTTCCCAGGGAAATCGCGGTCTTTCCTCATTGCACTAAAAGTCCTCATTGAGGAAACAATACCGTATCACTTTCGGTTGGACATACTGCCAAATTCTCTAAAACGACTTTGGAGGAGGCTTATGGTAGAGAATTTAACATTAAATTAGAGTGCATTAGGAAAGTATTCAGACCCCTTCCCCCTTTCCACATTTTGTTACGTTACAGCCTTATTCTAAAATGGATTAAAAACATTTCTTCCCTCATCAATCTACACACAATACCCCATAACGACAAAGCGAAAACAGGTTTTTAGACATGTTAGCAAATTTATACTTAAAAAAAAAACTGAAATACCTTATTTACATAAGTATTCAGAACCTTTGCTATGAAACTCGAAATTGAGCTCAGGTGCATCCTGTTTCCATTGATCATCCTTGAGATGTTTCTACAACTTCATTGGAGTCTATCTGTAGTAAATTCAATTGATTGGACATGATTTGGAAAGGCACACAACTGCCTATATATGGTCCCACACTTGGCAGTGTATGTCAGAGCAAAAACCAAGCAATGAGGTCGAAGGAATTGTCCGTAGAGCTCCGAAATCGGGTTGTGTCTAGGCACAGATCTGGGGAATGGTACCAAAAAAATTCAGCAGCATTGAAGGTTCCCAAGAACACAGTGGCCTCAATCATTCTTAAATGGAAGAATTGGAACCACCAAGACTCTTCCTAGAGCTAACAAATTTGTGCACACAATTTGAGAGAAATAAGCTTTTTGTGCGTATGGAACATTTCTGGGATTTTTTATTTCAGTTCATGAAACATGGGACCAACACTTACATGTTGCATTTATATTTTTGCTCAAACACATGGTTTGATGCCATTCCATTCGCTCTTTTCCAGCCATTATTATGAGCCGTCCTCCCCTCAGCAGCCCCCACAGACTTCTAGGTATGAATTTTACCCTTCATTTCATAGATTAAAACACATTATGGACATTTGAAAATCACTCTGCCCTAAGATAATATTGTCAGTAAGAAAGAGACTAAAAGGATATCTGTCAACCTCTTACACACGAGCAGGTGCAAGCTGGTGGCATTTGATGTCTTTCTCCCGTCACTGGACAGCCACACTGGAGAAAGGGCAAACCTGTAATTGTCTCAAGAAGGTCAAAATGCAAATCTTAGCCGCCACACTATCACCCATACAGTATGCCCGTGACTAAATAGAGGGTGTGTTTTTTTAATGACTCTGTCTGCTTCTTTTCAGGCTTTTGATCAGGCAGAAAATGTTGAATATTCTACATTACCTGATGTCTCCCTTATTGGCCAATGTGGTGTTGAAAAAAAACAGTGGTCAGATACAGCAAACAGCCACTTGAGACTATTGAATATAGCTGAACCATCTAAGAAATCCCATATGTTATCCCTAGAGTATGTGTGAAAGCTGTCAGGCTTTCAAATTCAGCTAGAAAATTTCTGTAGGCCTTATTCATTCTAGGCATCACCTGCCTCCCTGTGGAAGGTAGACTGGAGTTCATACCTATTCAGCTTAGTGGTTAGAGCGTTGAACTTGTAACCGAAAGGTTGCAAGATTGAATCCCCAAACTGACAAGGTAAAATTTCAAATTAAAAATCTGTCGTTCTGCCCCTGAACAAGGCAGTTAACCCACTGTTCCAAGGCTGTCATTGAAAATAAGAATTTGTTCTTAACTGACTTGCCTAGTTAAATAAAGGTACAAAAAAATATACAAGGAAAGGTCATCCCTTCCCTATACCATGTTGGAATAGAACTGTCTGAAGAGCCTCCATGGCTACTCATTGTCCCCCCATACTGTACATCAAGTCCACCAAGCAGAACATTTGAATGGAAATTTAAGCCTTGAACTTGTGTGAATCCTGTTGATGTAAGGCTGTGTTTACACAGGCAGCCCAATTCTGTTATTGCTGGAATAGAACCGAGCTGATCTGATTGATCAAAAGACAAATTAGTCAAAACAAATCTGAATTAGATCCGAATTGGGCTGCCTGTGTAAACGCAGCCTTAGATGAATGATTCATGGTAGATGGGTGGTTCATATAGAATTATCCCTGTGAGCGAAGTGGATACTGGATATTGGATAGCCACCATTACCAACAGCCATATAAGAAGACATTGGCCCGTATAAATAAATGTCTTTCAATTTCGAGGAAAACAATGTTTCATTAAATATTTACTTTTACACTTCTAAAAGTGTAAGATATTTTGCAAAGAACTAGTTAATTAACCTCATGTTGTTATCTGAAATTTAGTTAAATGCCACGTAATGTCGCCAAACAATTGCCTCCTGATTGCAAATGCCAAGAGCTGACATTCACATCACCTCATGCCAAGGTCAGCTCTGCAACGTAGAATTTGGCATCCTTCTTTGTAAAAAAAAAAAAACGATTCTTGGGGATTGTATCATCTTTTTTTTTAAATGTTGCAGGTTTTTTATTGTAGTTTATTGTTTTCTGACGCAAGTCGCCTATCTTCAGTTTGTGTAAATGAATGAATCTAAAGAGCTTTTAATGCTGTCCTTGTATTTTAAATGAAACAGTTTAGTAGCATCTGTTTCGTGTGGCCTGATGGCAGAAATGTGTTTCCTTCTGCAGCCTCAGCAGAAAGCCTGGCATTAGCTTCTGTTCTGCGGTTCTTCGAGTCTCCGGAGACTTATTCTATGAAATAAACAACTAAGCAACGTGTAATGTGCCGTCTGATATCGATTCTAAGGCTATTTGCATGGCACACTGGTTCATTCTGTTGTAGCTTTCTCTTTTGCTGACCAATTGGACCAATGTACTGTATGGAAGTCAGCATTATATCACCACTATTTGGGGTTCAGAATGAGATGCTCTCAAAATGAACATTAGGCCAACACAGCAGCATGGTTATGGGCTGGGTGGTATACAGCTGGTGAGGATGTCCTTCTGCTTTTAGGAATGTTACTATAGGAACTGAATGTTGTTCGGAACTCCAGTTTAGTCTTATTTTGCAGTGCATGGGGCTGGGGCTTGGAGGGGAGGATAAACACTGCTGATGTAGAGTTCTGTCGGTATCCTTACCATCTGTTAAGGACTAATGCTGGATGTACGTTGGGTCCAGCGCTCCATTAGGTGGGTAATGGAGGTTGATTGTCATTGTCAGGGCAAATGAGCTGTGACAAATGAAAATATGTCCAAAAGGATGGACCACTACTGTATCCAAGTCAGGGGGTGGGATTTTTTTATTAAAAGGGGTGGGGGGGTATAAAAGTGTGCACAATGTATAACAAAAATAAATTGAAGCTATATGAACGTAAGTTTAGGTCCATGTTGTATTGTAAATGTCATGCAATTTAATAGACACAATATTATTGGAAAGCCAAGAAAGTAGCTTCCATTTTGACTGTATTCTACAACCAAATAATACTGTATATTTACAGTTGTTAACTTAAGAGCCTTGTCTTTTACAATAATATAACTTGATGTATCGTTTTGGACTTTGGAGAACGGTCTCTACAATACTATGAACTGAAATAGGCAGGAGAGGGCTACAACAAATCTCCCAGCAGCCACATCTGTCAAGGTCATGGAGGGAGAACCGTTTTATTTTCCCCTTTTAGAGACTTAACTTCCTGAAACATAATTTGCAGATAAATCATGAAAGTGGGGAAAGCATGAGGAGCACTCTCCACTAATCCCACTTCCCCTTGACACACAGCCACTTCCCAGCATCTTTCTTTCATTTGTCAATTTTCATTCATTCATTACCTGTAATGGGCAAAATAAAAAACATATTTGCCATTAAACAATTTTTGGGAATTGCCATGGAAAGAGCCTGATTGTTGAGAAGGTCTCTCTCGCTCTATTTTCTGTTTGTTTTGCTCCCTGTTGAGGCAGAAAGGACAAGTAATCCATGCAGAGATTATCTGACTCTCATGTAGCACAGGTGCAAGAGGCTGATATGACACAAAGTAATATCCCTGCACCACCTCACGTGGAGAAAGTGTTAGGGATTGTCCAGATAACATCTAGTCTCTGTCCTGCGTTCCAGATTTCTATTAAATATTTACCCAAAATTAAAAGTAGACTCAGTGAAGTGACGTTGCCACGAGCAGCACTGGAGATATTGAGATGAGCGAGATGCAACACTTCACTCTCACACAGCATCTGTGCTTGTACACTGTACAGCGTGGTAGCCACGGGACCAAAACAGCGGAGAAATTGAGCCTCGCACTTCAATGCTCTTAGTTGTTGCGGGGGGGTGGAGCATACACTTGGATATAAACATTTGCTACCAACTCCACATGGGGCAGCCTAGCAAATAGCTAGTATGGATGTTCAAGATTTGGAAACATGATGGAGCTACTAGGGAATTTTACTATAACAGCAATAAATGCAGACTGATAATTTCACAAGCGTGTGTTGTTTCTGTCCATTGCTTTGTCACTATTCCTGTATTTTTGTTTGTGGTTTCTAGGCACTACTGCAAGTTGCTGCTACATATACAGTGGGGCAAAAAAGTATTTAGTCAGCCAGCAATTGTGCAAGTTCTCCCACTTAAAAAGATGAGAGAGGCCTGTAATTTTCATCATAGGTACACTTCAACTATGACAGACAAAATGAGAAAAAGAAATCCAGAAAATCACATTGTAGGATTTTTAATGAATTTATTTGCAAATTATGGTGGAAAATAAGTATTTGGTCACCTACAAACAAGCAAGATTTCTGGCTCTCACAGACCTGTAACTTCTTCTTTAAGAGGCTGCTCTGTCCTCCACTCGTTACCTGTATTAATGGCACCTGTTTGAACTTGTTGCCAGTATAAAATACACCTGTCCACAACCTCAAACAGTCACACTCCAAACCCCACTGTGGCCAAGACCAAAGAGCTGTCAAAGGACACCAGAAACAAAATTGTAGACCTGCACCAGGCTGGGAAGACTGAATCTGCAATAGGTAAGCAGCTTGGTTTGAAGAAATCAACTGTGGGAGCAATTATTAGGAAATGGAAGACATACAAGACCACTGATAATCTCCCTCGATCTGGGGCTCCACGCAAGATCTCACCCCGTGGGGTCAAAATTATCACAAGAACGGTGAGCAAAAATCCCAGAACCACATGGGGGGACCTAGTGAATGACCTGCAGAGAGCTGGGACCAAAGTAACAAAGCCTACCATCAGTAACACACTACGCCGCCGTGGACTCAAATCCTGCAGTGCCAGACGTGTCCCCCTGCTTAAGCCAGTACCACATGGGGGGACCTAGTGAATGACCTGCAGAGAGCTGGGACCAAAGTAACAAAGCCTACCATCAGTAACACACTACGCCGCCGTGGACTCAAATCCTGCAGTGCCAGACGTGTCCCCCTGCTTAAGCCAGTACATGTCCAGGTCCGTCTGAAGTTTGCTAGATAGCATTTGGATGATCCAGAAGAAGATTGGGAGAATGTCATATGGTCAGATGAAACCAAAATATAACTTTTTGGTAAAAACTCAACTCGTCGTGTTTGTAGGACAAAGATTGCTGAGTTGCATCCAAAGAACAGCATACCTACTGTGAAGCATGGGGGTTTTCTGCAAAGGGACCAGGATGACTGATCCGTGTAAAGGAAAGAATGAATGTTGCCATGTATCGTGAGATTTTGAGTGAAAACCTCCATCCATCTACAAGGGCTTTGAAGATTAAATGTGGCTGGGTCTTTCAGCATGACAATGATCCCAAACACACCGCCCGGGCAACGAAGGAGTGGCTTCGTAAGAAGCATTTCAAGGCCCTGGAGTGGCCTAGCCAGTCTCCAGATCTCAACCCCATAGAAAATCTTTGGAGGGAGTTGAAAGTCCGTGTTGCCCAGCAACAGCCCCAAAACATCACTGCTCTAGAGGAGATCTCTTTCACGTAATTTCCGGTCACAACTTGCAGGCTTGTTTTCAAGCTTTTTTTTATTTTATCCATGCTTTTGTCACTTCTAGGTTAGACTACTGCAATGCTCTACTTTCCGGCTACCCGGATAAAGCACTAAATAAACTTCAGTTAGTGCTAAATACGGCTGCTAGAATCCTGACTAGAACCAAAAAATTTGATCATATTACTCCAGTGCTAGCCTCTCTACACTGGCTTCCTGTCAAAGCAAGGGCTGATTTTTAAGGTTTTACTGCTAACCTACAAAGCATTACATGGGCTTGCTCCTACCTATCTCTCTGATTTGGTCCTGCCGTACATACCTACACGTACGCTACGGTCACAAGACGCAGGCATCCTAATTGTCCATAGAATTTCTAAGCAAACAGCTGGAGGCAGGGCTTTCTCCTATAGAGCTCCATTTTTATGGAACAGTCTGCCTACCCATGTCAGAGAAGCAAACTCGGTCTCAACCTTTAAGTCTTTACTGAAGACTCATCTCTTCAGTGGGTCATATGATTGAGTGTAGTCTGGCCCAGGAGTGGGAAGGTGAACGGAAAGGCTCTGGAGCAACGAACCGCCCTTGCTGTCTCTGCCTGGCCAGTTCCCCTCTTTCCACTGGGATTCTCTGCCTCTAACCCTATTACAGGGGCTGAGTCACTGGCTTACTGGGGCTCTCTCATGCCGTCCCTGCAGGGGGTGCGTCACCTGAGTGGGTTGATTCACTGTTGTGGTCATCCTGTCTGGGTTGGCGCCCCCCCCCTTGGGTTGTGCCGTGGCGGAGATCTTTGTGGGCTATACTCAGCCTTGTCTCAGGATGGTAAGTTGGTGGTTGAAGATATCCCTCTAGTGGTGTGGGGGCTGTGCTTTGGCAAAGTGGGTGGGGTTATATCCTTCCTGTTTGGCCCTGTCCTCGGATGGGGCCACAGTGTCTCCTGTCCCCTCCTGTCTCAGCCTCCAGTATTTATGCTGCAGTAGTTTGTGTCGGGGGGCTAGGGTCAGTTTGTTATATCTGGAGTACT
This sequence comes from Oncorhynchus keta, assembly GCF_023373465.1. Classification (NCBI taxonomy): domain Eukaryota; kingdom Metazoa; phylum Chordata; class Actinopteri; order Salmoniformes; family Salmonidae; genus Oncorhynchus; species Oncorhynchus keta. The sequence continues at coordinate 11,058,429 of NC_068457.1, read as the reverse complement.
TCTCCTGTCCTATTCGGTGTCCTGTGTGAATCTAAGTGTGCGTTCTCTAATTCTCTCCTTCTTTCTTTCTCTCTCGGAGGACCTGAGCCCTAGGACCATGCCCCAGGACTACCTGACATGATGACTCCTTGCTGTCCCCAGTCCACCTGGCCATGCTGCTGCTCCAGTTTCAACTGACCTGAGCCCTAGGACCATGCCCCAGGACTACCTGACATGATGACTCCTTGCTGTCCCCAGTCCACCTGGCCATGCTGCTGCTCCAGTTTCAACTGACCTGAGCCCTAGGACCTTGCCCCAGGACTACCTGACATGATGACTCCTTGCTGTCCCCAGTCCACCTGGCCATGCTGCTGCTCCAGTTTCAACTGTTCTCCCTTACTATTATTCGACCATGCTGGTCATTTATGAACATTTGAACATCTTGGCCATGTTCTGTTATAATCTCCACCCGGCACAGCCAGAAGAGGACGGGCCACCCCACATATGCTCTCTCTAATTCTCTCTTTCTTTCTCTCTCTCGGAGGACCTGAGCCCTAGGACTGTGCCCCAGGACTACCTGACATGATGACTCCTTGCTGTTCCCGTTCCACCTGACTGTGCTGCTGCTCCAGTTTCAACTGTTCTGCCTTGTTATTATTCGACCATGCTGGTCATTTATGAACATTTGAACATCTTGGCCATGTTCTGTTATAATCTCCACCCGGCACAGCCAGAAGAGGACTGGCCACCCCACATAGCCTGGTTCCTCTCTAGGTTTCTTCCTAGGTTTTGGCCTTTCTAGGGAGTTTTTCCTAGCCACCGTGCTTCTACACCTGCATTGCTTGCTGTTTGGGGTTTTAGGCTGGGTTTCTGTACAGCACTTTGAGATATCAGCTGATGTACGAAGGGCTATATAAATAAATTTGATTTGATCTGCATGGAGGAATGGGCCAAAATACCAGCAACAGTGTGTGAAAACCTTGTGAAGACTTACAGAAAACGTTTGACCTCTGTCATTGCCAACAAAGGGTATATAACAAAGTATTGAGATAAACTTTTTTATTGACCAAATACTTATTTTCCACCATCATTTGTAAATAAATTCATTACAAATCCTATAATGTGATTTTCTGGATTTGTTTTCTCATTTTGTCTGTCATAGTTGAAGTGTACATATGATGAAAATTACAGGCCTCTCTCAACTTTTTTAAGTGGGAGAACTTGCACAATTGGTGGCTGACTAAATACTTTTTTTGCCCCACTGTATCAGTCAATCACGGCAAACTAGGTTTCCTCTTGACATCCAACTTTTAGTTACAAACCACAGGATTTAAAATAGAAGGGAACGGCGAGATGAGGATCTACTTTTGTTTGCTTTCTTGTTGGCTTGCCAGCTAGCTAAGTTAATCTCGATAGCTAAAGTTAGCATGCTAGTTTACGGCTTCTAAACAGCCAGCAGGCCAACTCTTACAAACTACAAAATTTGAAATAGAAGTGACTGGCTAGATAGTTGTTATATAGGCTATGTCCTGTTTGTTAACACCAGCTGCTTGTGCACCCTCCTGAGCCTGTCTCCCTTAGACTCCTTCTCCCCACCAGAGAATTGGGGGGAGGGAGGAAAAAGCTGCTAGACCAATCACAGAAAGACCTGTCCTGGCCAAGGAGGAGGATGTCAGTCTCCAAGCAAATTTCAATCATTTTTTGAGATGGGGTTTAACTGAGTGTATTATTTGTCCACAACTACAAGAAAAGGACGAGTCAACAACATTATTTGGGTATGAGCAAACAAAATATAAGCTTTTAAAATTAGGATTTTCTCTGGACAGTTACTTTAATGCAAACAGAGCAGCTCCCTAGCATCATTGCTATTACGCTATTTTCTATAAAATCATCATAATGCCACTTTTTTCTTTCCATACATTTCTGTCGCATTTTTTTGAAAAGCATTGTATTGTCAATATAATTGCTTTGTGTATAAAATAAGAAATTACTTAATGCAGTGAACTTGGCAGCAAATAGTGTTTGAAATAAAGACAACTATATACAACATCTACCTATGTTACCATTTATTATATTTCTCATTTATAGGTCTTTTCTCATTTTCTACATGTATGATTTTTGTTTATCTGGTTTGTTTTATTTGATTTTTCCTCATGCTTTATAGCGAGAGCTCATGCATTAGGGCCCTTATTCTAGAGACTACAGTGGACTGGGCACATCAATCAAACGGTGCATGAACCATTACAGGACGGCAAAAGACCCGGTCAAAGTTCACAGTCAACGCTCACAACTTGGTCAGAGAAAGCAAACATAGGTAGAGCAGACCCCCTCATAACACCCAAAGGTTGGGACGGAGTGATCAAAAGTTCTTCACAATGGTTAAACCAGCCATTCACTACTTATGCAGTTCCAATTTTTTTTTTTTAAACATCACAAGCTGTGCTTGGTCCCCTTTAAAAAAACTGCAATTGCCTTGATTCTTGTGGATTCTTACAACTCTTTTTAAAATAAACAAATAAGAAAACATGCCAAATGTGGATGAGAAGTGTGACAATACAGAAGGGGGAAAATGACAAAATGGGCTTATTCACGAGAGTAGTCCGATTCCAATGAGTACACTAGGATAAAGTACTGTACATTAACATTTCCGAGCCTGTTAGAAATACATTTTGGGTATATATATATATATATATTTTTTTTTTTTGGTAACCTGTTAATTGTTAAAAATGACACAGAACAGGTCAAAAATTATCTATAGTTTCATACTTTTAAATTGCTACATTAAACACAGGGATCCATTTCAATTCATTTCAAAATAAATAGTCCAAAGAGATGACATTGAGCAGTATAAAACACAGTAATCAAAATGAAGTGACCAGAAACTTTGTACAAACAAATATTACACATTAAAGAAACAAAAAGCTAATAGAAATCATCTTTGGTGAGGTAAGAAGGCTTATGATGACAGACAAGGAACATTAGCTCAAGTCACCTCAACACTCATGGCTAAATATAAGCTCAAATAATTTCGCTCGTTTTTTTTATTATCAAGCTCTCAACAAATGGCACATGATGATAGCAAAAATGTTGTCTGTGTGTTCAAATAAAAAGCAGTACATAAAGTCCACTGTATCTGTCTGGCAACCACAAGAGTGTGAGCCATCCTGCAAGAATATCTTTCCATAGAAATGTACATTTCAAAAGGCCAAATTGTACCTTAGTATAATTTATGTCATTCACTGTAAAGGGAAACATGAATCAAATCTTTTTCAGAAGTTAATTAGGCCAACTTCAGATAGACTTAGATAAAAACATGTCATTATCAGTATAGAAAGCATTCTCAAACAAATGTTCAGAAAATCAAAAAACACACGTATCTATCACTATTCAAGAACAAACAAACATATCGTCCTCAAGACAGTGCAATGCTTTATATCTCACAGCAGAAACAAAGAGAAGACGGCGCATGAAAAGTGTAAGAGAGGACATCCGCCTTCAAGACAAGAGGGAACGGACACAACACTAATACTTAGGAAGAAGACAGCAAAATAGTCATTGTTATGACCACTACTGGGAGGTGAGCTTGAAAGCCTTCTATATATTTGGCATAAACATACAGTGAGTGTAGACAAGGTTTGGCTGTAGATGGCCAACTGATTTCAGTTGATTTTTGCATGTACTGATTTATAAAATGTATCAACAAAATCTGTTTAAAAAATCCCAGGTTTCCAGTTGTACAGCTGTCATATGTCACGTGTTAGGTTACTAGTGTTGTGGAATAAACATCACTAAACTAACAAAACATCAACAACAGTCATTTGGTTGACGCGGAAAACAAGCCTTTACAGTGAGTCATTGAGAAAAACAGATCAGACAAAATTCAACCAAATTCAATGTCTCACGGTCAAAAGTGGAGTGATCAGGAGAGGGCGCAAGAGTTGGGTGAGCATCATCCAAAACACAGAACAAATCAAGTCTAAACAGCTGGTAGGAGAAGTATCTTCATCTGAGCCTCCCTCTTCCTCCCGTGACAACAACCATACACATTTTAGAACAACATAGTCATTCTATTTCTATTTTTTTTTAAATCCACTCAGGACTGGAGTGAGAACTGGTCCTGTTCGATAGGTTTCTTGACCCAGGCTCCCAGTCCTGCCCTGTGGAATTCCTTGGTCAGAGTCTGCTTGGCAGCATGGTACTCCAACGCTGCCTGTTTGGCGTCATGGTACAAGCTGGGTTTGGCACCTTTGATTCTCAGAGTCTGTGAAAGCTAAAAGGCAGGAAGAGAGAGGTTTTAATTGGACAAGAATAAAACACAGTAAGAAGTGATTCAACAATCAAGTGAACAAACACGATGTCAAACCTTTTAAATTGAGTTCTTGGAACATAATAAGTCTCAACTACCCAGCCACGCATAGCAACAGCCACCTGAGAGTATAGTCGTGGCCAAAAGTTTTGAGAATGACACATATATTAATTTTCACAAAGTCTGCTGCCTCAGTTTGTAGGATGGCAATTTGCATATACTCCAGAATGTTATGAAGTGGGATCAGATGAATTGCAATTAATTGCTAAGTCCCTCTTTGCCATGCAAATGAACTGAATCCCCAAAAAACATTTCCACTGCACTCTAGCCCTGCCACAAAAGGACCAGCTGACATCATGTCAGTGTTTCTCTCGTTAACACAGGTGTGAGGGTTGACGAGAACAAGGCTGGAGATCACTCTGTCATGCTGATTGAGTTTGAATAACAGAGTGGAAGCTTCAAAATGAGGGTGGTGCTTGGAATCATTGCCGTCATCATTGCTTTGCACAAAAAGGGCTTCACAGGCAAGGATATTGCTGCCAGTAAGATTGCACCTAAATCAACCATTTATCGGATCATTAAGAAATTAAAGGAGAGCGGTTTAATTGTTGTGAAGAAGGCCTCCGGGCGCCCAAGAAAGTCCAGCAAGCGCCAGGACTGTCTCCTAAAGTTGATTCAGCTGTGGGATCGGGGCACCACCAGTACAGAGCTTGCTCAGGAATGGCAGCAGGCAGGTGTGAGTGCATCTGCATGCACAGTGAGGCGAAGACTTTTGGAGGATGGCCTCGTGTCAAGAAGGGCAGCAAAGAAGCCACTTCTCTCCAGGAAAAACATCAGGGACAGACTGATATTCTGCAAAGGTACAGGGATTGGACTGCTGGGGACTGGTGTAAAGTCATTTTCTCGGATGAAAACCCTTCTGATTGTTTGGGGCATCCGGGAAAAAAGCTTGTCCGGAGAAGACAAGGTGAGTGCTACTATCAGTCCTGTGTCAAATTCTGACAAACTCCAAGCATTGATTATGCAAGAATGGGCTGTCATCAGTCAGGAGGTGGCCCAGAAGTTAATTGACAGCATGCCAGGGTGGATTGCAGAGGTCTTGAAAAAGAAGAGTCAACACTGCAAATATTGATTATTTGCATCAACTTCATGTAATTGTTAATAAAAGCCTTTGACACTTATGAAATGCTTGTAATTATACTTCAGTATTCCATAGTAACATCTGACAAAAATATCTAAAGACACTGAAGCAGCAAACTTTGTGAAAATTAATATTTGTGTCATTCTCAAAATTTCTGTCCACGACTGTATATAAAGGTGTTGTGCGGAATAATAAGTATCCTACCTTGCAGTATAGGCGCACCCAGCGGCTGTAGAGGGCGTGCTTGCAGAGCCTCGAGGGCCGTCCCAAGTCGTCCTTGCCTGTCATGGCGTTGATAACCTCTAACCCCTGGTCTCCCACAGCCCAGTTCACACTGAAGTTAGGAGCTTTACCCGGTTGCCGTGCTTCTGCGTTGCTTATTCCTGCAGGGAAGAGAAAGTGACATAAAAAGATTCCTTTGTGAGATATACAGTACCAGTCACACGTTTTGAAACACCAACCCATTCAAGGGTTTTCTTAAATTGTACTATTTTCTACATTGTAGAATAATAGTGAAGACATCAAAACTATGAAATAACACACATGGAATTATGTAGTAATTTTATATTTGCGCTTCTTCAAAGTAGCCACCCTTTGCCTTGATGACAGCTTTGTACACTCTTGACAGTCTCTCAACCAGCTTCATGAGGTAGTCACCTGGAATGACTTTTCAATGAACAGGTGTGACTTGTTCACAGTTATTTTGTAGAATTTCTTTCCTTCTTAATGTGTTTGAGCCAATCAGTTGTGTTGTGACAAGGTAGGGGTTGTATACAGAAGATAGCCCTATTTGGTAAAAGACCAAGCCCATATTATGGAAAGAACAGCTTAAATAAGCAAAGAGAAACGACAGTCCATCAATACTTTAAGAGATGAAGGTCAGTCAATGCGGAAAATGTCAAGAACTTTGAAAGTTTCTTCAAGTGCAGTTGCAAAAACCATCAAGCGCTATGATGAAACTGTCTCTCATGAGGACCGCCACAGGAAAGGAAGACCCAGAGTTACCACTGCTGCAGAGGATACGTTCATTAGAGTTACCAGCCTCAGAAATTGCAGCCTAAATAAATGCTTCACAGAGTTCAAGTAACAGACACATCTCAACATCAACTGTTCAGAGGAGACTGTGTGAATCAAGGCCTTCATGATCAAATTGCTGCAAAGAAACCACTACTAAAGGAGAAGAGACTTGCTTGGGCCAAGAAACACAAGCAATGGACAGTAGACAGGTGGAAATCTGTCCTTTAGTCTAATGAGTCCAAATTTGAGATTTTTGTTTCCAACAGCCATGTCTTTGTGAGACACAGAGTAGTTGAGCGGATGATCTCCGCATGTATAGTTCCCACCATGAACCATGGAGGAGATGTGATGGTGTGGGGGTGCTTTTCTGGTGACACTGTCAATTATTTATTTAGAATTCAAGGCAGACTTAACCAGCAGGGCTACCACAGCATTCTGCAGCGATACGCCATCCCATCAGGTTTGCGCTTAGTGGGACTATCATTTGGAATACCTAGGATAGGGTAAGTAATCCTTCTCACCCCCCTAAAAAGATTTAAATGCACTATTGTAAAGTGGCTGTTCCACTGGATGTCATAAGGTGTATGCACCAATTTGTAAGTCGCTCTGGATAAGAGCGTCTGCTAAATGACTTAAATGTAAATGTAAATGACTTAAATGTTTTTCAACAGGGCAATGACCCAACACACCTCCAGGCAGTGTGAGGGCTATTTGATCCCATATGTGTTATTTCATAGTTTTGATGTCTTCACTATTATTCTACAATGTAGAAGAAAATAATACACATAAAGAAAAGCCCTTGACTGAGTAGGTGTGTCCAAACCGTTTGACTGGTACTGTATGTGGTCAGGACAATCCAGGGGCTGTTGTCTGACGGTAAACTAAGTAGGGGCAGGATGTAGGATGGGTAGGACCACAGCCAGACAGACCCCTTACCGCTCAGAAGTGGCCGGTTGAGGTTGAACGTCTGAGGCAGGTCCTCAATGTCAGCGATCCTCTGGTACATGGCTCTGGAGAGGTGGTCTGCGTGGTACAAGCTTCCCAGGATAATGCTGGAGAAGTAGATGGGCTCTGTGAAGTAACACATCAGAGAGCCCTGGATCCCTACTACGTTCCACCTGAGAGAAGGGCGGCAGTGAGAGGTGGTGTTCAAAGGGAGGCGCTGCTTTTGAGTCACATGACCTTTTTGAGTCTCACCACCTCAAAGCACAGACATTTCTGAGTGCACGATACGGATAAGACCCAAGTCCACGTTTAAAAAATCTCGGCATTTTGGATTTTACCCTGAACATTTCAAATCAATCTGAACGCAGAGGTTGAATTTGAAAATGTCTTCTTGTGCCCTGTTTTTCTCTCCCTATTAATGCAACATGGGTTGAAGAAAATAATATGTAATAGCCTCTCAGTTGGACATTTCCTATTTTTCGAACACTAAGCTCCACTTTTAGTGATGAAGGGTGTTTTATTGCCTGGAGTCAGATGCTATTCAAATGATTCTGATTGGTGCATTCCTCAGGCTAGCTACCCTCTCTCAAGTCCCAATCACTTTGCCAACAGAGCAGTGCTACAGGTGTGATTATGCTAGAGCCGTGATTAGCCCTTTGATTAATCTCCACGGAAATGGCATCCCTGCTGGGAGTGCCCTAGGAACTGTAACAGCTGCTCAAACTGCAGGTGTGTAATCATGAACAATATTGTTGATTTAGATTGTTTCTTCGAGGCTTGTTCTCTGGGCTTCTTCTATCCGTGTGACATGCTCAAGACACGCTCAAGCTGCGGCTATCGCTGACTCGTGAAAAGTCGGACGACGTTCACAATAATGGCATAAATGGTAGATTTACATTGTTGGTGTTTTTATGAATATCACATTTAAATTCGTCATTCCATGAAAATGACTGGACTCCTTCTGTATGGTGACAGTTTGACTGGTTGCTAAACTGTAAACATAGTAACAAGGAGTGGTGTCAAAGACAGACACAGACCTGGCGATCTTGTCACTGCAGGACATGGTGAGCAGCCTCTCTCCCTGCAGTACCCCGTCCCAGGTCTGGATGGTGTTACTGACTTTCACAGGGATGGTCCCCTCCCCAGACTCTATCTTGGTCCTCAGCTGACCACGAGCTTTCCTGTTAGGGTGCCTGTCTCCCTGATCTGTGGATGACATGGAAAGAAAATAAGCATTAAAAATGGTGAAGAAGAAGCATTCTTAAAATGAAGACGAAGAAGAGCCGCCTAGGGAGATGTCTCACCCTCGAAGGCAGCCTCGTGGGGTGAGAAGATGCGTGCGTCTCCGCAGGGCGACGTGCTGATGTACAGGTGGAACTGCACGTTGTCCTTCAGACGGAAGCCCCGCTTGTTCTCGCACCTCGTGAACATCGACTTCTGCTGCTCCTCTCTGTTGTTACTATGGCAGACAGATGGAATGGCAGACAGATGGACAGACAGACAGGTGTGTGGTAAGAAAAGGTTAACCCGTTTCTCTACATTGGCATTTGTTTCTTCTGGTAAAATGTCACTTTTTGAGTGTTGTTGATCAGTCAGTTTCTACTAACCCAGTCTCCATGGTTACAGTGACTTACCTGAGAAAGTGTTCCAGCTGTGCGTACAGGTACCTAAGGAGGGAACGACGAGCAATGATTTCAGCATGGCAGTCGTTCAAAGCCAGCCCGCGGTCACTCATGTACTCGCCGTTTATACACTTGGTCCCCGTGGTAACACAGATCACTTGTGCCTCCTTGACATCGGTGCCTGGGTGGGATGTGTGGATTGTGAGACAAAAAATGGTTTACAATGGTACATAAATGACATAGTCTACTGAATACAGTGTATCATATTTTTACATGATATATAAATGTTTCATGATGAAGTGATAAAATCAACTAGGAGACGTGAAGTGATAGCTAATTCCACAATGTAAAATACACAAACATCTTTTGTGATTAGTCTCCAATGAAACCCCCAGTTGTGATCCATGCAGCATCAGTGGGGCTCTCTCGATTCGACAGAGAATCAGAGATTAACAATCAAGTTAAATTAAAAGTTCCTTTTGGGGGTAAAATAAAGTTATTCTAACAGTACCCGTTGTCATGACAACGCCTGCTAGGACTTTCCGTCGTGCGTGAGGGGATGTGAAGTTATCCGTCAGCTCACTGAACTTGTCAACTACCAGACCGGACACAGCATCAGCTAGAACCTGAAATAACCACCAAGCAGAGCATGAGATACATCAGAAGAAAAACCCAGGCCTTAAACCAGACTAAACCCAGACAGAATAGAAGGCAATACACAGATAAGGGGAGGGAGGAGAGGGGGAAGTTCCTGGGGAAGTATAAACGTTATGATGATCACTTTTTCCGGCTTCATCATATTAGCTCTGATCGATGATCAATTGAAAATCTAACCGAAACCTCCACGTGAAGGTGTACATTAGAAATCACAGGGGCAATGACAATCCAGGGTACCCCTAAGAGACACTGCTTTCTCAAACTGAAGCCCGGGTAACAGAACTGGAATACAGGCTCGTGCAGTATAATAGATTTGAGGTGCCTACTTCTTCAGGGATCAGACATACAGGGTTTAGATGGGGATGAGTGACAGACAAGACACCGGGGAGCTTAAACGCTGCATCGCAAATCATCCGTCCGCTTCATTGACTGATCTGTTCTAAAAACAGGCAGCTTGTCTGATCAATAGGTATGTTTGAATAGCATTCGGGAGCTGATGTTAATTAAGATTACAGTTTAATTGACCTTGCCTCGTCAGTCGTTATCTCAGGCAGGAGGGATTAGGGGCACGGGATTAAGTGACGTGTAAATAGATTTGAGTGTACACAATGCAACGTGGAACGTTCAAGGCTGTAATGCACCACTGTCTCAAAGCCTCGTCTCCTTTTCAATTAAGCCCTGTCAGAGGCTTATAATGAGCTGGTTAAACCATTAAGTCAATTAAACTGAGAATAGTTCATAGGAAGTGAACACTGAACACTGCCTGCAATGAAGGATGAACCAAACTGACATATCTGACCATTGCTCTCTTATTTCATGGGGCTAAACCACCCAGATAGAGTTAAGACGAGTCTCTGCATACTACTACAATTGTTCTACTGCTCCACAAGATTTTCGATGGGGAGAGGGGGTTTGTCCTGCGTTATGAGTTTACTATGTGCTATTCTGTGCCTTATATTCAAAGTAAAGCTTTTCAAATAACCATATGAAACAAGCATGTCATCCAACAATCTCCGAGTGAACGTGATGTTGGGAGTAGTAGTTCTTACCTGTGGCAGGTGCAGTTGCAGGCCCTCTCTGGGTATGGGCTGTCTGGACGGTGTCTGGTCTAGTTGCATGTTAAAGAGGGCAGAGAGAGCAGCCTGCGCCGCACGGGCCTTGGCCAGCTTCTTATTGCGGCCTGAGCCTTGGAACGTCTGCGTGTCCACCACCACGGACATGGCAAAGTTCTTGGCGTGGCTCTCTCCACTCTCTGACACAAAGTCGTATTTCAGCCCGGGTCGTAGTTCGTTGAGGATCATGACAGGGTTCTTGGCAATAGCGGGGGAGACGAAGGCCGGGACGGAGGAGGTGGGTGGTAGGCCTAACGAGGACTGACTCAGGGCGGTAGCACCTGAGTTCCCTAGCAGGGGGTATGCTACTAGTCCCAGGGAGCTGAACGAGCCATTGGTACCGTTAGAACCCAGATAGAAGGACTCCTCCGGAGGGGCCGGGGTCTCAAACCCATTAAACAACATGTCTGGGAAGTCAGCCTGGTCGGAGGTAAAGTCTGTGTTGACCGTTAGCGTCCGACCCATTGCCATGTGCGCCTCGGAGGCGTTGGGGAACTGAACGAACGACCGCAGAGCCTTCTCAGCCGAGTTGAGCTTAGCCTTCTTCTTGGTGGGGCCGGAGCCCTCGAACAGCTGCCCATTGACCTCGACAGTCATGACGAACACGGGCGCGTGGACCGGACCGGTCTGAGACAGCAGCTTGTACTGCAGTCCAGGCTTGATTTCATTCAGCTGCATCAGGGCATTTTTGGGCAGAATGGGCCCGGGCATTTTCTTACGCTTCTTGGGCCTGTACTTGTTATTGTGATGCCCGTTATTACCCTCTTCTAAGGGACGCTTTCTGCCCCCTCCACACCCTGCACTGCCCCCATTAGGGAGGTGAGCTGCCCCCTCACCCCCCAACCCCTCCTTGGTGGAGGAGCCCACGTTGTCCAGGTTGCGGTTTTCCTTAACGTCGGTGCTGCTGGAACCTGCGGTGCCCAGAAAGAGTAACTTACAACGCCTTCGTTGCAGGATCTTGTAAATGTAAAATTTATAGATTCCTTTATCTCTCTTTGTAACTGGACAAGTGATGTGTGTTCCTTTGTATGTTATATTTGCAAAGAGTTAGATGTAGTCCTTATAGAAAACACTATGTTAAATACACAGTAATATTAGTATCGCCACAAAACCTTCAATACAATCAAAGGGGGAGCTGAATAACACTTAATGAAAGGACTGACTTCTGAAGAAAATCTTAAGATTTGATTTATTCGTGTATTTTTCAGAATAAGCACTACCAAAGACCTAGGCAGTGTAAATACAAAAGTAACCCCACCAAAACGTCTAAACATTTCAGTGTTGTCATCTGGCTCCTGATTATCTACTCATCTGTGTTATTAAAGACCTGGCTCTCAAAACTTCTAGAAACACGTCCTGTGAAGGACTGCATGACCAATTTAACTGTACGGCTTGTATTTATCATGGTGTCAATAAATTAGATGTAGCTGGGGTTGAGGGAACACATATCGCCACGTCCTGATTATAAAGCTGATGGAACTTGGTGTAAATTTTCATTTATAACATCCTCCAGCAAAAGCTCGATAGGTTACTCCTTTCGGCGCTCAGGGATAAAATACATCCTTGTACAAAATGCAGGAGCAGAGAAGAAGGTAGCGACAAGAGGCTTGGAAAGAAGAGGGACACCATAAGGATATCGCCGCCACCCCAAAATGGAGACAAACAAACAAGTGTTTTCTGGGATTTTCATGCTCCACCGCAGTCAAAAACGTATTCAAATAACCATTTTATTTTCATTATAATTTAGCTCTGGACCAAGCTGTATATCATCATTTTCTAAAACAAAAGTGTACAGAGTATATAGCGGTAAAGAAAATAACAAGCATGCAGGAGAAAATATAAACAGTGTAAAAAACACAATGCTGCTTAGCGCCCAGCGTAACAGGAGTGGAGTTGTGATTACAACCCTGTTGGGAAAGAGAGATTATTGAACAACAGAGCGTTGTGATTGACCATGCCATGACAACACTGTCCGTCGCCAACCATGCTCAGTTCTGACACACACACACACACACACACACACAGAAAGCCCTTGAGTAACCTTGGCAATGTATGCCCGTCGGCCTGCCAACAACCCTCCCTGTGTGCTGTGCAGCGAGGAAGTCCCTGACCGACACAGTAATCCAAGTGAGCTCCCGTCTGGGTTGGGTTTGGTGTAACAGGGAAGCGGGAGGATTAGGGCTGTCCTAACACATAACATGTCCTAACATCATAACTGTCAAGTGTGTAATGGGATCTATGTGACAGTCCTGGGGCAAAGCACTGCCAGCCAAAGCAATGCGCTGAATGAATTCAACATCTGCTCCATACTGTGGGCATAGATACATACAGCCCATCTCTCTCTCTCTGTACCTTGAGCTTGGAAGTTGTTGTTGTTGTTGTTGTTTTTGCCAAACCCTGTATTTTGACTATAGAAAGAGAATATTTTCCTCAATAACCCTCCCAGGTTTGTTGCAGCCAGTTTAAGGCTGAACTATAACTGCTCTCAGAAAACTAGAGGAGGGTACTCTGTGGGGTTTTAGAAGCTTTGAGAAGAGGAGCAGGGGGTCAAGCTTAGAATCCGTCTCTTAAAATGGTCTGAAATAACGCAGGAGATATCCCCTCATCTCCCCCTGAATGGGAGATTAAACTCTGATCCTACCCTCCTGAGCCAGGAAACACAGTCTGATGACACTTCCTCAAGGTCAATCCGACACAAACAAATCAGGGAGAGGAGATGTAATACATTATAGGCCTACAATTCTGGATTCCGTTCCCAATAATGTTGTGTTATTGCTAACAGTATTCAATTTGAAAGCATATAACCAAGTAAATAGTTTTGCACTACTAGGGATATTACATTATAAGTGTCTAAAAGCACTTCACAAGCATAACAGCTAGTGTGGGGGTGGGGGGGACGACGACGACGACGACTCACTCATGCGCTCTTCTTCATCTCCCTCCATGGTGAAGAACCTTGGCTGGTTACGGGGCTGCTTCACACCAGCTCGACCTGTAGGACAGACAGACAGACAGAGCATTCGGAAAGTATTCAGACCAATTGACTTTTTTTCCACATTTTGTTACGTTCCGGACTTATTCTGAAATTGATTGAATTTGTTTTTTCCCTTATCAATCTACACACAATATCCCATAATGACATAGCAAAAACAGGTTTTTCAATTTTTTGTGTGCAAATGTATTAAAAATAAAAACTTAAATATCACATTAACATAAGTATTCAGACCCTTTACTCAGTACTTTGTTGAAGCAGCTTTGGCAGCGATTACAGCCTTGAGTCTTCTTGGGTATGACGCTACAAGCTTGGCACATCTGTTGATTGGAGTTTCTCCCATTCTTCACTTCAGATCCACTCAAGCTATGTCAGCTCAACCCAATTGAGATGGTTTGGGATGAGTTGGACCGCAGAGCGAAGGAAAAGCAGCCAACAAGTGCTCAGCATACTCCTTCAAGACTGTTGTAAAAGCATTCATCATGAAGCTGGTTGAGAGAATGCCAAGAGTGTGCAAAGCTGTCATCAAGGCAAAGGGTGGTGGCTACTTTGAAGAATCTCAAATATCAAATATATTTAGATGTTTTATTTAAAAAAATATATATATATATTTCACCTTTATTTAACCAGGTAGGCCAGTTGAGAACAAGTTCTCATTTACAACTGCGACCTGGCCAAGATGAAGCAAAGCCAAGTGTTTAACACTTTTTTGGTTACTACATAATTCCATACGTGTTATTTCATAGTTTTGATATCTATACAATTATACTATGTAGAAAATAGTAAAAATAAAGAAAAATCCTGGAATGAGTTGGTGTGTCCAAACTTTTGACTGGTACTGTACATATTCAGCATCTGGACTAATCCGGTCCATGCCGACAGACCATATTGGTCTGGGCAGACTTTTGTGACTTTAATATCTGTCCCATTAGCCCTCGGTTTCAACTAGCTCAGCGTTTCCCATACTGAAATCAAATCAATTAAATCACGCTTGGTGTGGTTGTAGACATGGTTGTAATAAACAGAGCATTTTCTGTTTTCTTCCTACAAATGTGGTTCTATCTTTGAAAGCGTTTTAAGCTTGGAAATAGTATGACCCCCGTCACTGAAAGATAAGACTCTCAGAACAAGTATGTGTCTTCTGTTTCCCTCTACAAGCTGTACAAGGACTCAGAATGGACAAGACCAGACACCAAATCAGACAGGGGGTGCATTCTTTCCTACACAGAAGATCATACAAAATTATGGCATGACGACCTTCTGAACTTTTCAATACCTTCCTGTTGCATTTCAGTCGCTTGAAACTATACTTCCTTCAGATTGAAATACTGTCAAAAGTACTGTCAGGCTGATTTGTAATAAACTGCCATAGCCCAAATTTAAATTTTAAAAAGTCAACATTAGTTGTTGACTACATTACTTGGTGGGGTCGCAACAACATTTTGATATGAAAATGGGGTCGTGGGTCAAAAAAGTTTGGGAAGCCCTGAACTAGCACTTCTGGAAAATGCTGCAGTTCACGCACTCTACAGTACAGTAGCCTATGTGGTTCATTTGAGAATACACAGGAAGTCTACAGAAATATAATACCTCAATTATATTTCCCCAGACAGCCATGAAAAAAAAAACCCGTCCATGTTAAACATACAGTATCAATGCTGCAGCATATAAGATTGCAACACACTGATGGAAATGGAGTGTCGGATGTCTGAAAATAACCTACCGAGCGTAAAGTTAAGTGTAACCAGAACAAATGAGCATGACGGTGACAGCAACTGTAGGAAGCAACGGGCTGAGCGATATACCCTTGCCACCGGGAGGAAACTACAGTTCATGGTGTTAAGCTCCGATACTATATCAACCCACAAACAGACAGAGCGAAAAGTCAGGGAGAGAGGGAGCAGAAAGGACAGAGAGTAAATCAATATAATAATTGTAAAAACAGAAAAACAGCCTCAAGCTAATCTTTCTCCACTGTTCCATTTTGCACAGGACATTTCTCCAGCCAATCAACCCTACAGTCACAGAGCTCTAAGGAAGCTGTTGCATATATTCATTTGCCCGAGGAAACCATATAATTAACTAGTGATTGAATCTACAGTTTATACATTAGTCAATACTAGCTGTATTTGTATTGGGCATACTGTCGTTTTCCCAATACTCATCTCCACAATCTATCTTGACCAAAGCCAAGAAATGTGGAAAGATAGTAGTCTGTGCTCTCTATTCCTCCCTGTGGGATTAAATAGGGTGTTAGATTTGTATTCTGCCCCCCCCCCCCCTCCCCCTCCCAATGGTCTGTGGTGTGGCGATAACAACATAGCACCTCTGTAGAGGGAAGAGTAGTCGACAGAATGAGATGCAGTAACTTCATAGGAACACTGAGGGGATAAACCAATTGCATTGGCGTGTTACAGAAACTCTCAGTGTTTTCCGCATAGTTATTTTTCAGAAGAGAGGGGAGAGACCCTTGAAGGACTATGGTAAATAGGGGGGGGGGGGGAATAAATGATTGAGGGTTTCAAATAGAAACAATAATATTTTGATATAAATACTTCACGTAGACCGGGACAGTATAATTGGTGTCCTCTCTCTCAAAAGCAACCAATTGCAAAGTCCTCCCGCAGACGAGGGAAAATGGAGGGAGTTGAATGGAGATGATCTGTGATTGCCGCAGAAGCATTCCTTTGGTGCCGTTTGCTTTGAAGCGGATGCATCTGATAAGCATTCCCACAGAAAAGCATCCTGCTGAATCTATCCAATCAGGCCAGCCACTACAGGCAGAGTGATTGAGGAATACAAAAATCCATATCACTTCCGTAATGACACTTTCAAGAAGGAGAGGGTGCTGACACCACTAGATATAGAATACATAAAATGTCAAACGGAAAAGTTTTTGCTTTTTAACAACTTTTCTCATCCAATGACAATGAGAAAAGACAATACTATTTGGGAGCAAACGGCAAGTTTGTTGTTGTAGTCAACATGAAAGCAGAGGAGATAATAGTAGATAATAGAAACCATTCATTTAGACAGCGCTTCCGCAACTGCCACCTTTATTGAGTCGAAGCTATTAAATGACATCGCTCACATTTCTTCCTATACCCCTTTTGCCTCCCCCTTCCTGACTGCCTGTCAGAGAGCCATCACCTCCCCTGCACCCCCCCCAGTCGTAAACTGTAGCTCTCACCGTGAGACAGCAGCGTTCGCATTCCAGGACGATAAGGGACGCAACCCTGCTGTTATTCACGTTAGGTTAATCCTCAAACTGTCACTCTACATGTCATCCACCGTGCAGGAAATTAAATAATGAATGAATTACCAGATAATTATCAACGCTTCTTCCTGGGCTGAAACGAACGTTGACGGGCTGGTTTTTACTGCAACACTCTTGGCTACAGATTAGGGACCTTGCTTTCCTGGCTGTGGGGGGGGACTGAGCGGTCACTTCCTGGAGAGTGGCCTTGTGGATAAATTGCTGGCATTTCCATGACAGGGGTCAGAGGTCAAGGGACAGGAAGTGTCATATTTGCATCTCTGAAGATTAATGGAGGTCTGGGTTAAGTTACAGTCTTACTCGTTACGTTGTCTAAATGTCATCTTTGTTTGTTTTGCTCTCACTTTCAAGTGGACAAATACTAAATGAAGTACCAGGTCTATGATGGTTCATATTGCCTTGGCCCTGCATGAACAGATCAGTTTAGCTGAGTGATGAAGCATGTGTCGGCGCCAAAATGAGCTCTCACTGAACCAAGGTGTCTGTAGCTAGTGATATCCAATCTTGCTATAATGGCATCATCTATCCAGACCCCTTACAGCCACCCAGCTGCACCACATCCTATTCCACTAACATGGTGCTGGAGGCAACTGCGTGGCTGTTGGCTCAACATGTGTCAGAGTCATAATGGCCAGGCGCAGGGAGCCAGATGGGTATTAAAGAAAGGGTAGCGGCCGTAGCTGCCATAGCCTCCAGTACAGGTTTCATGAGGAATATAAACTCAGCAAAAAAAGAAACGTCCTCTCACTGTCATACAAATATGTGTAAATATTTATATGAACATAACAAGATTCAACAACTGAACAAGTTCCACAGACGTGTGATTAACTGAAATTGAATAATGTGTCCCTGAACAGGGAGGGGGGTCAAAATCAATGAAGATCTGTGAAGTTATTTGGATTTTTACGAATTATCTTTGAAAGACAGGGTCCTAAAAAAGGGACACTTCTTTTTTTGTTGAGTAGCTCTTTGTCAGCACCATGGACAGCACTAGTGCTGCACAGCTCTCAGCACAGCAGGCCACTGAATTGGCCAGAACCATAGCAGTAAGCACATGGTGTGGTAATGTGCCTGTTGCCATATTACCCCTAGGCCACATACATAGCTATAGTCTACTAGGCGCCATAGCTGAGCTAATATTCCATGAAGAGGAACAACAACAACCAGAATGAGCAGGGTAGTTAATGCACATTCCAGGAAAGGAAATCAGCATGATTATGAATGCTGCTCTTAGTGCTAGGAGCTGGTGGACAGGGCTGAGAAGAGGGTCTTTAACTTCCTTTCTTTGACACAGTATTGCACAGTGCTACATACACAGGGCTTTTGTTAACCATATGCCTACTAATATTCTTTATGGCAGTCAGCTTTCCCAGGGTTTTTTCTACGAGCCTGGTTTTAGACAGTCTTAGGAGGAGGACACACAAGATTTATACACACACAACAGTGAATGGTGCACATCATAGTAAGTAAATCACATAAGTGAACCAAGTAGAACCAAGAAAGCCTTGTTGTTAAGCTGCTTTGGTTGTACGAAGATCAGAGCCGGCTTTTGTGTTAACCAAACCAGCCTCTCTCTCAGCCTGAACAGTGTAATCTCGTCTCTCTGCGTGACAAGAAGTGGCCTTGTACCCCCGCCGCCACTCAACTCCTTCCTCCCGAACATTAGCGCTGACAATGTTATCAGGCCGCCGAGCCCTGGCGCCTTTGCTGGAAATGCCGGCTGCTTGCTTTGTGTGCTGGATTGACGGAGACCGAGGCTTTAGGTTGCCATTCGCTTACCAAGATAATGGGCGACAGAAATTAGCTGGGGCGGAATGAGAAAATGTCAACAAAAGTAGTTATCTGTGAGTGAGTTTGTGTACACACGTTTGAAGAAAAGGGAAGTAGGGAGATAGACGTCAAGGATTTGGAGTGGCATTCTGTTCACTGTCAAAGCTCACAGATATCAACACTGGATTGTATCCACAGCCTGTGTAGACTCTGTTAGCCATTCATGTTAAAAGGTTTCACATTTAAAAACATGATTGAGGTTTTCTCGTGAGAACTTTAGCTAGCATGAGTTTACAAGGATATGCAGCATCAACACATTTGAGCTTGTTGTTAATCACAGTCACTCTCCCCAAGTTATCAATGTTGGGAATCTTAGGACTATGAATATCAACCCGCGATCTTAGCAAATCAATGCGAGCACCCTATTTCATCCTAAGGACCAATGTGTGAAAGCCATAAAGGATTGCCACAGCCATATTTACATTGCTGGTCCACCATCAAAAATATGTGGTTCTGCAGTACCGTATCTATAGCAGCGTATGCTGTCTGCGTGGTGTAGACATGTGTTTTATAGGGAGTCCAGGAGAGTCTGGAGCTGTATGTCTGATACATAGATCTGTCTGAAGCCTGTCATTCACATCCTATGGAGAAACAGACAGTATCTCACACAGCCTGGACCCCTGAGACCTTCAACTAGTTAACAATGTCTCCCGATGTCGTTCGCCCTCAAAGAATGCACACTCTTGTCTCAGACATACATAGACATTCACGCACCACCGCACACAGTTACACAGGCGGAACATATCTTGCAAATCATGTCATGTACTCATAGTATACTGTACAGTACACACAAGCAGGCTTGCACGTGAGCACACGCGCGTGCTGTGAAATGGCAGGACCGTATTAAAAGTGGATTAAAGTAGCATAAAACTAGACAACATGAGCACCCTACATACCTTCTGTCATTGCTTTGCTGATGACACCTATGAAAATAAGAGAAAATCAGAATATTATTATTATGGAAATGTAAAAATGATTTCCCATCATATCTGAGGTGTTGTCCCCTGATATGATAGGATAAACCCATTCCACACTTTCTGGTGATCAAAAAGAACCATTCTAATTTTGGGGGAGAGAAAATTTTAAATGTAATGTTATGATGTGCATTTACGGTGAAGTTCACCACAATATGTATTTCACCACCTGGTACCGTGCTCTCAATCAGTAGTCGACCATCACCAACCCTTGTCAAGAGCTGGTAATACCCTCAATAAACCACCGACTCAAATCCCATCAGAGAGGAAAACAATGCTGAACTCATGATGATGATGATGACGGGAGACACCAGCCAGAGGTGTCAGCGCTAACCAGACAACCCATGAGGAGACATTGATCAACGGAAGTTGGGGAAAGTTCTGGTTCTAGAAGTGGAATAGTACTATAGCTGGAGGGGTATGCTGAAACCAACTATCAGAGCCACCCCTCAGCGGCCTAACGCAGATGGATCGATCCACTGGGTTTGGGCGGACTTGGGAGAAATAAGGTGTTGGTGCCTTCCAGCACAAATGCTTCCTTGAACATTGGAAGCAGCAGAGGCGGCGCGGCGTATGTCTCTCACACCCTCCATTTTCTCGCCGTGAAATATCATTTTTTAGGCACGCTGGACAGGACCCTCGACCAGGCCCCGTCAAGCCACAGGCGTGACTTATCAATGTGCCGTGGAGAGGTGATGGGATGGTGGAAGGGAAACAGAGGCAAGTGAGAGCTGAAAGGAACGGACAGAGGGAGCACTCTGTTTTTTACATTTTTTTATTTAACCTTAACTAGGCAAGTCAGTTATGAACAAATTCTTATTTACAATGACGGCCTACCCCGGCCAAACCCTAACGACGCTGGGCCAATCGTGCGCCGCCCTAAGGTCTCCCAATCACAGCCGGTTGTATTACAGCCTGGAATTTAACCAGGGACTGTAGTGACGCCTCTAGCACTGAGATGCAGTGCCTGAGAATGCTGTGCCACTCGGGAGCTGTCTGTACCTCACTACTTTTTATTTGCCTTCCTATAACTGGTTGTTAGAGACAATCCAAACATAACATTGGGGCGGCAGGGTAGCCTAGTGGTTAGAGCGTTGGACTAGTAACCAAAAGGTTGCAAGTTCGAATCCCCGAGCTGACAAGGTACAAATCTGTCGTTCTGCCCCTGAACAGGCAGTTAACCCAATGTTCCTAGGCCGTCATTGAAAATAAGAATTTGTTCTTAACTGATTTGCCTAGTAAAATAAATTAAAAAAAATAAGATATATCAAACTAGAAGATCAAATCATCAGAGTACATAGTACCTCATTGGTTATAAAACAAATCACAATAAACTACCAGATCGAGAGGGAACTGAGCAGTAGGCTAGTTCATAGCTTTTCCTTTTATTTTCTTCATCAGCAATAGTGTACAAACTGAGGGAGCTAAATGAAGATTTAACAATGACATTAAAATCCCACAATTATTGACCTTAAAATGCAATCGGGTAAATCATATTGGAACATAATATTGCCTTGAACACCAAGGCCATTTGAAGAAATTTTACCAAGCAAATTCAACCAAACCTTATTGGTTGACCTTTTTCAGTTTGTCAGTTACAAATGGTGTGGCTATTAGCCTGAAAGTCCCAATGGAAAAAAATCACTGAACTGTTGCAGTAGTCGATGGAAATGTGACATTTAGGGCGAAATCACATGAAAATCTCAAATGAAGAAAGTATACCTATCAAAACCATGAAATGGGCTGATACTGAATTGCAATAAATCAAAAAGCATTACAGTATATATCAATCTGTCTGATATACAGTACCAGACAAAAGTAAGGACACACCGACTCATTCAAGGGTTTTTCTTTATTTTGACTATTTTCTACATGGTAGAATAATAGTGAAGACGTCAAAACTATGAAATAACACATATGGAATCATGTAGTAACCAAAAAAATGTTCTTCAAGATTCTTCAAAGTAGCCAACCTTTGACTTCATAACAGCTTTGCACACTCTTGGCATTCTCTCAACCAGCTTCATGAGGTAGTCACCTGGAATGCATTTTAGATTTTTTCCCCCCAACGTTCTTAGTAAGGGTGAGTCCAGTCCATTTTATTGTAAATGCTAGCCCTGGGTAATATAGGTCAGTGCTGCCATTGCTGCACAGCTAATAAAATCTCCCCTGGTCTTCAAGGACATTATGTGGCTGCAGTCCCTTTACCATTTTCCCCAAAGGAACCAATGCAATCTTTATGATGGCGCAGTGGGCGACAGGGACGCTGTACATATTCCACACGCTAATCAGTGTCACTTAAACGGGCTAGGGTCAAGGGTCAGCCCCCCTGTGGGTCTTCTCCAACGGAAGCGAAGTCTTCAGATCTACGCTGATGACAGCCTGGCATTCATACACAGTATTCGGTCATCTCTCTCTCTCTCTCTAACTCACGCACGCAGGCACAAACGTACACTATTCTATCACCTCTCAGTGTTCCCTCTGCGGGGCTAGGCAGTGCAGTGGGGCCTGTCACTGTCATGCTCAAGGGTAAACCAGGTATAAGGCTTATCTCTCCCAGCCTCTGGTCTGCAGGTATGATGAGGACAAAGGCAGAACACACAATCATTATCACAAGTGTATATTATTTGATCTTTCTGGGAGTACCACGTTAGACTGGAAGCCAAAATTACTGTTAAATTCGTCTAGCCGCCCCGAGTCCTGAACCCACCCACCCAAGCAGCCCCTCTTCCTTCCTATCCAGCTGGCTGACAGCCAGTCAGATCAAATCCATTTAACGCCATCACAGGTTGCCCTTTGGTCCCTGGCCTCCAGTGCTGAAAATTGCTACTGTGCAAATGCCCTTCATGTAACGGTCCAACTGTGTCACATGTAGTCAGCTACCTTCATAGACTCAGGCAGGTGATTTTGTACTCTCTCCCACACCGTACATTGAGGAGGCACACCATTTTTACGACAGATTAGAGATTCCAGGTTCCTAGCTCTGCCGCTCTCTTCTCATCCCCAGCCATTCTCTCCGCACCACTACCCCCGTAGCTCACAACAGATGACTATCGATGTCTTCCCCCGCTGCCGCTGCCGTCAAGGCCGGGCCAGGTGCTCCTCTATCTCTGGGAGAGAAGGGAGGGAATGGAGAGAGAGGGGAAGGGGAAGATGTTGAATTTCATACCTCACGGCTCCTGATTTAACCAGGTCTGGAGGTAACGTTGACAGACAGGCCGACTACCCAGGAGAGGGGCGAGGAGGGGGATGGGGAGGCAGAGGTGGCCCCTGTTTGAGAGGGTCAGCTTGATGTAACATTATAGCTAGCGGTGTAGTGGAGGGTAAACGCAGGTATACCCATTTATTTTTCAGTGGGCATTGTGTATGCTCACTTCTTAATCCCCATGATGCCTGTCATAGTAGTGTAGCGGAGGTATACGCCATATCAATTAACAAGGCTGATGGAGCAGATCAGAAGGTTTAGCTTAAAATGTTGATCAACTATTATTTCTTCACATTTTCAGCGCAGCAATGTGCACGCGGCAGTAGGCTTGCGCAGAAATGTTCCTAAACGCAATTTGCAGAAAACGCATTCTAAAATGCACACGCAAGTGGTTTCATGGACAGAGATGGAAATATCAATTAGAAATGTAGAGAGAATGTAGATCTAAAGATGCAACAACGATCATGGGTCACTAATATGTCTTGGTTAATGCCTGCTAGACAATGAAAGGAAGTGTAAAGAAAACGAATAGAACAGGAGAATGCAAATGAGGAAGTCTTTATAAAAAATAATTGCTTCCACATTTCGACGGTGGGATTTTGGCTATAGGCTACTTTCACGTAAGGTAAGACGTCTTTATAAAATAACATGAAGTAAAACGTCCAGGTTTCAAACAATTAAGGAACAGGAAAAACAGCGACGCTAACCGTCTTCTGGTAGATGAAAATGGTTTCCTAAAAACCTGCTCAATTAAATGTCAACTGCAAAGTAGACTATGCCTACCTGGCAGAATGATATAATGATTATTTGCATTAATCCAGTGGCCAATTGTTTTGCAAACTCTATCTAATGTGCAACAGTGTTTTCGCTAACCAAACAGTGCTAGGTGCCTGCACACTTCAATTAAAGGGTAACTGCACACAAAAAAAATCTACATTTCATAGACCTCAAAGGTCCTCCTGATGTGGTTTAAGCATTGGTGTGGACTTTGAACATCCGATTGTGTTGTTTTTCTATTAAAAAAAGTGCGAAACCTGTGCAATTTCTCATTTAACAGCCTCGTTTATCTATTTCAATAATAGACCTACTATTAGCCTATTTGCACGGTACAGCTTGGGTTGGCCTGACTGTTAGAGACCAATACGGGATTTATCCATTTAGGTCATTTAGTGTATGTCACCGTTTCTCACACAATTTTTCACACTTTCCTTCGCTGGGTGGGCCGATAGATTTTTTTGTTTTGTGTTCAACATTGGGCTATAACCACTTCCTCCAGGCACCGCTACACCACTGATTATAGTGGCGGTGGTACCAAAGCCAAAATACAACATATGTTCATTAAATCATATACCTAAAACGGAACGCAGCTATCTTAGGGCTCACAGGAGAGCAGAAATATCTGGATACAGCAGAGCCACTTATCAAGTATCACTATCAAACCCCCACCTATCAGAGGAGAGGATACTGTTAGGTCTGACAGAGATTCATGCTCAGGCAGGCTAGACAGACACATCCCTCAGCGTCATCGGGACGCGAGGTACGTCTTGCAGAGCAGCCGTGTACGCCTCACAGTGCAAATCCATCCGTTTACCTTGTCTGGAGTTCACTTTCTTCCCCCAGTAGATTAAACTCACACTTCACCTCACCTCGCAGCACACCAATTAGCATGAAGGTACAGCGGAAATTATGTTACGTATAACTTCCCAGTGTGCAGGGTGTAAACAGTGGGGGAAAAAATCTTCGGAATACTTTTGAACTATTTACCTTGGATTACAGCCAAATTGATGTATTTTATACTCGGGACAGAATGAGACAAGTACATTGCTGTGTTGCCTTCTGAGTGTTTCCCGAAGACAGGGAATCCGCATTCAAATATTATGTGAGGTTTGGGACTGAGTAAACTTCAGTTATTTAGCCATTGAAATATTAGCAGCCATTGACAATCATGTCTAAACCCAACGGAGCGAGAATATGAGAAAAATGACTTCAGCAGGCAGCACAGCACATTACAGATAATGCTCGGAGAGACTACAATATCTCCAGTCCCAAATATACTTACTAAATGTTCCACTACAATAGATTTGATTTACTCATTCAGTCACGGGAGGCGGCTTTATGCCAGAATATTAAATGTGTCTAATAATTAAAAGCTTCTGCTGAACTTCCCTTTAATTAATCCATATGATTAATATGCCAAGGTGGCAGCTCATTGTTTACCTCTTGACAGACTATTATTGCAACAATGTAATAATCCCTATTGGCGTCCTTCCTCATAATGCATCAACAGATTACGTCGCTCTGAGGATTCCGAAAAAGCACTTCGAGAAATCATTGGAAGACTGGGGAAAACTAGATTCATCTTGTTTCTTATAAAGTTAGACATTGTCTACAGCGCTCGCCAGCATGCAGCCCCTGAGCAAGGCAGTTGACCCACTGTTCCCCCGGCGCCGAAGACGTGGATGTCGATTAAGGCAGCCCCTCCCTCCTCTCTGATTCAGAGATCCGGAAGACACATTTCAGTTGAAGGCATTCAGTTGTACAACTGACTAGGTATCCCCCTTTCCCTTTCCCTTTCCTAAAAAAACAGAAATGAGTTACCTCTGGTTCGTTCAGCCATTACCATGGGGGAAATTAATGGAGAAAGATTGGGGTTTTGGGATAAACGCCAAAACTAGGTCTGAGGATTAACACAGGCTTGGGAGATCTTATATGTTTTGTTCTATGAGATAATACCAGTCAACAGGTTTAGGAGATCTTATATGTTTTGTTCTATGAGATAATATCAGTCAGTTAACGTGGCCTTTATAAATTATGAAGCCTTTATGTTCTTCGCGTGCATTAAAAAAAATGACATAAATGCTTAAAAATTCACAAAAAGTGACATTCGCTGATGAAGATTATCTCATAGAACAAAACATATGCGATCTCAGCCTGTGTTTACCATTCATTTGCCCATAGGCTTTGACCAATGACGCATGGCAGAGAGACGCTATTGCTATTTCTCTCTATACCTTCCAGACTCTATATAGGGGGGAAAAAAACGAAGAAACAAGTGTACATATTCCATCCACTTCAGGAATATTATTAGATTTTTTTGTTATTTTTTAAATAAATCAACATATCAGATCTTTTTTTTATTTTTTACTTAACCATCACATTCCTAATCTCCTTTCAGATTCCCCTTTCTCTAGTAGAACTTTGGATCTCAAAGACTGTGTATGACGGGGAGACGTTACAGTATGCAAAGAGACCAAACAGCCTATCACCATGCTGTATCCACGCTCCAGAGATTAAAGCCCAGGAGTGGAAGGAGGCTTTATGCTTTTCGCATGGACACCTCTCAGAATTGAAACTCCTATCTGCTCGCCTTGCAATAGACTACCGGTTCCCCCATCGTTGCAGAAAGTTAATTTGAAAGTTAATATATCTGCCTATTGCCATCGCCCAAAGCAACGGGCGCGGAACTGAGCCTGTATCCTGTCATAGAAAATGACAGAGCACATCATGTGTACGGTATATAGTGTGTGTGAAGTCTGAGTGGCACTGACAGTACGCTTCAGAGTTAAATGTATGGTAACTATAGCTCTGTTTAAAGGGTGAAAACTCTTGGAAGATTACATGTGATATTAACACAGTTCTTGATCCTTCGAACACAAATACGACATCACAAATTCATGTTTCGGTGGAAAATAAAGGAACACGATTCTACTACAAATACAGGTTTGCCTCAAAAAAAAACTTTCAACATGCTCTTGAAGCACACAGCAGTGTGCATTTCTATGCATGAATTCTCATATTGTTATCCCAAACTCAATGACATGTATCCAATATCTGAAAACTGCCTGCATCATTCTCAGAGACAACATACGCAGTATTTTGGTCACAACTCTGTAACCAAATACACAAGCACACCAGAGCAATCCTTGCATTAGTCAATAAACCAATCCATCAATGTTAAGTACAGTGACAAAAAAAAGCCACAGACCTACAGATACACACACAAGCCCACACGAGCACTCCCCTCCACACACACACACAAAGCCTATCCCTCCGAGCCATCCTGGAGCGGAGTACCTTTGCGCTCGGAGCGTTTCTTGCGTCTCCTCTTGAACCTCCTCCGGATCAAGCAGTAATAGGCCCCCGCGGCCCCCATGGCCTGGGAGCCATCCAGAAACAGAGCCATGCCTAACAGGGCTGCCCTGTTGCCCCGAGGCAGTCCTTTTGCCCCCTAGGCTGCCCTGTTGCCCCTAGGCTCTCTTTAGCCTAGAGAGTCTAGGAGGCACTGCACTTCCCCACCCTCTCTCACTCTGCTAAGTACTGTACAGGCACCAGGCGCAGACCCTCCCTCCGCCTGTCTGTCGTTCACACCCTCAGATGTCATGAGCTTTGCCAGCCGGTACTTTTATATGAATGACATAAAACTAACAAACGTCACTCCAGTGGTAGCCAATCTCGCCCTCTCCTTACGGACCCTCGTGATCTGAGGAGACACATGTCACAGTCACACACATACACACACACCTGGCCCCATCCAATGACGCTCACCTTCAGATGGCCAACAAATGCCATCTAAGAAATAGAAACATTGATTCATACTGATTCAAAGGACCTATATTGTCCCATTGCTGTCACGGTGACACAGTTACCCCCGTGTCACATTCAGGTATTCAGGGCAGGTGGAAACTAATTTCCACAGGCACACTCTATGGACACATAGCTGGCTCTCAGCGTACGTTTCCCTGTGTCAGCAGCCCAAGACTCCATTCCACCAGTCCAGACCTCTCTAATCCTGGGGGTAATTATTGTCTTGACATGCACCAGTGGCTTCCTGGCTGGGGGACTTAAGCACTCTGTATTGTAGAAGCGCCACACCACTTAGTGTCCATGTCTGCCATCATTCAGGCATCAGCTAAATCTGGCCAGGGTTATTATGAAACTCCTCACCCTCATAAAGAGGGGGAGATTAGCTGTAATTGTATATTAATTATACATACAGTAAGAAAAACACAAGTAGTGCGTCGTGGGTCTCGTGAAAACACATACCAGACGGTATAACTTACTACTGGACCTCTGTCTCCCCCCAGTGAACAGTGAACGCAATCCAGATATTTTGGAACCAAAACGTGACGATAGTATCACAGAGTTTCTAAACTCAGAGGCACAACATCGCAAGACTTCCTGGGAACGTTTGCGAAACAGACCTTATAGACCAGGAAGTTCTCTCATTCAGAAGTCAAAAGATTCTACCTTACTTAGCTGTTCCTTTTCTCGAAATCTAAAGGCACAACCTAGATTATAGACAATGTCTTAAGTCGTTGAACATGTTATTTATTACTCTAACCTCATGAAAGTGGCAAACTGACACGTTTTAATTTTCGACAAAAATAACTTTATATCGAAGGAGTGCCTTTTATTTGACGGCCTGCAAATAAATAAATAAATTCTTCGCATCTTCATACTAATAGTATGCAATAACAACGCCATATGAGATACAGGTTCTCTGGCCTACACTGCCCCCCTGTGGCATGTCTTGGAGTGGTGTATCACCTCAAATGAACCAAGTCCATCTGAACAACATCACAATAGACCCATTTCCTGGTCGCGTCATGAAAAGTTGCACGCAGTTTCGAATCAGAAAGGGCCTTGTTTTACATTGAAGTGACCATGACACATCCAACGTCAGATGCAACTCACGTAAGTTAATACACTTGTACCTGTATACTGCTTGAAAATGGCAGATTTGGGCACTAATAAGCGCCTAAATTGGAACACAGTGGCTGTAGAGTAACATGCTATAAATGACGTCAGAGCTCAGGCTCTACGCATCACAGCGCTGTATGGGTTTTGACCGACAGGCGTTCTGAACTTGAGCACCGCACGCAACAAGAAGTTGCCCCCATCCCTTTCGCTAATTGGGCAACTTTTGCTAATGTTTTGTTGTCTGACTGAGGGAAATGCTGTATATTAACACTCCTGTTGTGTTCGTTTCATGTTAATTAAAGGGGTCGGTCCAAAATGACCGGCCCATTATAGCTGATTATAAATCCATAGTAATACATATATTATCACCTAATGTTGTGTTAGATCTTTTGATCAACTTGGGTTCTTGTGAACATTACACGTTTTGAACTTCTATTTGCTATTTATGGCCTGTAGGCCTCATTGACCTGAGCTCATACAACTCGTTTTTGAGTTTAAAAAAAAGCATAATGTGTGGATTATTTTGACTTGAACAAATACTCAGATGAAACACATTGTGCTATTTATCACAGAATACTTTGTGTCAAAGTTTAACATGGACTCTCTCCTCCTCATTAGGGTCATGATCAAAGATATGATCAAGAGCCTCACATAGAGTATATTGTGCTGCCACAGAATGAATTGTGAGCAAAGACCTCAAAAAAGCGTTATATACCAGAGCTGCAGAAAAGTTCTATATATTATTGAAACAATGTTGCGATTGTTTGTGAGAGTGCCAACAGGTGTGGTTCCCAAGGGGGAAAGATTCTATTAGGGAAAGGTTCTGTGGGGGTTGCCATGGAAGCCAAGAAGTGGAGTGAGGTGTGTGTGTGTGTGCTCAAACACACATGCATGTAGGGGTCTGGGAGAGAAAGTGTGTCCATCTGATGAGTGGGCATGTGCCTGAACTCAATTGTATACACTAATTGTAGTCTCACCCATTCATTTCTAATGACCGGTCATTTTTGACCGGGAACACCACAGATGTACAAAAGTTAAAATAAAACGCCCAAAAGCTCAAAATGTGTTTTATTTTGTGTTCAGATGCCCTGTGTGGACAAAATGATGATATTTTATCATGTAGCTAGTCATGTTGGCAATGGAACAAGCTTTCAAATTGTCACGTCCTGATCTGAGTTCCTTTTTTATGTCCCTATTTTTGGTCTGGGCGTGAGTTGGGGTGGGCATTCTGTGTTGTTCTATGTTTTTGTATTTCTGTGTTTGGCCTGGTGTGGTTCCCATTCAGAGGCAGCTGTTTATCATTGTCTCTGATTGAGAATCATACTTAGGCAGCCTGTTTTCTCACTATGGTTGGTGGGTAGTTGTTTTCTGTCTTTGTATTAGTTACCAGACGGAACTGTTTCGGTTGTTCTTTTTGTATTGTAGTGTTCAGTTCAGTTTTATAAAATGACGAACACTTACCACGCTGCATATTGGTCCGATCCTTCCTACTCCTCCTCAGAAGAGGAGGAAAACCGTTACACAGATGATGCCCAACTGACCCAGATTGCGATTTGTAATGGGCCGTTTTCTCGATTGCGTAAACAACAAAAGTAAATGTGTGATGGGGGGGTGCAGGGTTGTGTTCCTAACAAAACATCTACTGTACAAGTGTGCTTGCTCTAGTTCCTCCACGGCACAGCTAGGAGACCTCAAAAAAGCACCCAAAGACTATTCTTTGAGTCATAAAAGGGCAATGAAATTACACGGGCACACTTTGGAGAAGCGTGTGGCCACCTCTAACTAAAACCCTTAGTCCTCTCACTCAAACCCTTGTCGTTTGTTTGTCTTATGTTGCACCGACCCCTCATTTTCCAGGGATATTCTCATCATGTTACTGAATGTATCCAGAGTATTTTCGGACTTTGTTATCAACAAATGTGGCAAAAAGTACAGCAAATGTAAAACGCACATCAAATCGACAGTGTAACGTTCGGACTCGGTCTCATGTGGGTCCTCAACTTTGCTCTATTCATTTCCCCGTAATCTCCCAAACGATTCCCTTTCTATTGCGTGCATGCTTATGCATTTCATATTTCTTCTGTAAGAAACATGTCAATGTATTCCCATCCAATTCCCACAAGTCTAAAGGGTTAACAAACACGTAATAAGATGGCCATCCTCTGCAACATTTTTTACTTAACTAGGCAAGTCAGTTAAAGATCAAATTCTTATTTACAATTACGGCCTAGGAACAGTGGGTTAACTGCCTTGTTCAGGGGCAGAACGACAGATTTTTACCTTGTCAGCTCTGGGATTCGATCTAGTATCCTTTTGGTTACAGGCCCAACGCTCTAACCACTAGGCTACCTGCCGCCCCACATTGCAGATGTCTACGGATAATTGGTTACCTAGCAAACCAGCGAGGCAAGGTAAAATATCTCAAATAGAGCTAGAAAAAGCCAGAAGAAGAATATACTTGTTGAGCATAGCTAATCAGTCTTATGTCTTTACATGGCAATCATTCACTCACTGCTAAGTTTTGTCAAGGTCCCGACATCAGTGTATAGCTACTCTGCTACAGGGATTTATGATGCTAGCATTTTTTTAATTTTATTTAACCTTTATTTAACCAGGTAGGCTAGTTGAGAACAAGTTCTCATTTACAACTGCGACCTGGCCAAGATAAAGCAAAGCAGTGTGAACAGACAACAACACAGAGTTACACATGGAGTAAATAATAAACAAGTCAATAACACAGTAGAAAAAAAGTAAAAAAAGAGTCTATATACATTGTGTGCAAAAGGCATGAGGAGGTAGGCAAATAATTACAATTTAGCAGATTAACACTGGAGTGATAAATGATCAGATGGTCATGTGCAGGTAGAGATACTGGTGTGCAAAAGAGTAGAAAAGTAAATAAATAAAAACAGTATGGGAATGAGGTAGGTCAAATGGGTGGGCTATTTACCGATGGACTATGTACAGTTGCAGTGATCGGTTAGCTGCTCAAGCATGCACACGTATGTATGACTTAACATGACATTTGCTTGTAAACAAAATATTTCTCTATATAGGTTGGCTATACAATGCCAAAGTCGGGACACAAACACTTTTTTTATTATCCATTTTGTATTTATATATATATATATATTTAAATGGCTATTGTGTTAATCCATAGAGAAAATGACAACAGATATGTGGCCTGAGCATGGCCGGTCCTAGCCGTTTTGCCACCCTAGCATGGCAAAAAAAACTGCAGCCCCTACTAGAATAGTCCTAGGAAGAAAAATGATTACTTTGAAAAGACACCTAAAATATGTATTTTTCTAGATGTTGGAAGTCAGGTTCACTTTAGGTTCTGAATTAAAGGTGAAAATACGTATTTTTCGGGGCATTGAAATCAGGTTAATTTTCAGTTCTGAATGAAGTTGAAAAGACGTCATTTATATACATGTGTTTGAGCCAAATCAAGACTGGTCCAGACCGGACAAAATCTGAACCAAAAATAGACGCCTATGATTGGGTTCAGATCTGATCCGGACCGGACCAAAAACCAACGTCCTTGGACGTGCAAATCAAGGCCGGTCTGGAATGCACCAAAAAAAGAAATCCGGACAGGACAAAAAAATGACATCAGTGTCAGTCCGTGCTTACTGAGGTATAGCCTACGGTGTCGCCTGAAATTGAATTTTAGGAATGCCCATCTATGTGGGAGGCCTAACCTTTTGTAAAACACCAAAAAAAGAAGACAAAAATGGACGGCCGATCGGGTCAGGATTAAAAAAAGACATTTAAAAGACAGAGTGTAGTCTACCATGTTGGCCACAATGGCATTTTATGAATGCCCATCCATGTGGTAGGCCCACCGTTTGTAAAACAGGCCGTTGCCTTGGCTTTATTAGTCCTGATTCCTGTGACCTGATCAATTTGGCTATTAAAGCTCTGAAAATCAGCTACATTAACCTATTTGCAATGTGTTTACACAGCGGGAAATGTAGCAGGATTTTTCACATTTTCACTGTGATCAGCTTGTTAAAAAGGTACGGATACAAAACTTGAAACCACTGATCATGACAATTAAGCCCATGGGGTCCAAACTCCTGGACAGCGGTTGTGAGTAGCCTGCTTGTCCATTCCATATTGTCCATTTCACTTTGACCTGTCCTGTTTTTAGGATATACTGTTTGTCAACATGTCCGCGCATTTTATATTTGATTGGGCGCCATGTAGGTTAGGCGATTTGATCTGAGAAACCTACACGATGTAGACGTTTCCGTCTCATCACATTGTCTTCCATTTCATCTCCAGCCTGTTGGCTACAGAAAAGGCCACATACTCTTTGCTTTATTTTCCACATGATTTATGTTACATTTTTTGTTGTTGTTGATGGAACGTTGTTAGGAGCAGCGATGCATCTCCCCGACAGCACTCTGGAGAGGCACGCTGGGAATGGACAAGATAAATATGTTGCGTCCCTGACTTTGACAAAGCGGACACTGCTTATCACAGGGCGGCATCAGCGCTCACCTAAAAAGCCCAAGTGACACTGGTTGAGAGAATTTGTCATTGTTTTGGGGGCAGAATTATGTGTTGATGGAGGTGCGTCCTGGTCAGTTTAACTCAGAAAATCCTGCCATAGGCATCCGCCTAATCCTGCCTAAAGAGCAGGCCGGCCCTGGGCCCGAACATGGAATCAAATGACAAAACGGGTCACCCACCTGGTTTATACCTGCTGAGCGCTCTGGGTGTACTTGGTGGATCCAGTGATCTGAAAAAGCAATTAAAACAGTATGTAAACCTCCTGTACAGTTCAAACTGCCAAGACTTTGCAGTCCTCCGGCTGTGGTAACAGTGGACACATCAACAGATCACGTAGTAGCATCAAACAACCGCTAGATGGAACTCTTGAACTACTCACATTTTTAGTTAGCAAGCGCTTTCTATTAGAGCCCAACCTCTGACAACACAGCACTGAATAGCCCCACGCCACAGTAGGATAATTCAGTAAGTACTCTATCCTGTTGAGAATGCACTGTAACAGACAGAGTTCACATGAAGGGCTGTGATGACGATCCGAAGTGGACACACTAGGAGGGTGAGCGTATGGACTCCGCTCCCTGCTTGGTTGGTCAGTGTGCCACGGGGTCGGTCTGACTTGACAGTGGAGCTGCCTCTAAACCCAACCTGAAACTACAGGCCAGAAATGAACTAAGTACTGGACAGAATTACACTCTCCCCTTATCCAATATCAACAGAGTTACAGCCTACTCTGGCAGCCCACAGAACTCAGTCAAAGTAACAATTGTAGGTGCAGGGAGCCTGGGCCGGCCAACAAGAACAATTGAACAGTCCATGGGTATTATGGTGACATGGTACCCTCACGCGTGTTCTAAGTGTGTGTGCATCTTATTCAAAACAGCTGAATTTAATTCAAGGGCACAGATGCTGGACATCACAGAGACACACTCCCTTCGACACGCCACAACTTCCTCTACAGCTGCAGGCATTCACAGCTCCAGAATAACGCTAGCGCGGCCCTCCGTTCCTACATAGACCGACTGCACGCCCCATTCCAAAACGGCAGCTTCACTTACAGCACAACGGTTTGTGCCATGGTTCAGACGTTCAAGCAGTACGCACTCTCGTGTTCTCCTGGCCTTTGTCAACATCAACATGTACTAACTGCTTTACTTAAAACAGCCCCGAATCTCCTGTTTGCCTCGATTCATCGTAGATCATTCCAGGTCATTCCTCAAAATATTTCTTCATGACAATGCCATGGTGAAGCGTTCACACATGCATTGCACAGATAGCAATCTGCGGATAAGTGGTGAGGAAGAAAAGGCCCCCTATAGCAAACTGCCCTGCTCTTTCCCCTGCTTCACCCTCCTATCTGCATGCAGGTCTCATCAATACAGCTTCATCCGTTACTGGTGTCAGCTGCATCATTTCTCTCATAATGCTAGGGACTAGGGACAGGGGAGTAATCAGCCCATTCCACATACAACCCACTCCGAGGCTCTGGGGTTACGTCCCAAACGGCACCCATCCTACTCCCTACCTAGTGCACTAGTTTTGGTGTAACACAGTTTTCTTGACCCCTCCTCCCCGCACAAGGTTAGACCCCCACAACCTCCATAAAAAAAATAATGTGGAATGCGTCAGCCAGACTTGCATCGATGATGGTCTTTCTGTGGTACCAGGGCATGTATAGCCTATAGTCTTTGCTTTAGGCATTTTACATTTACATTATTGTCAATTAGCAGACGCTCTTATCCAGAGAGACTTACAGCAGTGAGTGCGTACAGCAGTGAGTGCGTACAGCAGTGAGTGCGTACAGTAGTGAGTGCGTACAGCAGTGAGTGCGTACAGTAGTGAGT
This sequence comes from Oncorhynchus keta, assembly GCF_023373465.1. NCBI lineage: Eukaryota > Metazoa > Chordata > Actinopteri > Salmoniformes > Salmonidae > Oncorhynchus > Oncorhynchus keta. The sequence goes on along the minus strand of NC_068457.1, from coordinate 11,023,310 downwards.
GCGTACAGTAGTGAGTGCGTACAGCAGTGAGTGCGTACAGCAGTGAGTGCGTACAGTAGTGAGTGCGTACAGCAGTGAGTGCGTACAGTAGTGAGTGCGTACAGTAGTGAGTGCGTACAGCAGTGAGTGCGTACAGCAGTGAGTGCGTACAGTAGTGAGTGCGTACAGCAGTGAGTGCGTACAGTAGTGAGTGCGTACAGCAGTGAGCGCGTACAGTAGTGAGTGCGTACAGTAGTGAGCGCGTACAGCAGTGAGTGCGTACAGTAGTGAGTGCGTACAGCAGTGAGTGCGTACTTTAACTATTGGATCAATATTTTAATGGCAGGCCAATTTGGTGATTCTTTTTCTCATGTTAAGCCTAACATTTCGCGAAGCTATACATGGTTTCGCAAAGCTGCCATGATTTAATGAAAGGACTTGTTCAGTAATTAAAGTTAGAAATTCAAACATTGCAGATTGTATTTTTTTGTTAGATACAACAGCATACTAATCAGCAACCAATATGTTTTGATTTGCTTGAGCCCTTAAGAACTGTTATCCACTAAAGACGATCTGTCTGCATCTGCCAATTCATTTCCTGTCCCGTATCCTGATTAACTATATAGGAAGCTCTGGGACAAGTCATCTCTTTCCGTAACGTGTTGAGGCCGGAAGATAAGGGGAAGGCGCGAGGCTCAATTAAAGAGGTTACAGAACTGCTGTATTTGAATCACCACTCCCTTCTTCCCAGTTTCCCTGATGTTGCTACGGCAATCTAGCTGTTTTTTTACCATTTACCATCGCTTTCTAAACTAAAACTCGTCTGATATGTGCTTTTGAACCCCTGAATAAACTCCACTCAATCCACTGGCACCGTCGGAGCCTTTACCACAGCATTTGTTCTCCCGTATCCCCTTACTTTCAATCGATGATTTCTATTTCAAGGCCTGAGGCACTTTGATCAGTCACATTCTTGACGCCCAAGAAACAAATACTTAACCTCCTGGCGCATATGGAAATGAAAATGGTTTAATGAAGGACTTTTTTTGAGGATAAAAAGGGCTGCGCCAGTGGCTCTGGTCAAAAGTAGTGCACCACAAAGGGGATAGGGGGCCATTTGGGACAAAGCCCAGAGGGCAGGTTACTCAGGCAGAACCACATGTGCTGAGGGTAATTTGGTACACCAGTGATTCTATTTGATGTTTTATGGTGCCTGATGTTTAGGGTAATTTCCCTATGCAGAGAGAGAGACTGTGTGACAATGGTTTGAAAACTCAGTGTGTTAAGACAGAGTATTGGTATAATTTACAGAGTCCATAGTGCATCTAATTGCCAAGGAAATATGACAAAAATAATAAAAGCACATTTTGTGGGAGCCACATGCAAATATTCCTGCACGAGCTCTATTTAAAAAAAAAGAAAGACTGGATATCTCCTCACTGAATCATGCAGAGAAAACAAACATTCCCACAGTCTAATGTTTGAGAGGAGCACACAGTGTAACGAGTGTGATGAGAGTCAGATAGCATGTTCAGAGAGTGCGTGTTTTAATAAAGAAAACACAACATAATAAGAAACACGAACAACGCACAGACATGACACAAGAACAGAAACAATGGCGCCTGGGGAAGGAACCTGAGGGAGTGACATATATAGGGAAGGCAATCTGGGAAGTGATGGAGTCCAGGTTATTCTGATTACGTGTAGGTGCGCGTGACGATGGAGACAGGTGTGTGCCATAACGAGCAGTCTGATGACCTAGAGGCTGGAGAGAGAGCACACGCGACACACAGTCTCTTTCTGAGCGTGGACCTCGTTAAGGGCTGATAGAGCTATCATTGTCCACAACCAGACCACAGAATGAGAGTGAATGAGAGGAGGAATGACATTTTTGTAGGTAGAAGGTTGCTGTGAACAACGCACTTACATATTGTATTGTGTGTGTGTATTGTGAGACGAAGAACCTATGGATCTTCCCCCCCTTCTTCCTGAGGGGAGTTCACTTCCTCCCTCGTCTGTTCCGACCCCTTGTCCTGTACGGCCCCCTCACGCTCCAGGGCACTTGTCCAAACTCTTCCAGTTGTATGCCTCTTGAATGAGCAGGGCAAGCCCATCATCACATCAACACAACTCATGTATGGGAATCAAAACAAATTCCTGCCGCGCAATAGTGAGACATTTACATACATTACATTTAAGTCATTTAGCAGACGCTCTTATCTAGAGCGACTTACAAATTGGTGCATTCACCTTATGACATCCAGTGGAACAGTCACTTTACAAGTGATGTTGATCTAAATCTTTGGGGGGTGAAAAACAGTCCTGTCCTAGGTATTCTCTTTTAAAGAGGTGGGGCGGAGCACGGAGACGGTCAAGGGCACGGAGCACGGAGCAAACGAGCACATGGACATTGGTAATGAGCAATCGAGCATGGAGCACGGAGCAAGGAGCACGGAGCACGTAACGTTAAGGAGCAAGGAGAAAAGCAAAGAAATGCTCCGGAGCAAGCGACCAGTGTCCGAGTGCTTTGTTTTTGAAAAACAGTCCTGATGTTGAGGGAATATGTCAATGGTGGCTCTATGAGCAGAAGACACGTTTTCTTGATTTAGTGTCTAAGGCCATTTCTATTTCATGACATTGACGTTACATTAACGTTACATTGACATTGTTGTAATGAGCAATCTTTTCACTGTTAAATATTGGGGCTCAATGGAAACTTAGACTGTAGCCTATGTAATGTTAGGTTAACCATTTTTGGAGGAGAGTTGAAACATTAAAGAAATGCTCCTAAAAAAGTACTTTAGCGACTGCAATCTGCAGTTAAGCGGTCACCCAAAACCTCTGAGGGATGGGACTGGTAAAAATGTGAGCTTTGGATGCAGGGACTGCCCATCTTTGATCAAAATGATAGTTTAAACCATGTTTTAAGGCTATACACTGGCGCAGTGGTCTGCACTGCATCTCAGAGCTAGAGGTGTCACTACAGACACCCTGGTTCGAATCTAGGCTGCATCACAACCGGCCGTGATTGGGAGTCCCGTAGGGCGGTGCACAATTGGCCCAGCGTTGTCCGGGTTTGGCTGGTGTAGGCCGTCATTGTAAATAAGAATTTGTAAAGGTAAAATATGTGTTTTTTTAAAACACAGTGTTTGTTTTTCAACTACATTGTTTACGAACAAAGGAGTAAAACAAGTTTTTATTTTGGGTTCTGATTGGGTAAGACAATTTTACTAGGCTCATGAGGAATTTATAAGTTATATTCTTCAAAAACCTATTCTTCAAAAATTTACATTTATTCCTAGTAAAAATTCCCTGTCTTATGTCAGTTAGGATCACCACTTTATTTTAAGAATGTGAAATGTCAGAATAATAGCAGAGAGAATGATTTATTTCAGCTGTTATTTATTTCATCACATTCCCAGTGGGTTAGAAGTTTACATAGACTCAATTAGTATTTGGTAGCATTGCCTTTGAATTGTTTAACTTGGGTCAAACGTTTCGGGTAGCCTTCCACAAGCTTCCGACAATAAGTTGGGTGAATTTTGGCCCCTTCCTCCTGACAGAGCTGGTGTAACTGAGTCAGGTTTGTAGGCCTCCTTAATCTCACATTCTTTTTAAGTTCTGCCCACACATTTTCTATAGGATTGAGGTCAGGGCTTTGTGATGGCCATTCCAATACCTTGCCTTTGTTGTCCTTAAGCCATTTTTCCACAACTTTGGAAGTATGCTTTGGGGTCATTGTCCATTTGGAAGAACCATTTGCAACCAAGCTTCAACTTCCTGACTGATGTCTTGATATGTTGCTTCAATATATCCACATAATTGTCCTCCCTCATGATGCCATCTATTTTGTGAAGTGCCCAGTCCCTCCTGCAGCAAAGCACCCCCACAACATGATGCTGTCACCCCCGTGCTTCACGGTTGGGATGGTGTTCTTTGGCTTGCAAGCCTCCCCCTTTTTCCTCCAAACATAACGATGGTCATTATGGCCAAACATTTCTAGTTTTGTTTCATCAGATCAGAGGACATTTCTCCAAAAAGTATGACCTTTGTCTCCATGTGCAGTTGCAAACCGTAGTCTGGATTTTTTTTATGGCAGTTTTGGAGCAGTGGCTTCTTCCTTGCTGAGCGACTTGTTTTACTGTGGATATAGATACTTTTGTACCTGTTTCCTCCAGTATCTTCACAAGGTCCTTTGCTGTTGTTCTGGGATTGATTTGCACTTTTCGCTGTCACGCCCTGACCTTATATCTTTGTTTTTCTATATATTTTGGTTAGGTCAGGGTGTGACTAGGGTGGGTACTCTAGTTTTTGTATGTCTAGGGGTTTTGTATGTCTAGGAGGTTTTGTATGGCTATGTTGGCCTGATATGGTTCCCAATCAGAGACAGCTGTTTATTGTTGTCTCTGATTGGGGGATCATATTTAGGTAGCCATTTACCTCATTTGTGTTGTGGGATCTTGTCTATGTGCACATCAGTAGCTTCACGTTTCATTTGTGTTTTGTTTGGTGAGTTTCAGTTTAAAATTATGTGGAACTCTACTCACTTCATCTCTAGGAGACAGAACGCGTCTCCTTCCTGAGCGGTATGACGGCTCAGGTACCATGGTCCCATGGTGTTTATACTTGCATACTATTGTTTGTACAGATGAACGTGGTACCTTCATGCGTTTGGAAATTGCTCCTAAGGATGAACCAGACTTGTGAAGGTCTACTTATTTTCTGAAGTCTTGGCTGATTTCTTTTTGATTTTCCCATGATGTCAAGCAAAGAGGCACTGAGTTTGAAGGTCGGCCTTGAAATACATCCACAGGTACACCTCCAATTGACTCAGATGATGTCAATTAGCCTATTAAAAGCATCTAAAGCCATGACATCTCTTTCTGGAATTTTCCAAGCTGTTTAAAGGCACAGTCAACTTAGTGTATGTAAACTTCTGACCCACTGGAATAGTGATACAGTGAATTATAAGTGAAATAATCTGTCTGTAAACAATTGTTGGAAAAATTACTTGTCATGCACAAAGTAGATGTCCTAATTGATTTGCCAAAACTATAGTTTGTTAACAAGACCTTTGTGGAGCGGTTGAAAAACGAGTTTTAATGACTCCAACCTAAATGTATGTAAACTTCCGACTTCAACTGTATATTCTGCAAAGCTACATCTGAAATACTGCATTGCTTCAACAGTAAAAAACGAAATATATCTATGTTTTATTGTCACATACACTGGATAGGTCAGGTAAAATGTGTTGTTTTATAGGGTCAGCCATAGTAGTATAACGCCTCTGGAGAAAATTAGGGTTAAGTTCCTTGCTAAAGGGCACAACGACAGATTTTTCACCTTGTCGGCTCGGGTATTCAAACCAGCGACTTTTCGGTTACTAGCCCAACGCTCTAAAGCTTCTATAACAGCATTATATTGTCATTGATAATACACTACCATTATGTCTGGTGTAATCATCATAGGACAGGCCCACATACATATCCGACTGTACAGACGATACATGCCTAATCGATTGTTCATACACTGTAACGGAAATCTGTAATTTATGTGTGCCTTGTAAGAGGCTATATTTGTTGCACCCGTGAGTGAGAATACTGTACCAATTAAACTCCTATCAGTTTGTATAGGGGACATAATGTGTCACGACTTCCACCGAAGTCGGCTCCTCTCCTTGTTCGGGGGCGGCGGTCAGCGATCGACGTCACAGGCTTTCTAGTCATCGCCGCTCCATTTTTTCATATCCATTTGTCTTGTCTGGTTTTCATACACACCTGGTTTTTCATTTCCCCAATCAATCTAATTGTATTTAACCCTCTGTTTCCCATGTTTTTTTTGTGTCATTGTTTTCATGTCATATGATGTTCTTTAGCGCTTTACTTTATTGTTCCGTGTTTTTGAGCATTTTTGTTGTGCTCCCGTTTTGGAACTTTAATAAAGTGCACTTTATTTATCATACTCTGGTCTCCTGCACCTGACTTCGCCTTTAGACACACCTTGACATAATGGAGTGGCAGCAAGTCTTAAACCTTAAATGGCTGAGCATTTTCCCATGTTCTATTTTGCCCTGTAGTTGCTGCAAGTTTGGAAGCCTTCATTAAGGCCTCTAGAAGTGGCATCAAATATTCTTGACTATGGTGTAATGTGTAAACACTTCACCTAGCAGCTAACCTGCTTGCCCCAATCGCTTGTAATTACAGTAAAATACTGTGAAATACAAACCCTTCCCTCAATGAATTTCATTCATCCATTCATTCATTCATTCATCCATTCCGATTAAGGTAGCGTTTACTTTTTTTTACAGTATCATTACAGTCAATGTTACAGTATTGTACAGTGTGTAATTACACAGTACTTGTTTTGATACCCTATTTATATTACAGTAGGTGTACTGTAATATGAAATACAACATTTTACTTGCCACCAAGCTGCCTGTAAACTACTGTGAAAATCATGATAACCCCTTTAGTGTAGGATAACGTCCATGACCGATTCAAGGCAACACAGTAAGGGTGATGCTTGCCCTGCACACTATATCTCTATAGTGCACAGATCAGCATGTTCCTATCAGGGTGGGGCCCACGGGGCCAGATGGCGCTTCTCCTGGTTTCTCTGCATTTAATCTGTTTTCCAAAATCATTTCCAAGAGAGGAGATTAAGATGCAGGGGATTATATTACTGGGCCTCCTGTATGAAGGATGAGCACCTGCAGTGGGGGGATGGAAAAATAAAATAATCCACACCGAAATCAATCATCTGCCCTGAAGATATAATAGAGGAGATCCAAGAGAGAGGATGCTCGCCCCACTGCATCAGAATGCCTTAACATCCTGGTTGCTCATATTTAAACGATTAGGTGGAAAACGGTGTGGCCAATAGCCATCACTCCTAATCTGTGATACCCGGAATAATGAATAGAGTGGGAACTGAAAGCACGGTATACCTTTTTTATTCAACTTCCCAGAGCTATTTTATACAACGCCAGAAAAACCTCACCGACAGGCCTCTGAATTGATGTTAATGTCACCTTTCTGTGTTTATATCCTTTCTTTATTCTTGTGATCTTTCCTCTCCGAGTTCACCAACCATCAGGGTTAAAAACATGTCCTGCAGGGGGCAGGGAGTACAGTACACATTCTTCTTCACCTCACAGCTGGTGGAGATGTTTTACCTTTAACCGTTTACTGCAGCGGGCTACAACAGGGCCACACGGAGTGATTCTCGGTAGTCTTAAATAAATCTACTTTGAAACAAAAGTGTAAACCTCACACACATGGTTATGGGTTTAAAAGCCTGTACCATGTCAGATATATAGAGTTTAAATGTATTACATTTTGAGTTTGCGTCCTAATATTATACTTTATATACATCACGGAAGACTGAAATATAACAAAACCGTTTGACTTAGAAACACCAGATTTTCTGCGTTACATTTTTTTGTTTTGTTTATTAATTATGAAAAATATTTGGTCATTTGACTGCAGGAAAGGGCTACTTGGTGAGACAAGGTACTGCTACTGACCTGACCTCTTGACAAATGCCTTCTGACAAACATTACGTAGTATGGGAGGTCTGAGTTCTTGGTCTGCATTCACGCCGTCAAAAGGCTGCATTTACACAGACAGCCCAATTCTGATTCTTATTTTTTTTCAGTAATTGGTCTTTTGACCAATCAGACAAGCTCTGAAAAAGATCTGACGTGAAAAGATCTGATGTGATTGGTCAAAAGTGCGGTTAGTGTAAAAAAAATCATCGGAATTGGGCTCTTTGTAAACGCAGCCTACGAGTATTGCTGATGTAGATCAGGTTTCCCCTGTTCAGATAATCTTATTCATTATGATCTAAGAAAGTCACCACTCCTACTCTGAGACACTTTATAAAAAGCTTCTGACTTGTGCTCCTTCTCAAACCCAAAAGGAAAGTGTCCCTTTGGAGTCATTTGACTCACTTCTGTCAATACAAACAACAGTGCTTCCACCGAGACAGATGGTTTCTAATGCAGTAAGAGACACAATGCATCGAGCGGTCCCGGTCTCCATGTAACTCTGCCGTACTCTGGGGACTCATTCACTGTCGTGGCCGTAAAGAGAAAAGCTCAGAGAAATTAAAGGGAGGTTTCACCCTGTCAGAGAGCCAGGTCATGAAATCTGCTTTGCTACAGATGTCGGGTCTTAATTTGAGCCAGTTTGCTACAGTGGGAAAATAATCCCGCAGCAACAGGAAATGTGAATTATTATGAGGATTATAATTAACGGACATCTTTGTAAGGGGTTGATACATTTTGCCCTTAGGGCAAATCAAATCTGAAATTTCAAAGTGAAAATGACAAACTTTACAAGTCTTTCTAAAACTCTAACACACCACAAATGTGCATTTCCTGCTGTGTGGGACAATTCTCAGCAACAACAGGGAGATCAAATTATGGACACAAACAAATAGAGCCTTTAACTTAATTATAAAATATTTGCCACTTAGCAGATAACTTAAAAAAAATAAAAATAAAAGTTTTAATCCAAAGTGATTTACAATAGAATAAGATCCTAGAAAAGGATGTGCTCCCATTGCTGGGAGTGTTAAGCAATCATGCAAACACGGCCCTGGACCAAGATCCATAAAACATAAAGACCTTGTCCCTTTTTCATTTCGCTTGTCTAGCAGGCGGAATTCAATATTCTTCTGGACAGACTTCACAGCTGCTAAACACTCTCTCAAGGACACGCGTGTAGAAGCAGGCAGTACGTTAGGCTACCAAGCAGGTCAGGAAAAGACCCCAGGGTGACACCACCACATCTCCAAGGGTCACCCGGAGTTCCAAATGTCCTACAGCTGTGCAAATAGCACTTAATAAAAATACACACCATGCAGAAAAATAAAGAGCGTGAAATCATGGTGGACAGATACCATGTGTGGTGTGTTATAAATCAGAAAGGGGGTTGAAGTGAGCAGCAGAATCCCCGGTGGACAGACAGATGTCTGGACAGCATACACACCCGACACGAATCAGCTCTCAGGCTGGAAAAAGTGGCTAACATCTGCTAATGTACTGCTCTGGACACTATTTACTATTTATGTCGTCTGTCTGCTGCCATGGCTCACATCTGCACTGTATTTCACACACAGACACGGACACACACACACACACACACACACACACACACACACACACACACACACACACACACACACACACACACACACACACACACACACACACACACACACACACACACACACACACACACACACACACACACACACTGGATGGGCTGGTCGTGCCAACGGAGGCAGCAGACAAAACAGGCCTCTGACACACTGACGGAGAGGAAGGGGAGTGAGACGGAGAATGGCTCTCCCATCAGGTGGGGCAGTGAAGTAGATCCACCGTCAATCCCCGAGGGACAGGCGAGTTATGTTTGTGAGGATTCAATCTGTTCTGTCAAAGCAGTCCAGCCATGTCCAGTCCAGCGTGCTACTGGACAAATGAAAGCCGACAGACAGCAGGAAAGAAAACGCTGGGAAAAAAGTGTTGTCACAAGCACAAGTACAGTAAAAAGCCTAACTTGCAAACCAGACCCAACAGTGCAGTATTCAATATCCAAAAGGTATAACTAATAAGAACATTTTCATGAATAATAAACATGATAAATGTATACAGTATATTCGAACGTATGTGGACACCTTCAAATGAGTGGATTCGGCTATTTCAGCCACGCCCGTTGCTGACGGGTGTATAAAAAATCAAGCACACAGCCATGCAATCTCCATAGGGAAACATTGAATGGCCTCACTGAAGAGCTCAGTGACTTTCATCGTGGCACAGTCACATAATTACACCTTTTCCAACCAATCAAAGTCAGTTCTGCCCTGCTAGAGCTGCCACGGTTAACTGTAAGTGCTGTTATTGCTAAGTGTAAAGGTCTAGGAGCGACAACGACTCAGCCGCGAAGTGGTAGCCCACAGAAGCTCACAGAACGGGACCGCTGAGTGCTGAAGCGCGTAAAAATCGTCTGTCCTCGGTTGGAACACTCACTACCGATTTCCAAACTGCTTCTGGAAGCATCGTCAGCACAAGAATGCCAAGCGTCGGCTGAAGTGGTTCAAAGCTCGCCTCCATTGGACTCTGGAGCAGTGGAAACGCGTTCTCTGGAGTGATGAATCACGCTTCACCATCTGGCAGTTCCGTTTATATTTTTGTTCAGTATATATATACAGGATCAGTTCCAATACCATATTTACAATGTGCTGGGATACTGGATCTATAGAGGTAGTTAGGGGTAAGGTGAGTAGGCAACAGGATATACGATATACAGAGTAGCAATAGCTTGTATGTGAGTGGGTGTGTGTGTGTAGAGTCAGTATAAATGTACACTACCGTTCAAAAGTTTGGCGTCACTTAGAAATGTCCTTGTTTTTGAAAGAAAAGCACATTTTTTGTCCATTAAAATAACATAAAATTGATCAGAAATATAGTGTTGACATTGTAAATGACTATTGTAGCTGGAAACGGCTGATTGTTTATGGAATATCTACATAGGCGTACAGATGCCCATTATCAGCAACCATCACTCCTGTGTTCCAATGCAACATTGTGTTAGCTACTCCAAGTTTATCATTTTAAACAGCTAATTAATTGATCATTAGAAAACCCTCTTGCAATTATGTTAGCACAGCTGAGCAGCTTGACCGTATGGTACGTAAGAAGTGCCCATCAAGCCAAACCAACTTGTGGGAGGTGCTTCAGGAAGCATGGGATGAAATCTCTTTCAGATTACCTCAACAAATTGACAACTAGAATGCCAAAGGCCTGCAAGGCTGTGATTGCTGCAAATGGAGGATTCTTTGACGAAAGCAATAATTATTTCAATTTTTTTTTTAAATCATTATTTATAACCTTGTCAACATCTTCACTATATTTCCTAGTTTCGAAGTGACCCCAAACTTTTGAACGGTAGTGTATGTGCAAATGATGTGTGAGTGAGCAGGTGATGGAGTGAGTGAGTGTGCAAGCATGTAGGGCCCTATAAGTGTGCATAGAGACAGTGCAAAAATACAAATAAACAGTCAATAAAGATACAAGGTCCACTCAGTATGTGTAGCTATTTTGTTAGCTATTTATTAGTCTTATTACTTGGGGATAGACTTGATGCACTGGTACCGCTTGCCGTGCGGAAGGAGACAGAATAGTCTATGACTTGGGTGGTTCCTTCCACACCACCGGATATAGATGTCCTGGATTTCAGGGAGCTCACCCCCAGTGATGTACTGGCTCCAGTGAAATAAGAGAGGAAGTATTTGATGTAGAAACGTACAGTTGAAGTCGGAAGTTGACGTACACCTGAGCCAAATACATTTAAAAAGTTTTTACAATTCCTGACATGTAATCCTAGTAAAAATTCCCTGTCTTAGGTCAGTTAGGATCACCACTTTATTTTAAGAATGTGAAATGTCCGAATAATAGTAGAGAGAATGATTTATTTCAGCTTTTATTTCATCACATTCCCAGGGGGTCAGAAGTTTACATGCACTCAATTAGTATTTGGTAGCATTGCCTTTAAATTGTTGAACTTGGGGCAAACGTTTCGGGTAGCCATCCACGAGCTTCCCACAATAAGTTGGGTGAATATTGGCCCCTTCCTCCTGACAGAGTTGGTGTAACTGAGTCAGGTTTGTAGGCCTCCTTGCTCGCACACACTTTTTCAGTTCTGCCCACAACTGTTCTATAGGATTGAGGTCAGGGCTTTGTGATAGCCACTCCAATACCTTGACTTTGTTGTCCTGAAGCCATTTGCCACAACTTTGGAAGTATGCTTGGGGTCATTGTCCATTTGGAAGACCCATTTGTGACCAAGCTTTAACTTCCTGACTGATGTCTTGAGATGTTGCTTCAATATATCCACATAATTGTCCTCCCCCATGATGCCATCTATTTTGTGAAGTGCACCAGTCCCTCCTGCAGCAAAGCACCCCCACAACATGATGCTGCCACCCCTGTGCTTCATGGATGAGATGGTGTTCTTCAGTTTGCAAGCCTCCCCCTTTTTCCTCCAAACATAACGATGGTCATTATGGCCAAACATTTCTATTTTTGTTACATCAGACCAGAGGACATTTCTTCAAAAAGTATGATCTTTGTCCCCATGTGCAGTTGCAAACCATAGTCTGGCTTTTTTATGGCGGTTTTGGAGCAGTGGCTTCTTCCTTGCTGAGCGGCCTTTCAGGTTATGTCGATATAGGATTAGTTTTACTGTGGATATAGATACTTTTGTACCCGTTTCCTCCAGCATCTTCACAAGGTCCTTTGCTGTTGTTCTGGGATTGATTTGCACATTTCGCACCAAATCACGTTCATCTCTAGGAGACAGAACGTTTCTCCTTCCAGAGTGGTATGACGGCTGCGTGGTCCCAAGGTGTTTATACTTGCATACTTTTGTGTGTACAGATGAAAGTGAAACCTTCAAGCATTTGGAAATTGCTCCCAAGGATGAACCAGACTTGTGGAGGTCTACAATTGTTTTTCTGAGGTCTTCGCTGATTTCTTTATATTTTCCCATGATGTCAAGCAAAGAGGCACTGAGTTTGAAGGTAGCCTTGAAATACATCCATAGGTACACCTCCAATTGACTCAAATGATGTTAATTAGCCTATCAGAAGCTTCTAAAACCATTACATAATGTTTAAAGGCACAGTCAATTTTGTGTATGTAAACTTCTGACGCACTTCTGACCTGTGAATTATAAGTGAAATAATTTGTCTGTAAACAATTGTTGGAAAAATGTCTTGTGTCATGCACAAAGTAGATGTCCTAACATACTTGACAAAACTATAGTTTGTTAACAAGAAATGTGTAGAGTGGTTGAAAACGAGTTTTAATGACTCCAACCTAAGTGCATGTAAACTTCCGACCTCAACTGTAGGTAGGGATTAGGAGAAAGTGACTGGTGGCAGAATAAATAATAATACTAGTAAACAGTATGACAGCAGTATAAGTGGTGGGTGGGTGGGTGTGTGCGTGGTGGTGAGTGTCTATGTATATAAGTGTATGTGGTGGGTGTTAGCATTTTCTTTATTTTTTTATACCTAAACCAAGATAGACCACAGCCTGTCGCTTCAAATGGGAACAAATGAGCCATAGTAGGCAGAACAAGCAAAGAGGTGGGTATCATATTGGCACGTTCTAGCATGTATTTGCATATTTCCACTGGGGAACGCCTACTCTGGGAAGTGCACGTGTGCAACAACTCAATTCGCCTTTGCAATTTTTTGAAACTTTGGCAAAGGGTAAGTCAAAACTTAGTTCACTCTGTTTGTAACAGATTGTAGTTCTGGGAAGAGACAACTGTGTAGTTCTGGGAAGAGACAACTGTATTGAGATCAAATGTTTCAACGATGAGTAAATTAACAGAATGTCGGACAAAATCCATCTTGTTCGATCTTCTCCCACTGCTGGTCACTGGTTTTCCTCTCACTACTGTACTGAGCGGAAACGCCAACCAGTTGCTTCACATTGACACTGCACCAGTCAAACGTTTGGACAGACCTACTCATTCAAGGGTTTTTCTTTATTTTACTATCTTCTACATTGTAGAACAATAGTGAAGACATCAAAACTATAAAATAACACATGTAGTAACAATAAAAAGTGTTAAACAAATCAAAATGTATTTTAGATTTGAGATTATTCAAAGTAGCCACCCTTTGCCTTGATGACAGCTTTGCACTCTCTTGGCATTCTCTCAACCAGCTTCACCTGGAATGCTTTTCCAAAAGTCTTTAAGGATTTCCTACATATGCTGAGCACTTGTTGGCTGCTTTTCCTTCACTCTGCTGCTTAACCCAAAACATCTCAATTGGGTTGAGGTTGGGTCATTATGAAAGCCAGGTAATCTGATGCAGCACTCCATCATTCTCTTTCTTAGTCAAATAGCCCTTACACAGCCTGGAGGTGTGTTTTGGGTCATTGTCATGTTGAAAAACAAATGATAGTGGGACTAAGAGCAAACCAGATGGACAAACCAGATGGGCTGTCGTATTGCTGCAGAATGTTGTGGTATCCATGCTGGTTAAGTGTGCCTTGAATTCTAAATAAATCACACAGAGTGTCACCAGCAATGCACCCCCACTCCATCACACCTCCTCCATGCTTCACGGTGGGAACCACACATGCGGAGATCATCCGTACACCTGTCTCACAAAGACACAGCGGTTGAAACCAAAAATCTCAAATTTGGACTCATCAGACCAAAGGACAGATTTCCACCAGTCTAATGTCCATTGCTCAAGTTTCTTGGCCCAAGCTAGTCTCTTCTTCTTATTGGTATCTTTGCAGCAATTGACCATGAATGCCTGATTCACGCAGTCTCCTCTAAACATGTTGAGATTTGTCTGTTACTTGAACTCTGTGAACTTATCCTCTGCAGCAGAGGTAACTCTGGGTCTTCCTTTTCTGTGGCGGTCCTCATGAGAGCCAGTTTCATCATAGCCCTTGATGGTTTTTGCAACTGCCCTTGAAACTTTCAAAGTTCAAGAAATTTTCCGGATTGACTGACCTTCATGTCTTAAAGTAATGATGGACTGTCATTTCTCTTTGCTTATTTGAGCTGTTCTTGCCATGATATGGACTTGGTCTTTTACCAAATAAGGTTATCTTCTGTATAGCACCCATACCTTGTCACAACACAACTGTTTGGCTCAAAGGCATTAAGGACAGAAATTTCACAAATTAACTTTTAACAGGGCACACATGTTAATTTAAATGCATTCTAGGTGACTACCTCATGAAGCTGGTTGAGAGAATGCCAAGAGTGTACAAAGCTGTCATCAAGGCAAAGGGTGGCTACTTTGAATAACCTCATCTCAAATATATTTTGATTTGTTTAACACTTTTTTGGTTACTACGTTATTTCATAGTGTTGATGTCTTCACTATTATTCTACAATGTAGAAAATAGCAAAAGAAAAACCCAGGAATGAGTAGGTGTGTCCAAACATTTGACTGGTACTGTACATCTGTTGAAATATCTGTCTCATTGTTTTATCTGTGGTGTGTGTGTGTGTGTGTGTGTGTGTGTGTGTGTGTGTGTGTGTGTGTGTGTGTGTGTGTGTGTGTGTGTGTGTGTGTGTGTGTGTGTGTGTGTGTGTGTGTGTGCATGATAGGTGGATATACATGTAAACAGGGCTGAAAAGTGACTGGTAGCAGGAATATATAAATACGGATGGTAATATATTAATGGTAATATATACATGTAAACAGGGCTGAAAAGTGACGAGTAGCAGGAATATATACAGTGGGGCAAAGCTGTCAAAGGACACCAGAAACAGAATTGTAGACCTGCACCAGGCGGGGAAGACTGAATCTGCAATAGGTAAGCAGCTTGGTTTGAAGAAATCAACTGTGGGAGCAATTATTAGGAAATGGAAGGCATACAAGACCACTGATAATCTCCCTCGATCTGGGGCTCCACGCAAGATCTCACCCCGCGGGGTCAAAATGATCACAAGAACGGTGAGCAAAAATCCCAGAACCACACGGGGGGACCTAGTGAATGACCTGCAGAGAGCTGGGACCAAAGTAACAAAGCCAACCATCAGTAACACACTACGCTGCCAGGGACTCAAATCCTGCAGTGCCAGACGTGTCCCCCTGCTTAAGCCAGTACATGTCCAGGCGCATCTGAAGTTTGCTAGAGAGCATTTGGATGATCCAGAAGAGGATTGGGAGAATGTCATATGGTCAGATGAAACCAAAATATAACTTTTTGGTAAAAACTCAACTCGTCGTGTTTGGAGGACAAAGAATGCTGAGTTGCATCCAAAGAACAACATACCTACTGTGAAGCATGGGGGTGGAAACATCATGCTTTGGGGCTGTTTTTCTGCAAAGGGACCAGGACGACTGATCCGTGTAAAGGAAAGATTGAATGGGGCCATGTATCGTGAGATTTTGAGTGAAAACCTCCTTCCATCAGCAAGGGCATTGAAGATGAAACGTGGCTGGGTCTTTCAGTATGACAATGATCCCAAACCCACCGCCCGGGCAATGAAGGAGTGGCTTCGTAAGAAGCATTTCAAGGTCCTGGAGTGGCCCAGCCAGTCTCCAGATCTCAACCCCATAGAACATTTTTAGAGGGAGTTGAAAGTCCGTGTTGCCCAGCAACAGCCCCAAAACATCACTGCTCTAGAGGAGATCTGCATGGAGGAATGGGCCAAAATACCAGCAACAGTGTGGGAAAACCTTGTGAAGACTTACAGAAAACGTTTGACCTCTGTCATTGGCAACAAAGGGTATATAACAAAGTATTGAGATAAACTTTTGTTGTTGACCAAATACTTATTTTCCACCATAATTTGCAAATGAATTCATTAAAAATCCTACAATGTGATTTTCTGGATTTTATTTCTCATTTTGTCTGTCATAGTTGAAGTGTACCTGTGATGAAAATTACCTTCCTTCTGTTCACCTGATTTCGAATTCCTCACAATCAAATGTAGACCGCATTATCTACCAACAGAATTCTCTTCGATTATAATCACAGCCGTATATATCCCCCAAGCAGACACATCGATGGCTCTGAACAAACTTTATTTAACTCTTTGCTAACTGGAAACCATTTATCCGGAGGCTGCATTCATTGTAGCTGGGGATTTTAACAAAGCTAATCTGAAAACAAGACTCCCTAAATTTTATCAGCATATCGATTGCGCAACCAGGGGTGGTAAAACCTTGGATCATTGTTACTCTAACTTCCGCGACGCATATAAGGCCCTGCCCCGCCCCCTTTCGGAAAAGCTGACCACGACTCCATTTTGTTGATCCCTGCCTACAGACAGAAACTTAAAAAAGAGGCTCCCACGCTGAGGTCTGTCCAACGCTGGTCCGACCAAGCTGACTCCACACTCCAAGACCGCTTCCATCACGTGGACTGGGACATGTTTCGTATTGCGTCAGATAAAAATATTGACGAATACGCTGATTCGGTGTGCGAGTTCATTAGAACGTGCGTTGAAGATGTCGTTCCCATAGCAACGATAAAAACATTCCCTAACCAGAAACCGTGGATTGATGGCAGCATTCGCGTGAAACTGAAAGCGCAAACCACTGCTTTTAATCAGGGCAAGGTGTCTGGTAACATGACCGAATATAAACAATGCAGCTATTCCCTCCGCAAGGCTATTAAACAAGCTAAGCGTCAGTACAGAGACAAAGTAGAATCTCAATTCAACGGCTCAGACACAAGAGGCATGTGGCAGGGTCTACAGTCAATCACGGACTACAAGAAGAAACCCAGCCCAGTCACGGACCAGGATGTCTTGCTCCCAGGCAGACTAAATAACTTTTGCCCGCTTTGAGGACAATACAGTGCCACTGACACGGCATGCAACGAAAACATGCGGTCTCTCCTTCACTGCAGCCGAGGTGAGTAAGACATTTAAACGTGTTAACCCTCGCAAGGCTGCAGGCCCAGACGGCATCCCCAGCCGCGCCCTCAGAGCATGCGCAGACCAGCTGGCCGGTGTGTTTACGGACATATTCAATCAATCCCTATACCAGTCTGCTGTTCCCACATGCTTCAAGAGGGCCACCATTGTTCCTGTTCCCAAGAAAGCTAAGGTAACTGAGCAAAACGACTACCGCCCGTAGCACTCACTTCCGTCATCATGAAGTGCTTTGAGAGACTAGTCAAGGACCATATCACCTCCACCCTACCTGACACCCTAGACCCACTCCAATTTGCTTACCGCCCAAATAGGTCCACAGAAGACACAATCTCAACCACACTGCACACTGCCCTAACCCACCTGGACAAGAGGAATACCTATGTTAGAATGCTGTTCATCGGCTACAGCTCGGCATTCAACACCATAGTACCCTCAAGCTCGTCATCAAGCTCGAGACCCTGGGTCTCGACCCCCCTGTGCAACTGGGTACTGGACTTCCTGACGGGCCGCCCCCAGGTGGTGAAGGTAGGCAACAACATCTCCTCCCCGCTGATCCTCAACACGGGGGCCCCACAAGGGTGCGTTCTGAGCCCTCTCCTGTACTCCCTGTTCACCCACGACTGCGTGGCCACGCACGCCTCCAACTCAATCATCAAGTTTGTGGACGACACAACAGTGGTAGGCTTGATTACCAACAACGACGAGACAGCCTACAGAGAGGAGGTGAGGACCCTCGGAGTGTGGTGTCAGGAAAATAACCTCACACTCAACGTCAACAAAACTAAGGAGATTATTGTGGACTTCAGGAAACAGCAGAGGGAACACCCCCTAGCCACATCGATGGAACAGTAGTGGAGAGGGTAGCAAGTTTTAAGTTCCTCGGCATACACATCACAGACAAACTGAATTGGTCCACTCACACTGACAGTGTCGTGAAGAAGGCGCAGCAGCGCCTCTTCAACCTCAGGAGGCTGAAGAAATTCGGCTTGTCACCAAAAGCACTCACAAACTTCTACAGATGCACAATCGAGAGCATCCTGGCGGGCTGTATCACCGCCTGGTACGGCAACTGCTCCGCCCTCAACCGTAAGGCTCTCCAGAGGGTAGTGAGGTCTGCACAACGCATCACCGGGGCAAACTACCTGCCCTCCAGGACACCTACACCACCCGATGTTACAGGAAGGCCATAAAGATCATCAAGGACATCAACCACCCGAGCCACTGCCTGTTCACCCCACTATCATCCAGAAGGCGAGGTCAGTACAGGTGCATCAAAGCTGGGACCAAGAGACTGAAAAACAGCTTCTATCTCAAGGCCATCAGACTGTTAAACAGCCACCACTAACATTGAGTGGCTGCTGCCAACACACTGTCATTGACACTCCAGCCACTTTAATAATGGGAATTGATGGGAAATTATGTAAATATATCACTAGCCACTTTAAACAATGCTACCTTATATAATGTTACTTACCCTACATTATTCATCTCATATGCATACGTATATACTGTACTCTATATCATCGACTGCATCCTTATGTAATACATGTATCACTAGCCACTTTAACTATGCCACTTTGTTTACTTTGTCTACATACTCATCTCATATGTATATACTGTACTCGATACCATCTACTGTATGCTGCCCTGTACCATCACTCATTCAAATATCCTTATGTACATATTCTTTATCCCCTTACACTGTGTATAAGACAGTAGTTTTGGAATTGTTAGTTAGATTACTTGTTGGTTATCACTGCATTGTCAGAACTAGAAGCACAAGCATTTCGCTACACTCGCATTAACATCTGCTAACCATGTGCATTGTGACAAATTAAATTTGATTTGATTTGATTTGACAGACCTCTCATCTTTTTAAGTGGGAGAACTTGCACAATTGGTGGCTGACTAAATATTTTTTTGCCCCACTGTAAATACTGATGGTAATATATACATGTAAACAGGGCTGAAAAGTTACTGGTAGCAGGAATATATAAATTCTGATGGTAATATATTAATGGTAATATATACATGTAAACAGGAGTAATAGTGACCAGTAGCAGGATAAATAGATAGATACTAATGGCAATCAATAATTAATGAACAGCAGCATAGCGGTAGTAATAAATGTAATCAATAATAATTTTAGCAGGAGCTTAGGTGTGAGGGGGAGCAGTAGTTGTTAGCCATTAACATTGTGATGACCGGGGGATGGAAGATGTTTAGAGCCTTGATGCACCTGTAACGCCAGCCGGACAGGAGCATGGAGAACTGTCCATGTCTCTGGTGCCTGGAGTCTTTTGCAATGGGCTGGGCTGTCCGCACCACCCTCTGTAGGGCCTTCCGGTCGAGGGCGGCGCAGTTGCCATACCAGATGGTGATATAACCAGTCGGGATGTTCTCGATGGTGCTGATGTGAGAGGGCTTGGATTTATTGATCGCTGTTCTGTGTTTGTTTACCTGGAAAAGGGCTTTATTTGTGTATAACTGTTAAAAAAAGAAGGGGAAAAAAGGTCCTTCCTTTCAGCCCATTCGAGTGCTTGAATGGACATTCGGACATTGGCTTTGCCCACTCTAGCTCAGACTGTTGTTCCAAGAAGGCGGCGCACGTTTTGGCTGACGACCAAGTTGACTATTTACTCTAGGAACATTGATTTTCTTGGATGCACGCACACAAGACATTCTGAGTATCACAAGTTGATTCGTAAATAAACTAAAGAGAGTGTGTGTGTTAATACTATGTGTGATGGGGACGAAGATAAAACTGAGAAGCATCCGTACTGTTCTCGCCAGACAACCTGTAGTGTGTCGGAACCATAACAATCAGCATTAAGTACTAGCGGGTGGCGGCGTCTGATGCCAACCGCTCAGATGAGCTCCAAGCTAGACGTTTTTTCAATAACCAACCTGAATAGAACGTTAAACTAATGATTGTAGACAGTAGAGAGCTTTATTACTAATGACTGTGTGGGCCTATATTACACAGAGAGGGATATTAGTCAGCCAATCAGTGGCTTTGACACAAGGATACCCGAGGCACTTCCTGTTCTTACACCCAATGGCCTTGAGTTATCTGGCGGTAGCCAAATGAAAATGAGAACCCACTCCTCGGAAGATGAAATACGTTTCATAGGCAGTTAAGCACAGCACTTAAGCTCTACACTCATCACAATTCTCACCAGGAAGGGAGGAAAAACATGCAGTCAAGCGAAACCTGGTATTGATGGTTGGTGACTTGCTCAGATTTCTAGCCTCATTCCGTAAAAGAAAGCTATCAACACTCTTCGAGGATGATTGTACGGGACACTGAAATGTGTGGTAAGCTACTTTTATAAACAGTTTGTCTTCGCAACTTCGGTTACGTCCCTTTGTCGTACGGCAACGTTTTCAGCTGGAGGTCAGAGCCGGCCAGAGGAAGTGACCGGTCAGGTTAGCGTGTTGGTGGAGAATAATGACTCAGACCACCACTGAGTAACGTCACACAGCGCACACACACACACGAAAACTCCTGTCCTCCGTCCCTTTCTCCTTCCCACCAGAGGGCTAGGGGTGCGGCGCAATGACTCAGCGCCATCCAAATCGGGGCAGGGAGGTCGAGGACAGGGGGACGGGGTTTGACTCGGCAAATCTAGCCTTCTCCCACAGGGCAGAGCAGCGCTGCACGCTACCCTGTCACGTGTCCTATTCCCCCTCTCATCTGAGTCCCACTGGTCTGACTAAGGGGACAGGGATGCGGGGCTGCTCTGGGCCACTGGTAGCCCTCAAGGCCCCTGTGTGTGAGTAGAGGAGCCCTGGTCACATGGGGGCCCCTCGTGGTGCCTTCAGCCTGGTACTGAACCACAGTGGTAACAGGTCAACGGCTCACCTATAGGAGGGTACAGAGCCACCTGAAGGTTGACTAAGAGGTGTAAACACTGAGAAACAGGGTATTTAGACTCTTCCATGTCGAAGGAGGCAAAGACAACAACGGATTTGTCTAAATAATCCATCGTCAAAGTAACCCCTGTGTGACGGCACATTCTCATCAACCAAAGAAAAAGCAGGGATTTCTTCAGTTCATCACAGGAAAGCGATCTCTTCAACAGATCCTCCACAATTATTTACAAAACTCCATTATGAAATGTACACACTTGCCACAGACATTATGTAACTAGAACTACGCATCTCTAAGCAAATGCCGTTCCATCTTACTGCTACAGTATCTTACTCTCAGACTCTCACAGTCTGAACCAGAGAAAATAATTGTTACGAATTCTATTTTTATGGCCTGAAAAGCCTTCATAAAGCCACAGATGACATCTTAGTTACTCACAGTATCTTGGAGAAGAGAAGCAGATCAGGGTCAAGGGTCATCAATCAGTTTACGCACTGTTCTGCCAGTTCAGTTCATCCCTGTAAAAAATGAGCAACACAGCAATGTTAAGTAAACGGCATTAGTAGCCAGCTGAACTGGCTACTGAGGATCTTAATTTGAGCCAGTTTGCTACAGCAGGAAAATAATCCTGCAGCAACAGGAAATGTGAATTATAATGAATTGACATTTATTGTAGCGATCGAATACATTTTTTGTTCGGGCAAGTTTGCATTTCCTGCTGCAGGAAAACAAAAGAGGGATCAAATTAAGATCCTACATCTGCACGAGAACTCAACGAACAATGGGAATCCTGGGTATAACCTCGGTCGTCTGTAATGCCCCGAAGCATGGTGGCCAGGCTCACTCAGCTCAGTTTGTCAAAGAGGGTTTTAATACAGATGGGTAAAGTGGGGCATGGTAATGAGATAATAGTGCCAGGCTAATACTCTGCTAACTCTGCTGGCCACTTCACGTCCCCCTCGACAGAGGGACGAGGGACAGTGCAGGTCTGTAGAGTGGGACTAAAATAACCACTTCGGACAGGATGGACACGCTCATGACCAACGTTCCCTCTCATTTTTTCCCGACACTGATCATATTTCAGGTCTGCTGAGCGCAAACTTGAGCATTGTGACAATTCTGTGCAAATTCCAGTGTGTGTTTAACACCGAGGCTGTACCCGCTTTAAGTTACAGTTTTGACAGCGGCCAAGTAGGCTACTGTGGCTACTTGATCATAACGTAGGCCCACCAGAGTGGCCTACCATCAAAAACAATGGAGAAAATGCTTCCCATAACATGGAAATAACTGTTCTATCATTCAGACTACAGTAGCAGCCAACATGTGTTGAATATAGGCCTGGATTCCATGAGACTTTTAAGGGGAAAAAAACATCCCGGGCTTGACATGAACCTGTTTATCCACTTGTCCTTCAGACAAGGAGGTGACGGAAAATGTTGTTGTGTCGTTTGATGCAAGGAACCACTTGACCATTACCACAGAGAATCAGACAAATGATGCTACCCTCTTAGCTTATTCTAGCCTGCCTCAAAATACAACACTGCCCCTTTAAGACAAATATAAGCCGTTTGCAAAAATGTCTAGCACTGTACACATTTTGTGCTCTTGTAGGAAAGCAATCACTCCTCTATTGCTGACTACAAATGATCCATTTACTCACTAACTAGCATAGGATAAACAAAATGTGCACGTGGCTACATGCAGCTCTCGCTTTGGTCTCAAAACAAGCGCATAATATGTACCTACCGGTACAGGACTTTTGCCAGGCTCGCCGTCGTGTGGTCAGTATGTTACAGGGTAAAAGCTCGATCTCCTGCTGCTGATATTTCCACTGCAGGGAAGTCTCGGGGCTACTGCGTGCACGCGCGCACTTTAGAGGGAACATTGCTCATCACCACATATAAGCCCTTACAAGCAGGTGTATTCACGTCGTACCCTGGAGGGTCCGAGGTACGGCTGGCTTTCTGTTCTACCTGATAATTAATTGCACCCACCCTGGTGTCCCAGGTCTAAATGAGTCCCTGATCAGAGGGGAAGAATGAAAAAAAAAAAAAGACTTCCGGGTCCAGATTAGGATTTGATGGACACACAGCAACCAGAAAGACAGACAATCTCCAAGTCCAGTGGGTCTACTTTGCCCATGTGATGCCCGGCACCAGTACAACGCTGACGGGTCAGACTAGCGGCAAACAAAATACCAATGTTCTACCTTGTTGAGCAGCCCAATCAGAGACTGGCTGGTGATGGGACCCTGATGAAACCCTGATGAAGACAGCGCCGCTGTCCAAACGTTGATTGTTATTTATTACATGTGTTGCATGAGAGCCAATGAGAGGGTGTTGCCTAACTTTTCTGGTAGTGCTATTGTGTGTGTGTCAGTCAACCACCTTCCATGGTTCTTTGGTGGAGGTAGGGGGTACCTGGCTGATTCCCTCCCAGGAAACCGAACCGCCAGCTGAGCACTCAACCTGACCT